>NW_016107754.1:1031204-1034299 GCF_001604975.1 Cebus imitator | reverse complement strand
GAGGTTGCGGTGAGCCGAGATCGCGCCATTGCACTCCAGCCTGGGTAACAAAAGCGAAACTCTGTCCCAAAAAAAAAAAAAGAAACAACTTGGAGAAAATGAGTATGGAGGATGAAAACTTTTGGAAGAGAAAGTTCCCTGTTGCAAGTTCAGTTGTTAAAGTAAAAAAATTCAATCATGATAGAGAAGAGGAGGAAGAAGATGATGACTATGGCTCTCGAACAGAAAGCATCTCCAGCAGTGTGTCTGTGCCACCAAATCCTGAAAGGAGACCTTCTCTTCCACCTTCTAAACAAGCTAACAGGAATCTGATTTTGAAGGCTGTGTCTGAAACTCCAGAATCCATAACAAAAACAACTAACTATTCCACAGTCCCACAGAAACAGACACTTCCAGTTGCTCCCAGAACTTGAAATGCTCAAGAAGAATTGCTGGCAGAAGTGGTCCAGGGACAAAGTAGGACCCCCATTAAAGAAAAGGAAACAAAAGGAGATTCCATAGAAAAAAATCAAGGAACTCAACAGAGGCAATTATTATCCCAACGACAAATTGACCCAATAATGGCAGAAACTGCAGATCAGTCAAGACTACTATGACATGGAATCCGTGTTCCATGCAGACACAAGATCATTTACTCTGAAGAAGCCAAAGCTGTCTGAGGAAATAGTAGTGGCACCAAACCAACAGTCGGGGATGAAGGCAGATTCCCTTCGGGTACTTTCAGGACACCTTATGCAGACACGAGATTTTGTACAACCAGATAAACCTACAAGTCCCAAGTTTACAGTGATGCTGGATGGTGTCCCCAGTCCCCAAGGATACATGTCAGATCAAGAGGAGGACATGTGCTTTGAAGGAATGAAACCCGTAAACCAAACTGCAGCCTCAAACAAGGGACTCAGAGGTCTCCACCCACAGCAGTTGCACTTGCTGAGCAGGCAGCTTAAGGACCCAAAGAGCAGCTTTTCCAACGCTGACATGAGTGAACTGAGTATGGCACAGAAACCAGAAAAACTTTTGGAGCGCTGCAAGTACTGGCCTGTTTGTAAAAACGGGGATGAGTGTGCCTACCATCACCCCATCTCACCCTGCAAAGCCTTCCCCAACTGTAAATTTGCTGAAAAAATGTTTGTTTGTTCACCCAAATTGTAAATATGATGCAAAGTGTATGAAACCAGATTGTCCTTTCACTCATGTGAACAGAAGAATTCCAGCACTGTCTCCAAAACCAGCAGTTGCACCACCAGCACCACTTCCTAGCTCGTAAGAAGATGGAATGTCCCTTCTATCATCCAAAACACTGTACAGCTAGTGCTCGACTTACGACCACGGTCGGGACCGCGGACCGGTCGTAACACGATGTGGTCATAAGTTGAGTAGGCTATATGTACAGTTGAAATGGTGCACGCAGAGAGGGTAGTGCTGCCGGTAGCTGGTCCGCACTGTGGTACGCCCAGCTGGGCAACGTTTGCGCTGCCAGACGCAGAGCAGTCGTGGCTAGTGATTGCGGTCGTAAAGTCGAATGGTCGTAAGTTGCATAGGTGGTAAGTTGATCAATACCTGTAGGTTTAACACTCAGTGTACGAGACCGGACTGCACATTCTCCCATCCCACCATTAATGTACCACCACAACATGCCTCGAAATGGATTCGACCTCAAACCAGCGAATAACACTCGGTCCTGCCTGGCAGAAGATCATGCAGTTTGGAAGTTTCCATCTACTGATGAATACTCTACAGAACTTGTCAAATCTTTGAAACTTGGAATATATTTCTTTCATAATATGAAGTTTATTGCCTAACCAAATTGTCTAATTTTTCAAGTTTGTAAGTTTATTAAGTGATTTTAACATTGGGTGTTTCTGTTTTGTTTTTACTACGCAAAGACAGCTTAAAGAAGAGCTAAATTCTGTGAAACGATTTGGGGCATGTTTGTGCACTGCTGTTGTGAGGGTTGGCATATGACACTGACGTCACGGTTAGTGATGGTGCTGCAGCTTACGGGGCTACACGGTTGCTGTGAGAGTGGAGAGATACAGTGAGGCAGTTGTCATTATTCTGTAAATTGAACTGCTTTTCCTTTTCCCAAAGATCATATAATGTTCATAATCCACCATGAAAACAGGACTGGCCAGAGGTACAGAGGCTGCTGAAAATATTCAATTCTGCCTTTTAATTTTTAAGTGAATTTAGTTTGAAAAGCTTCATAATACAAACGTCTCAGGCTCAGTGCTACTTTGGTAAAGTTCCCGGTTTCCTTGCCTTTTGTGACAGGATGAACGTGGCGGGTATGGACAGTGAAGACAGCTGCAATGGCAAGTGCAGAAAACAGGAACAGTTCTACACATCTACTAACAGCATAATACCTTCTAAAGAAATTTTTTGGGAAACTACATTATCACAAAATTACACAAATTTTTTTACAAGTATTTACATAAGGTATTTGAAAACAGACTCTAAAGTCACAAGATTATACATGTACATATATAGTCTCACATTCTGAAAAATAACATTCTCAGAAATAGCTCCACAGAAAATATACTTAGTGACTACTGAAGATAATTTTTGAAATGTAAAAATTAGATTGAAATAATGTATTTTAAATGAGAGAACTATAATTACAGAGATCAGATAGGTAAACTGCAAGATAGGATGAAACTTTTGGCTTACTGTATTACAGAGTTGTGTGTGTGTGTGTGTGTGTGTGTGTGTGTGGTTTTTAAAACTGTTAAGGCAAGAAGTGTCAAATGCTTTAGAGTTAAATAACAAACAGATCACTGATTTCAAAGGCTTGTTGTATACTAGTGTTAAAAATTGAAGCTTAAAAGGTGGTTAGAAAAGTAGATTAATGAAAAAGGGATAAAAAAGACTGCAACATTCTCAGGACCAAATTAAACTGCTAAAAAGTTCATTGACTTGCTTAGTCATATACCCAAATATGATAAATCTCCATGTGCAAAGGCTCATGTTTTAAGATTGTCAAGCCAGCAGTCTACTGTTGTGCTGCCATTGCTTTTCCATTGGGAGAAGAAAGAATTAACCAGTCATTAAACCATTTGGTAAGTTGCACTTTGCTGTGCTGATCCCACAGGAAA
>NW_016107754.1:1005192-1030899 GCF_001604975.1 Cebus imitator | reverse complement strand
GAAAAAAAAAAAAAAAGAAACCAGGTGCTGGGTGAAGCCTAATGTGTTCTATGAGTTTATTAAACTGAACCCCTAACAACTATAGGTAGCAGAGATAGGCACTTTTGTTACTACATAAATCATTCAGGACTACATCCCAATCGTATTAAAGATTCAAATAACATGGAATTTTTACAAAGTAAAATCTTTTTCACAGAAGTCTTTTGTCCCTTATTTTTAATTACTAATCAGATTACTTACTTAGATAATCATTCCATTTTTCTATTACCTCTGAATCAGTTTTGTAATTTGTGTTTTTCTAGGAATTTATCTCATCCAAGTGTTAAGTTTTTGGGAAGAAAGTTGTTCACAACATTTCCTTATCATTCTTTTCTTATATGGTTTGTACTTAATGTTTATTAATTTTATGGAACTTTACAAAAAAAACTAGCTTTTGGTTCCATCCATTTTTTTCTGTTATGTTTCTATACCTATTTCATGGTTTTGTGCTCTGATCTTTATTATTTTCTTTTTTCTAGTTTGGGTTTTACTTTTTCCTTGTTACTTTTCAAGGTAAAAGATATGATTGAGGCTTTTCTTCTCTAATTATACAAGCATTTCATACTATGAATTTCCCACTAAACCTTGCTAAGCTGCGTACCATAAATTTTGATATGCTGTGTTTTTATTTTCTTTTAAAGTGTTTTACAAGTTATCTTTTGATTTCTTCTTTGAGTAATCTGTTTTTTAGAAATCTGTCATTTAATTCCAAAATATTTGGAGATTTTCCAATTATTTTTCTAATATAAATTTCTAATTTAATTATATTATTATAAAAAAAAAAGACTTATTTATTAGGTTGGGTGCGGTAGCTCATGCCTGTAATCCCAGCACTTTGGGAGGCTGAGGCAGGCTGATCACAAGGTCAGGAATTCAAGACCAGCCTGGCCATTAGGGTGAAACCCCGTCTCTATTAAAAATACAAAAATTAGCTGGGCACTGTGGCTACTTGAGAGGCTGAAGCAGGAGAATTGCTTGAACCCTGGAGGTGGAGGTTGCAGTGAGCTGAGATCACACCACTGCACTCCAACCTGGGCAATAGAACAAGACTCTGTCTCAAAAAAAAAAAAAAAAAAAAAAAACACAACGTATTTTAATCCTTTAAATTTTTTGGCACCTGCTTTAGGAATTGTCATACAGTCTATGCTGAAGATTCTTTCATGTGTGCTTGAGAATAATTTGTAATTTGCTGTTGCTATGTGGAATACTCTTTAAACGTCAATTCGGTCTTAAAAGTTAGCGGCGTTGTTCAAGTCTTCTGTATCCTTACTGGTTTTCACTCTAGTTTTGTTATCAGTTAATGTGACACAAATGGCTAAATCGCCAACTATAGCTGCTACAGTTTTTATTTCTTCTTAACTTCTGTAAACATTTTGCTTTGTTTGCTTTAGGGCTCTGTTGTTATGAGCCTATATATTTATAATTGTTATACATTTCTGATGTATTGAACCTTTTATCATTATAAAATTTTATTGAGAAGATCATGTCTAGCAAAATTCATCTTGAAGTCTATTTTATCTCATACCAATATAACCATTTTAACTGTTATTGTTACTGAATGCATGCCTATCTTTCTTCATTCTTGTGCCCTAACCTATTTGTGTCTTTGAATTTAAAGTGCATCTTTTACAGACAAATAGTAAGATCTTGGTTTTTAACCCATCCTACCTATGCCTTTTGATTGAGTGTTCAGTCTATTCACATTTAATGTGTTATTAGTTGTATTAATCCATTATTACACTGCTATAAAGATATGACCTGAGATAGAGTAATTTATAAACAAGAGGTTTAACTGACTCACAGTTTGGCATGGCTAGAAAGGTTTCAGGAAACTTACAATCATGGTAGAAGGAAAAGGGGAAGCAGGTACCTTCTTCACAAGGCAGTAGGAGAGCGAGCGAGTAAAGAGCAAGTGCACACTTTTAAATCATCAGATCTCATGAGAACTCCCTCACTATCATGAAGCCAGAATAGGGGAGACCGCCTCCATGATCCAATCATCTCCCACCAGGTCCTTCCCTTCACACGTGGGGATTACAATCTGATACGAGATTTGGTTGGGGACACAGAGCCAAACCCTATCATTAATATACAGTCATTTTCTATATAATGACATTCTGATCATAAATGACGGTGGTCCTGTAAGAAAATAATACTGTGTTTTTAATGTAACCCTACTGTGTTTAGATGTTTAGATACACAAAATATTTACCATTGTGTTACATTTTGCCTACAGTATTCAGTACAGTGATATGCTCTCTAGATTTGTAGCCTAGGAGCAATAAGCTATATACAGCACAGCCTACGTGTGTAGGAGGCTGTAACATCTAGGTTTATGTAAGTACACTGTGATATTTGCATGACAAAATCGCCTAATGACACATTTCTCAGATGTATCCCTGTCATTAAATGACATGTGACTATAGTTAAAATTATCTGCCCTTTTGCTGTTTCCTATATATCTCATGTCTTTTTTGTTCCTCTTTCATTGTCTTCTTTGGTATTTTTGAATAACATTTTTAACTCCTCTGTTGATATTGTGGCTGTATTTTTTTGAGATAGGATCTCATTCTGTCACCCAGCATTGAGTACAGTGATGTGTTCCCAGCTCACTGTATTCTTGAACTCCTGTATTCAAGGGATCCTCCCACCTCAGCCTCTGGAGTAGCTGGGAATGCAGCTGTGTGCTGCCATGCCTATTTGACTATTTTTTTAATTTTTTAAAATTAGTTGCTCTAGAGATTATAATATTTATCTTTAACGTTCACAATTCACTTAAAATTAGTACTGACTTAACTTTATAAAATACAGCAAATTTGCACCAATGAAGCTCCATTTCATCTTTCCTCATCCCTTTGTTATTTATGTCATACACAGAAAATCATCACAAATAAAATACTGTGTTATAATTATTAAACATGTTCTTATTTTAAAGCAATTAAGAAAGCATAAGAAAAGGTATATGTGCACACATACAATATTTTCATTTACTCAAATATTCCCTTTAATCTACCTTTCTTCCCATGGATCGAAGTTACTGTCTGTGTCCTTTCTATCAGCCAAAAGAACTTTCCTTCTTTTTCCCTGTAGGTAAGGTCAGCTACCAGTGAATTCTGTCAATTCTTGTTTTGTCTAGGTGTGTTCTCCTTTGTGAGTGTGTATTCGTTGGTGTTCATTGAGTTCCTTGGGTATGGAAGTAGATGTTCTTCATCAAAATGGAAAGTTTTCAGCCGTTATATTTTCAAATGATTTTCTGACTCTTTCTCTCCCCTCCTTTTATAATCCACAGTAAACATGTGCTGGAATTCTTGAAGCTGTCGGTAGATCTCTGGGATTCGATTCCCTTTCTCCAAACCTTTTTCTCCTTGAGCTTAATAGCTTAATTAATAGAAACTGTTTCTATTAATCTATCTTCTAATCACTAAGTCTTCTGTGATCTGAACTCTGCTGTTGAGTTCACCTAGTGAATTTTAAAAATCTTTATTTTACGTTTCAATTCTAAAATGTCAATTTGGTTCTTTTGTGTAGTTTCTATTTCTATGCTGAATTTTCCATTAAGTAATTCATTGATTGCTTATTTCCTTTCAATTCTTTGAACATTTTTTAAATTCTTTCAACAAATTTGTAAATTTTCTTTGAAGTCTTTGTCTGCTAAATTCAACATCTGGGTTCCTCAGAGTCAGTTTCTATTGTGTACTTTTGTCCTTTATTTTTTCTGAGTATGGGTCATACTTTTCTGTTTTTTTGCATATCTTGTAATGCATATGTGAAAATTAAAATTTTCAATAATAGATTGTTGCACTGTTGCATTCAATTTTATTTTTTGGTGCATTGGTTTTTGTGTATGTGTCTGTGCATATGTGTGTCTTTGTTTTAGTAACTTGCTTCAACTTAAACTACATAATCTCTTTTTCCCACAAAGTGGGGCCAACAATGTTTCTGCTGAGAGTTTTTAAACTTTTTTCTTAGTCTTGCTTCCTTGTGGCAACCTCTGTGTCTGTATAGTTTAGTGGTCAGCCAGTGATTTTAGCAGACACCTCAATTCCCCAGGCCTTCCCCAACCTTTGCCTACTGAGCTACATGTGGACTGAAAGAAAACATTCAAAGTTGCGGCCAGCTTTCACATCTGCCATGGCTTTCTTATTCCTATAGGCCTTCTTGGGTTTCTTCTACAGCATGCATAGTTTAGCAGACAGGGATGTGTGGATAGCTTACCTTAGCCCTGCCATATCTCTTATCATCAAATTTGTTTCTGGTGAGCCTTTCCTCCAAACCAAATCTGCAACTTAGAACTAGCAAAATTATGGTCTTTGACCATTCATTCCTAATGGACACTGCCACTTTTAGCCAGCAATGTATGGGTTTTCCTGTGTTATTCTTACCTGACTCCAAATCAAGGATGCCATCCTACCAAGCAACGTAGGATTAAGGACAAAGGAGGGGAGTGAGGATGTAGCAGCCCAGGCTAGAAGGCCATGCAGTATTGCATTCTTACCTGAAACTGCAGCAATATTCCAGGAATAAACATTTCACAATTTGTTGTCTGCCTTTGGTCAATTTCTAGATAGTTGTTTAAGATACTTTCCCCCAGTTTTATACTTGTTTTCTGCAAAGGGAAATTCTATAATCTATTCATGCTATTATTACCAGAAGATCACTCTCCTTCTATTTGACTTATGTATAAAATTATACATATAACATAATTCTGATTAAAAATACAGAGGATTTGAAAGTTATTCCTTTAACATGATAATAACAATATCTTTTCCACATACCTGTTGTCTCTATAATTGTTTATCCAAATATACATCTATACCGAACCTCTGCCTTGAGCCAAATTAGCATCATGTTCAGTATTCAAACACTAAAAAGATTTCCAATAGTGAAGAGCTGTCACATTTTAATGAGTAGATCTTTACTATAATATTTTCTCAATTTCATGAGAATTTTCCTGTTTAGGTGTCTCTTATGGTGTCAGTTTTGATAATTTACATTTTTCTAAGAAATCTATCAACTAGGTCTTCAAATATAATTGCCTGGAGTTAAACAATGTACACTTAAAATTTTGTCAATTTCCTTTTTACATTAATTTCCCATTCTCATTTCTTATTTTGTATATCTGTACTTTCTTCACTGTAACTACACTTGAATAGCCAATAATTTTATCTATTTCAATGCTAGGTCTCAAAAATTAGGTTTTTAGATCTATTTACTAGGAAGATCTTTTTGCTGTTTTCTAATTTATTATTGCTTTTATCTTGACTAATTCGTATTTCAATTTTCTTTAGATTTGGTAGATCTATAACTTATTGAGTTGGCTGTTTAATTCACTGCTTTAATTGTCTTAATTATTAACAGCTGGCTGAGAGTGGTTGCTCACACCTGTAATACCTGCACCTTGGGAGGCTGAGGCAGGATGATCACCTGAGGACAGGAGTTTGAGACCAGACTGGGCAACACAATGAAACCCTGTCTCAAAAAAAATAAATAAAAATAAACTAATAGCTTAACATTATAACTTTTCTTTTGACCTGTAGTTAAATCACAGCACATAAATTGATAGCACAAAGTTGTTGCTTAAACCCTATGTCCAAATACACCAATCATTGGCATTTTCACCACTTTGCTTTGGGGTGAAAATATCATTTTCTTTCTCTATCTCCTTCTTTCTTTGCACGTATTTGGAAGTTGATTGTAAATTGCAGAGATTATACTCCTTAATCTCTCAATCCTTAGTGTATATTTCCTAAAAGACTTTTTATTTAATAACCATCTTATTATCAAAAATCAGAAAATTTAACTTTGATATAATATTATCTACCTGTCTGTATTAAAACTGTAGCAAGTGTCCCAATAATGTTCTTTATGGTTATTTTTCCCCACAGCCCAGGATCCAATGTAAGATTATGCTTCACCTTTACTTGTTGTGTCTCCTTAGTTTGCTTTAATCTGGAACATTCAATCAGCATTTTTTGTCATTCTTGAACTTGATGTTTTTGAGGGATGTGGGATGGTTATTTTTGTATTATGCCTCTCAGTTTGAACATGTCTGATACTTCATGATTGATCAAAGCTTGGCAATTTTCACAAGAATACCAGAAAAATACTTATCAATACACTATATCAGGAGATGTATGATTTTGGTTTTCTCATTTTTGGTAACACTAACTTTGATGCTTAGTTAAGGTTATAGCTGTTAGAATTATCTACATTAAGTTAATGGATTTTTTTTTTTTTTTTTGAGTCGGAGTTTTGCTCTTGTTACCCAGGCTGGAGTGCAATGGCACGATCTCGGCTCACCGCAACCTCCGCCTCCCGGGTTCAGGCAATTCTCCTGCCTCAGCCTCCTGAGTAGCTGGGATTACAGGCACACGCCACCAGGCCCAGCTGATTTTTTGTATTTTTAGTAGAGATGGGGTTTCACCATGTTGACCAGGATGGTCTCGATCTCTTGACTTCGTGATCCACCCGCCTTGGCCTCCCAAAGTGCAAGTTAATGGATTTTTTAAAATTCATAAATAATTTGTAGGAAGACATTTTAAGACTAAATATCTCTGCTTATTAATTATTCATATATTACTTTAGCATCTAATGACAATTTTTTTCTGAATCAGTTACTAATTTGATAGTCATGAAATAGTAGATTTTCTAACTCCATCATTTCTTTTTCAATTTTTAGTTGGCATTCTATTCTAAGAAATAATTTTCCCTTTTCATTTATTCAGTTGTTAGTGTGTTTACCAAAATGGACTCATAGATTATTTTTTTCTTAGCATTTTAAAAGCGAGATTTGAGGTGTACTTTAGACACAGTAGAAATTCACCATTTAAAATTTTCCCCAAAAAGCTTCCTTGTATTCTTTTGAAGTCAATCTCTGTCCCCCAAACCTACTGATCTCATTTCTGTTCTAATTTAATTTCAATTTCTCATTGTTTGTTGCTAGTATTAAAAATACAATTAATATTTTTGTATATTATTCTTGTATCCTGACACTATGCTACACTTGGTAATTAGTTCTAGCAGATATTTTTGTAGATTCCATAGAATGACATCATCTGTAAGCCAGGTTTTCTTCATTTCTAATTCATATACATTTAATTTCTTTACTTATTGCTTGGGCTAAAAATTCCAGTACAATGTTGAATTAAAGTGGTGAGAGAGAATATTCTTGTCTTGTACCAATTTTAGGGAAAAATATTTGGTATTTTATAATTAAAGATGATGTGAGTTGTAGGGTTTTTGTAAATACTCTGAATTATCTTCAGGAAGTCTCTAGTCCGAGTTTTCTCAGAGCTTGATTTTTATTTAGTCAGGAACATACACTGGGATTTTATCAAATCATTTTTCTACTGTTAAGATGGTCACATGTTTTTTGATTGTTCGTTTTTAGTCTGTTAATCTGGTAACATACATTGATTGATTTTCTAATTTGGACCACCGTTTTATTCCTGGGATAAACCTCACTCGGTTACTACATATTATCCTTTTATTGCATTACTAGCTTTGACTTGCTAAAATTTCATTTAAAATTTTTGCTATCTGTGTTTATGAGGAATAATTTTTCTGCAGTTATCTTGTCTTAGAATGCCTTTATATGATTTTCTTTATCAGGGTAACACTGACAACATTGGCACCTAGCATTTGCTGAGTATTTCACAGGTACCAGACACTGTTCTAAGTAATTTACATACATCTGCAAACTTTTATTTTGACATAATTTCGAAGTTTTTTAAACAATTGCAAGAATAGTACATAATATTCTCATAAACCTTTGATTTAGATTCCTCAAATACTAACCATCTGTAACATTGACCTTACTGTTTTTTTATTCTCTCTGACTCTGAGTCTTCTCACTTTAAAAATTTATATCTTTCCTCAACACGGAAAAAATTTTGTATATAGTTTCCATTATTATATCCCCCTACCAACATTTTTATACAATCTATGGACAAATTTTATTTTAGTTTTGTTCTACTATGCAGAACCAGCTAAATGTTAAGACATCTCAGGTATTGTTTTAGGGTTAGTAAAATTGCCCTGATGAATCTAGTTCAAAATATAAAAATAGGTTGGTCTTACTCTTCTGTGCTCTGGAAAATGAATCTACCTATAAAATTTTGAAGTCCATGTTAAGCAGAACAGATAACTACCTAAACTTAAGCTCATTTTTTACCCCTCTTACTCACATGTTTACCACTCCAGGCTCACTCTCTCTTCTTCTTTACCATCTTTGAGCCTTGCAAGGCCAACTTCTATGGACTGGATAATCAGGGCTGCCTTTTTGTCTGACTATTGGGTTTGGCCATTGAGGAAAATGGGTGGAAGAATGGAAGGCAGAGGAAGCAAAATTGAGATTTTTTTTTCTCAGTTTTCTTCTTGCCGGGTCGTAACATGACAATGGCTGTTTTTTGTTGTTATTTCACTTTTGGTTTTGTTTTTCTGAAAGCCATAGCTCTTGGTAGGCAGCTCTTCCACAGCTGCTTACTGGTTTCCAGTCACTGATACTCCTCCAAGTCTCTTGAGCCCAGGGGTGGGGATTGGCTCCGTCTATTGTTAACCCAGAAGGGCTTCACTTTCCCTTGTGCTTCCTGCTAGCCCTGCCTGCACCATCCTAAATGTATTCTTTTCATTTAACTTATTCTACCACCGCTTGACTGTTAGTATCTGTTGCCGGCCACAGCCCTGACTGGTGCCTCACTTCTTAGTGTTCCTGCTTCCACTCAATGCTCCTACTCCCTGGGGTCCTTCAACTACTATGTCCCTTCTCCTAAAATAGTCTAGTACCACATCTCTTATTTTGATCAAAATCAGTCTATCACATATCTTATCTGGTAGAGGACTCACTAGAACTAGACTCACTCTGTAAGCTATTCTGAGGATGCTAATAGTGTCCTAGGGCATTTGAGTTGTAAAAACTGATTCTTTTTTAATCTTAAGAAAACCATCTCTAATGATAAAAATTCACATTCAGGGCCAGGCGGGGTAGCTCACACCTGTAATCCCAGCACTTTGGGAGGCCAAGGCACATGGATCACGAGGTCAGGTGATCGAGACCATCCTGGCTAACACAGTGAAACCCTGTCTCTACTAAAAATAAAAAAGAATTAGCTGGGTGTGGCGCATGCCTATAGTCCCAGCTACTCAGGAGGCTGAGGAAGGAGAATTGCTTGAACCTGGGAGGCTGAGGTTGCAGTGAGCCGAGATCTCACCACTGCACTCCAGCCTGGGTGACAGGGAAATTCCGTCTAAAAAAAAAAAAAAAAAATCACATTCAGATATTGCAGTTAATACAATCATGGTGCTCCTCAAGTAAGCCAGGCCCTAAATGTGAGAGGAGGCCAGAGAATAAGAGCCAGTTCAACAGGAAGAAAAAGTTGCCTTGTCCCGTGTTTTCTAAACATATGCTTTTTAACAGTAGTCTTGTAAAATGCTTTAAAAATAAAGGGATGTAACTCTTATGGAATACTTTAAAATATTATATAATATATCCTTTCCTTAAGAAGAGAAATTGCATATAGTCTCTGAGAAGTGCTATAGTAAATAAGCTTGTTTACTTTGTTTGAATCAGTTGTGTTTCAAATGAGAACAAGATTTCTCAGAACACTTTAGGTTTGCTGATAGTATTTCCTCTAGGGCGCTACCGAGAAAATGGTAAAATGTGTAATGTTCCCCGCCCTGTGTCCATGTGTTCTCATTGTTCAACACGCACTTATGAGCAAGAACATTCAGTGTTTGGTTTTCTGTTCTTGTGTCAGTTTGCTGAGAATGATGGTTTTCAGATTCATCCATGTCCCTGCAAAGGATGTGAACTCATCCTTTTTGACAGCTACATTGTATTCCATTCTTTATATGTGCCACATTTTCTTTATCCAGTCTATCATTGATGAGCATTTGGGTTGGTTCCAGGTCTTTGCTGTTTCCAGGTAAACAGTGAACATGTTCCACAGTGAACATGTTCACTATTTACCTAGAAACAGTGCTACAGTGAACATACATGTGCATATGTCTTTATAATAGAATGATTTATAATCCTTTGGGTATATACCCAGTAATGGGGTTGCTGGGTCAAATGATATTTCTATTTCTAGATCCTTGAGGAATCGCCACACTGTCTTCCACAATGGTTGAATTAGTTTGCACTTCCACCAACAGGGTTAAAGCATTCTTATTTCTCCACATCCTCTCCAGCATCTGTTGTCTCCTGATTTTTTAATGATCGCCATTCTAACTGGCCTAAGATGGTATCTCAACGTGGTTTTGATTAGCATTCTCTAACAACCAGTGATGATGAGCATTTTTTCATATGTTTGTTGGCTGCATAAATGTCTTCTTTTGAGAAGTGTCTGTTCATATCCTTTGCCCACTTTTTGATGGGGTTCTTTCTTGTAAATTTTAGCTCTTTGTAGATTCTGGATATTAGCCTTTTGTCAGATGGGTAGATTGCAAAAATTTTTTCCCATTCTGTTGGTTGCCAGTTCACTGTAATGGTTGCTTCTTTTGCCGTGCAGAAGCTCTGGAGTGTAATTAGATCCTATTTGTCTATTTTGGCTTTTGTTACCATTGCTCTTGGTGTTTTAGTCATGAAGTCCTTGCCTATGTCTATGTCCTGAATAGTATTGCCTACGTTTTCTTCTAGGATTTTTATGGTGTTACATCTTATGTTTAAATCTTTAATCCATCTGGAGTTAATTTTTGTATAAGGTGTAAGAAAGGGATCTGGTTTCAGCTTTCTGCACATGGCTAGCTGGTTTTCCCAATACTATGGGGGGGTGGGAAAATTGGGGAAGGATAACATTGGAAGAAATACCTAAAGTAGGTGATGGGGGAATGGAGGCAGCAAACTACCATGGCATGTGTATACCTATGTAACAATCCTGCAAGATCTGCACATGTACCCCGGAACTTAAGGTATAATTAAAATAAAAAATGAAACACACAAAACAAACAAAAAGAAAATGGTAAAATGGGGCAAATTTTTGTCTTCTAGAAAACCTGGGTACTTCAGCCTCTCACTTGTAGGAAAGCAGACTATCTGCTATTAGACATTTTTCTCTACTGTTTCTGAACTTTTTCTATCTATGATTTTTAGTGTTTAATTTTTAAGACTTCTGGTTCTGTAAGGCGTGATGCTTGTAATAAAAATACAGAAAAATCTGATGCTAAGCCTATACATTGTTCTATTGCTTTTAATGTGCTTTTATCTTTTTTGTCTGGATAACTGTGCTTTCTGGAGGACCTTATAGTCTAAACTCAATGAATATATAAATATTAATATAGCCTAATCAGATGCAATTGCAACCTCATAATCAATTTTGAATAATTCCACATGTGAAAGTAGCATTTCACATGTGAAATTAACAGCACAGGCGGCCCCTTCCCTCATTTCTCTCATTAAGCTGTTTGCTTACATTGTACTAGCTTCAGTATGACTAAACAGCAATTCAGCAGAATAAAGTACAGAAAGGTAAGTAGTGTTTCAATAAAACAGATATTATAAAGAGCCTTTAAAATAAGGACACATCTGTTATTCAAATTATAACACTCGTGCATGTTACTGTAATTTAAATAGCTAAATACATTTGTAAATTATTATAATACCTATTCAACTGTCTGAAAACCTTCATACTATCTCTCCCTATATATATAATATATATACACACACAGATATAAAAAATATAGTAATAAAGGTTAATTATAAAAATGATCATTTAAAAAGAAGCCTGAAAAAAGGGGACTCTTTCTACACTCTGACCCATTTTTCTAAAACTCTGAATGGCAGCTGCCATTTTGACATGTTTTTCATTTTCTTTTGGCAACAAAACCTCAATTTTGTTGGCCTTAATATTTTTATTTCTTGGCAGGTGCCCATCACAACCTCCCCACAAAATTTCCTACATCTCTAACTGCGTTAAGCTTGTTGAGACATTTCTGCTTAGTCTAGCTATCTTTGAAATTCCATTTTGATAATCCATCTCATTAAAAAATACTACAGAGGCCTCATGTTTATTTATTATTTAAACATGGCTCATGAAGCCATCATTCAAATCTCTGAATGCACTTACTAATGTGTCTTATAAAAAAACATATATCCATATGCTTTTTTATATTCTGATAATGTCTCCATGTGCTCAGCCATCTATATTTAATGAAAAGCTATTTTTTTTTCCTGGCAAATTTCAAACATCTATGGAGTTATCTAATGTGCAGGCACGGACTTCCTGTGTGACCTTGGACAATCTTGTTATATCTCCATAGATTATTTAAATCTATGGAATGGAACACTGTAATGAAGATCACTTCTCAAAAATATTATAGTAATTAGAAACTGTGAAGTGATTCAGATTAGTAGCCAAAGTTTTTACCATTTACAGATGTCAATCATGCAGAGGATGTACATTAACGCTTTTAAGCCATTAGGGAATCACTCAACAGGTACTTCAGGCTCTCTCTGAAGCAAGACATATCCTTCCTTATGTCTCTTCTGCTCTTGCCTTCCCCAGCTTCCTGCAGCTGTGTGGGTAAAGTCTACACTTGAGGCAGGGAAGCCCTTAGACAGCTCCTCTCCCGACAGGTGGGTTTGCTTTGGGTCTCACTTCCTGTTGGGCTGCTCCGAGAGGTACTTCTGAGCTAACCACAGAGTTCCTGCATTTTTGTCTGAGTCATTCTTGCTGAGTTGACCTTCTCTGCATTCACAGCCACTAATAATTAAACACCATTTTTTTTTCTTGAATTGCACTTTATGGATCAGCCAGGATGAAAGCATCCTTCTTCCTTAATTCCCCATCCTCTGCAATATTTTTGTTCTAACAAGGGAATGCTAGCACCCAAATTTTCAGTCTTGAAACACTTTCTCTTTCCAATGCCCTCTGTATGCTCCAGTTGTGGGCATCTATTTTGCCCATATTGCAAGGTCTTGCTTAGGTAACCTCTGTAGTTCTCGCTTGAGCCTCGGACTTCTACTTTTCTTACCAGCTACCCTCTTTCAGGACCAAAGCTCAACTCCTCAAGGCCATAACTAGGCCCTCTCCTCTCCAACTGATGTCTCAGGTACCCAAACCTTTCTGACTGTCTGGGATTCAACTTTTCAGCAGTCTTCATCCCTATGTTTCATCTAATTCTAGGATGAAGCCTTCTGATTCTTTGCTGTCCTCTGATCCCTACATGAGCCTGAGACTGCTATTCCCTGAAGTCTTGGTCTGTGAGCATCTAGGCCTGCTTCATAAAACCTGTCACTCTGCTAATGGTTAGCTGCTGAACAAAGAGTTCTCTGGCCAAATAAGTTTTTAAAAACTCTGATAAAAATATTATTTGGGTTTCCTTTTCACAGGACTTACCTAGGCCTTTAATATGTATCTATAGGGCCGGGCGCGGTGACTCAAGCCTGTAATCCCAGCACTTTGGGAGGCCGAGGCGGGTGGATCACGAGGTCAAGACATCTAGACCATCCTGGTCAACATGGTGAAACCCCGTCTCTACTAAAACTACAAAAAATTAGCTGGGCATGGTGGCACGTGCCTGTAGTCCCAGCTACTCAGGAGGCTGAGGCAGGAGAATTGTCTGAACCCAGGAGGCGGAGGTTGCGGTGAGCCAAGATCGCGCCATTGCACTCCAGCCTGGGTAACAAGAGCGAAACCCCGTCTCAAAAAAAAAAAAAAATATGTATCTATAGAGGTAAAAATAAAACTATGTAGTTTTTCCAAATATATTTGTTGAAGAAACATTCGTCTTCTGAGTCTCTTAAAGGCTGAGTGTTCTATGGAACATACTTTAAAATGCTTTTTAAAGATTAGACCAGAGGATCTCCAAGGTCTCTTTCAGTCTTACAGCCCCTGAGTCAGTGACTCACCAAAAAAATATTTTGGGGGGAAGTGATTGAAATGGAAAAATTTGTTAGTGTTTAGCTAGCTTTGTCCAAAGGAAAAGATGCACTGTACTTTGCTTACTAGGGAGTTTTCTATAATGGAGGAAAAGTAAAGCAAAAGACATTCACTGTTTTGTTTGTTCAATCACTGAGCATATTTACTGAGACCTATGATGTGCTGGTGTGCATAATTCGAGTCAAGAAATTTTAATAATGAATAAGATAGATTCTATTCCATATATGAGTTTCCGAAAGCATTGTCCAGAACATCTATTTTAAAATATTTTGCCATATTCAATATATGTAATTTAAAATTCACTCAGAAAATCTGCTTGTTAAAATGCAGATTCTATTGCTTCACCCCAGATAGTCTGATTCAGACGGGTCCAGGATTTTAAACTAGCATCACATAGCATACTTAGGTCCACCAACATGTAAGAACTGCTGCTATTAAGACTCTGGGATGGTAGTAGAGAACTGGAGATTGTTGTCAGGTGGCTTTAGATTGGAAAGAGAAACTCATGCTGACAAGGTGAGGATTGTCAGGAAATAAAGCAGGCATCTAGTCTCCCAGTAAGATCATGTACAGAAGGCAACTGATACATGTTAAGTGCTCAAAATATATTAATTCCCTGTACTCCATCATGGCTCAAGAAAATACAATCACTGAGCACACCCAGGGGTTGCTTACTACTTACTCATCATTCCAGTGTATCTTACTTTGTTTCCATGTGAATTCACTTGTGAGGAGATAACTGGAATCCCTCCAGAGATAGGAAGATCCTTCCTAGTTTAATCCATACCTTGATTGATTTATTTTTCAATTAGAATCAGGGATTGACAAAAATTCAAATGTCAGATTACAAAGGCGTGTGGGATTTTTCTTCCCACGTTACACAATGAAAGTCTATTGTTTTCAGATCAAAACTTGAGACACCTCCATCACCACATTTCCTGTTTGTAACTGAAACAGTACACACAAAAGATTTTAAGAAACAGAAGAGGAAGAAGTCTGAAGCACAGCTAAAGACAGGTGTTATTGTCATGCTGCTCTTAACATAACAGAGCAACATTACCTAGGAAAATAAGTTTGAGAGGATTTTTAATCTATACATTGTCTTATGGCTAGTTAAGGATTTCTCTGAAAAAAGAAGCATGTCAGGTAAGTGGCGCTTAACAGTTTTTGTCCTATTTGTATGTCTAAAAATTCACTTCACTTGTAAGTCTTAATGAGAGGACGCTTAGTATTTAGAAAGTAGTTATTTTTTAAATGTTGGATAACTTTTAATGTAATTAAAATATATTTTGAAATATGTTAATGAGTATAAATTGATGTTTTTCTTTTGAAAGAAAAATGTGGACAGTTTTAGAGTGTGAATCTAATTACAGCTCTTTAGTAAGTGTTCATTGATAATTACGCCATGTGAAGTACTCGTTATTTTTAAAGAAGCGTCTGTGGCCTTTCTCTCTAGTTTAGTTTAGCTATTAAACAGGATAGGTGTAATTCTAATTCCTCAGAGATTAGGCACTACAGTATTTTCCAGAAAGCAATCAATTATCATTGAAAATTCAGTTGCTGTGTGATTAATCATGAAGGTTGTAACCATTTGACTCACTGTTGTGAATCTATGTTGATGGTTCATTCCTCCCGTATTCTTTTACGTACTTTTAATTTTTTAAATAAACATCTTTTAGTTGCAAGAGAAAACGTGCATATTATGTAATGCGGGAGAACTATGAAATATGTGTTAAAAATTCATGCATATTTTCTACCACCTTAAAAACACAAAATATATATTTCCTTTCAATTTTTATTCATATACATTCTAGTTTGCTTTTCATAACTGCAATAATAATGTACATAATATATGCAACTTTTTTCACTAACATGTGCCTTTTTAATCTAACTTCTGCCTGCCTAATGATTTTAAATGAATGCACAAAAATGACATCTATTCAGCTACAGTTTCGTCATTTGTTTATTGCTGAACATTTATGTTGTATACAGTTTTTTAAAATACTTTTGTATGACAGAAAGATGAACAATGCTTTTTCCGTATTAAAGGTTATTTTCTCAAAAAAACTTTCTAGAATTGAAATTACTGAGAGATTATGAGCATTTTAAGTCTCATTATTGCCAAATTGCTTTTCCAAGAGTGATGCCAATTTCTTCTTATTCTAGCAGGGCTTCTTCACAGGCTGATCTCATTTTAAAAATCTTCACTAATATCATAAGCACAGCATGCTAACTCATTGTTTAATATGCCTTACTTTGATTATAACGAGGTGAAACATTTTTGCATGGATTTTTAAACTGTTTTTAATTCTATCATTTGTGAAATGTCTGATTACATCTTTTGCTTAATTATGCTTATAATACTTTTAATACCAATTTGTATATGTCATTTATGGAGTAAAGATTTTATGTATTATAATCTCTGTGAATTTGCTTCCACTGTTCTGTTTGATGGATCTTAAAATCAATCAATTTGATAAATCGCAAAGAGACCATAAGCCGACATTGAATTTTCATGCCTCTTATTTTTCCCAGTTCACAGTTTAGCAAAGAACAAAAATAGTTAGTTGTCCCATTTTTGCTAGTGCTCTGCAAGCAATGAACATAGCATTTCTAAGTATAATTGCCATGAGCTGAAGTTGATGGGGAACTCAGAAAGCATAGGAAGACCAAAGACAGTGAATATGACATTCAACTATTTTCAGGACTAATTAATTCTAAATTTAGAAGAGATACAGCAACATTTTCTCCGTAGTATTTTGTAGTTCAGACTTCCCCTTTGCGTTTAATACAAGAGCTCCTCCATTATCAGTTGAGAACTTTTACAGTTTCACGGAAGACATGCAAAGACAAAGTATTTAAAAGCCTCACAGGTATTAAAAGTCAAAACAAAACAAAATTTCACATGAAAGAAGAGAATCAGATGATCGTTTATATCACTTTGTATTTTTTTATAATACAAAAAATTATATTAAAAAATGTAATTATAGGCCAGGCACAGTGGCTCATGCCCGTAATTCCAGCACCTTGGGAGGCTGAGGCGGTTAAATCATGAGGTCAGGAGATCAAGACCATCCTGGCCAACATGGTGAAACCCCATCTCTACTAAAATACAAAAAATTAGCCAGGCATGGTGGCACATGCCTGTAGTCCTAGCTACTTGGGAGGCTGAGGCATGGGAATAGCTTGAACCTCGGAGGCAGAGGTTGCAGTGAGCCGAGATGACACCACTGTACTCCAGCCTGGTGACAGAGTGAGACTCCATCTTAAAAAAAAAATATATATATATATACATATGTGTGTGTGTGTGTGTGTGTGTATATGTGTGTGTGTGTGTGTATAATTATATTAAAAAGTTTTATATTTAGATAAAATAAAAAAGATAAATTTGAACACACGAAAGAAAAATTATTTCTAGTTAAGTAAAACTATGTATGAAAATAAAAGCCCAGGTCTTTTCTTTTTTCCTACCTATATGCCTGTAGTCACTGCACCATCAATAATGTTCTGGTATTATGATACCAGAACATATTCCTGCTATGTTTCTTCATTTACATCAAATCAATAGCAGTGCACTCAAATGTTGACAACAATGCCTTTGGGCTATCATTAATTTAAATAATGATTCACAATTTAGTTTACTTGTCATTTTGTTTTTTTAAAAAAGGGGTCTTGTTGTCTTTACCCAGTTTTATCTTCTCTTGAGCCTCATCACCTTTTGAGAACAATGAAATCTTTTCTTTTAGTGACTAGGTAGGACTAACCTCGAAATTATCTCTTAAACTCAGATGGGTCACAGACAATGTTTCTCCATTTAACTTAGGTAATATTTGGCAATGAGTTCGGCAGTTTTCTTAAGAAAAGTCAATCCCGGAAAGATTGTCAATTAAAGATCACAGTTCCAAAAAATAAATGTCCACAAGTTGCTAGTGGATAAAAGAAATCATTATTGGGCACTTTTCCAGACATTTTTGATTACACTCAATCTTCTCAGCATTCCCAAATTAAAGGGAAGAGATAATAAAATTAATCCACCTTCTTGAACCATTAAGAGAAACATAATAGTCACAGTATTTACTGGATAAAAGGTTCCACACAACCATGCCATCTTCAAAGCATCTTACTAAGGTGCTTCTCAAATAAGAAACAATAAAAATATATATAAATGGAGTCACTAAATACAGAGAAAGAGGTTCATCTGCAGCAGCACTTTAATCTCAGGATTTCTGAGGTTTACCAATCTCAGGTAACGTGTAATTATAAAAACAATGAAGAGTCTAGCAATGGAGGAGTCATAATTTACTCTCTTCTGCCCTCCACCTCACTCCCATATTTATACTTTCTTCAATTAAATTAAGTAAAGTGTTGGTTGAGGGAAATAATGTGCTAGGAAGTCGTAACACAGAGGAACATAGGAACTCCAGTTTTACAATTGGCTTAGTGAGGTTCAGTGATTCGCACACAACCTGCCACACACCCAGTGATTACTCTCATTCCCTTTTCCACAGTTCGAAAATAGGTATCCCAAAGCTACTATTTGCTATTTTCTCTTTTTCCATCAGGACCCACTCCCCAACACACACGATTTACCTCTCAAATAACCCCCTATTCATAAAAGACATTTAAGGTCAGTGGATTTCAGATTTGCATTTAAAATGGCATGGTAGTTACTTGAAAGTCTGGAACTGATTTGAGAGCCCCCTCTTGTGTTAATATCCATGATTCGAATGTCTTTTATTGTGGGAGATGATGGGGCTGGATAGTAGTGGTTGGGATTGTGGGCATAATGATGTGTCATATTCAAAAAATCATCAAGAATATGCCTTATTTAGCATTCAACCACCACCATGGTAAGGAAAACTCATTTTGTAAGTATACCCATGGGGATCATAATATTGCCATTGAGACTTCTGGGTGTCTAAAATAAATATACACATTCATGGAATACAAAGAGATGTTCACTGCTTCCCCTTTACAAGCCAAGGAAAGCCATTAAGAGAAGCTATATGCTGTAATAGACTATCAGCTCACACACTTGTCTCAGTTAAAGACAGCCTGAAGTAGAAACAATTAAGGCATTATATTCATTGCTTTTTCTGTTGTTAATTGTTTAAGTAAAGGCTTCTATGTAAATCAAATCTGCCAGGAGAAAGACATATTTGCTTAGCTGGGTTTCCTTCCAGAGCACATGCAATTGTGAATTTCAAAGACAGTGCCTGCTAATTACTGTTGGCTTTAAGGGAGTCAGAGGTTTTATAATTAAATCCACCACTATTAGCCCCTGGTAGTTGGAAACTAGAGAGAAACTTAAATCATGATTTTCCTAGCTGCCATTGCCTCACTGATAATTTCTTGAGGCCTTTGGCTTTTTAACAGTGTAAATAGCTGAATTCAAATTGTGTGGGAGATTTTTTAAAATTGATAAAAGCTGTATAAATGAAAGTAATTACAATTAATAAATATTGATACTAAGGGTTACACTTGTTGGGCAAAAAAATTTAAGCACTTTGTGCATCCAACACTCTAAGAGGCACCGTCTGTACTAAGTAGATACCCACAGGGGTTTGGAGATATTTATACTGAATATTTAGAATTACTGGGTAAGGGGAGGTAGAGAGAGAGAGAGAGAGCACACAAGCGTGTGTGTGTGTGTGTGTGTGTGTGTGTGTGTGTGTGTGTGTGTGTACATCTATAGAGATCTGAATTCAAGTTGAAAATTTTCACCATCTACTTCACGTATCTACTCTTCTCATGTGTGTTGTTTTTCAAAATGGGGGTATTGTGGACAATCCAAAAATTATGAAAGATACTTAAAATGTCATAAAATACAAAGCCTCTAAGTAAAAGTCTGTTTAAAATTTATATATTATAAAAAAAAAAACTTGAAAAATAGAAGTGTTAGGAATTATAGACCCTAAAAGCAGAGGAAACCAGAGACCACGTGAGACTACATCACACATACCTAAACTACTCCCAAATATTTTAATTTTTTAATTTAATTTTAAGACAGTTTTGCTCTTGTTGTCCAGGCTGGAGTGCAATGGCATGACTTCAGCTCACCTCAACCTCCACCTCCTGGGTTCAAGTGATTCTCTTGCCTACAGCCTCCACCTGTAATGCCTAGCTGGGATTACAGGTGCCCACCACCACTCCTGGCTAAATTTTTGTATTTTTAGTAGAGATGGGGTTTCTCTGTGTTGGCCAGGCTGGTATCGAACTCCCCACCTCAGGTGACCCACCTGCCTCAGCCTCCCGCAGTGCTGAGATTACAGGTGTAAGCCACCACACCCAGCCCATATTAGAGTTTAGACTGTGTTTTAAAAGGCCTCCAAAGTGGTGATGTGGGGCAAATTTATTCTACCAGGAAAAGATAAAACACAAGCCTAAAGAAACGTACAGTGTGACCGAAGTTCTTGCCTTAGTGTGTCTGACATATTTCATAAGAACTATTAGGACTTTCCCAAAAGCTTTTAGTGTAGAATATAGGCTTATGATATTGATTAGGTTGTTTCTTTGTAGCTGAGAGTCAAATTATCTTCTTATATCAATTAATGGACCAATACAACTATTCCAATTCTCTTTAATTGGAAAGGAGAAAGCAAAACTTCTATTTGAAATATGATTTTGTCCAAATGATAGGATGATTTATAGCTAAATTCAGTGTACTTTAAATATAAGATTAGGGCTTTCTGTTTACTTCCTTGAAGTATGACTGTTTATACTGTACTATATTTTATTTACTGGAACCATAACTCCATATGGAATGTATACTAAATACTACATGCTATGGAAAATGGAAAAAGGAAAAAAGTAGAAAAGAGATTGATTTTTATTAGTGTTCCCAAGGGCGATAAGTGCTAGAGATTCATTATTATTTTCCGTGTATTTATTTGTCCCTCCCCCAGAAAGAAGGGTATTAGAAATAAGTGTAAGAGTATAAAAGATAACCAATAAGTCAGGGTGGGGGGAAAACAGGAGAAAAGGATGCCATCAGTTCACAAAAAAATCTAAGTATCATAAAGTTCTGGATATTTGCTTAAAGTAGATTGTGTATCAAAGACAGACAGATGATCAAGTACAATATTCACATGGGATATAACAGCAAAATGTACCAGTTCTTAAGGAAATCCCCATGCCTTTATACTTGAGGCACCATATGACGTATTAAATATCATCCAGTTCATAGTATCCCTGAAATTAATACATTCCATGGAGAGTTTCATACAGCTGGTTCTTTTTCTTAAAATATGTTTTATTTTGTCCTGAGAACAAAGGCCCAAATGTGGAAAATGGACCAAATAAGAAAGAGCAACAGAGAATTTTAGATTTTATTTTCTGACTACAACATGAAGTTCAACTCTGTTGCCATTTTAGGGCAGATTGTTTGCTTTAATGGTCGGTGAGATGGAAGCAGTCTTGACATTCCCCTAAGAAATTTTGAAAACACAACTGGGACATATCCCAGAATAGAAAGTCATCAAAGTCTATTTTACTTTCATTCATGGGTAGATCCAGGTAGTTTCACACAGGCAAGGTCAAAATAATCTTTCCAAAATCAATTTCTCATCCTTTCAGCATTTAATGATCAGGGTCCCAAAGTATATGCCATAGAAATTGGGTACAATAATTATAGCTTAGACTATTTCTAAAGCAGGGTTATAAGTCCAATTTGGTCCAAGGTAAATTATTAATGCATCCATTAAACGCTTAATTTTAACAAATGCAGCTCCCTGGTCAACTCTATAATAAATTAACAATAAAATGTGTTCTTAGGGAAGTTGTTCTATACTATATTATATAATTGTCATTGCACAGTGTACAGTCATGTGCTGTATAACCATGTTTTGGAAGGGCCAGGTGGTGTGTCTCAAGCCTGTAATCCCAGCACTTTGGAAGGCCGAGGTGGGAGGATCACAAGGTACAGGGTTCGAGACCAGCCTGGCCAACATGGTGAAACTCTGTCTCTAGTAAAAACACAAAAATTATCCAGGTGTGGTGGCCCATCCCTGTAATCCCAGCTACTCAGGAGGCTGAGACGGGAGAATTGCCTGAATCTGGGAGGTGGAGGTTGTAGTGAGCCAGGATTGCACCACTGCGCTCCAGCTTGGGTGAAAGCACAAGACTCCATCTCAAACACACATACACACAACACACACACACACACACACACACACACACACACACACACACCCCAATGTTTTGGTCGATGATTGACCACATAAGATTATAAAGGGGCTGAAAAATTTTTATCCTTTAGTGACATAACTGTTGGAATGTCATAATGCAATTCATTACTCATATGTTTATGGTGACGCTGGTGTAAACAGACCTACTGTGCTGTTACTTGCAGAAAACTAGAGCACACACAATTATGTACAGAATACTTGGTAATGATAATAAATGACTATATTACTAGTTCATATATTTACTATACTATGCTATTATCATTATCTTAGAGTATACTTCTTGTACTTATAAAAAAATTAACTGTAAAACAGCTTCAGGTAGGTCCTTCAGGAGGTATTCCAGCAGACATTGCTATTATAGGAGATGACCCCTCCAAGTGTGTCATTTCCCCTAGTGGGACAAGATGTGGGGGTGGA
The DNA here is from genome assembly GCF_001604975.1 of Cebus imitator. Lineage (NCBI taxonomy): Eukaryota > Metazoa > Chordata > Mammalia > Primates > Cebidae > Cebus > Cebus imitator. The sequence goes on along the minus strand of NW_016107754.1, from coordinate 1,008,380 downwards.
AGATAGTAATATTGATTTTTCTGACTTTGCGTAGGCCTAGGAGAAACAGAAGTGTAATTAACTTTCCACAATACATTCATGGAGCTCTACATGGTACGAGAAAAGCCCCCTGTGGCCAATATTAACAAAACTAGGCTCCAGAATTATTTTATCCCAACACATCATATTCTGTACTACTGAGATTGGTGGAAGGGAACAGGCAATTTTCTGTAAATAAGAAAAGCATGTGTGATTACAGTCTGAGGATTAAAGGAAGGTGAAAAGTATAGCAAATTAAAATTCTCGGTAATCTGAATGTTCTTGATTTTCTAACAAAAGTTTATCAGTCACCACTTATCACCTCTCAATAGCTAAACAAAAAGTCTTTCACTCCATAAACACTCAAATGTGAGAAACTTGAATCCTGCCCATGCTGAATTCAGTGGCTTAACACCAACACCCACTTTGAAAACTGAAAAGTTATGAATATTAATTAATTTCCTGGTAGAGAATTTGTCCTTTGTTATGAATAAATGCAACAGCTTTAACTGTGGCAACAGCCAGACCAAAACAAATAGGTAAGCAGCTATTATATTATGGGTATGTTTATTTTAATTTCCAGGGAACTCTGGGTGCCCCTTTTTCCTCTGGGGACTTCTAGCATTCTTGGGCTTGGCTTTGGTTATATCACTGATCTTCAATATTTCCCACTGCGTGGAAAAGCAACGACAAGGTAAGACATTTTGACAAATTTCACATGGTGCCTGCTTGAATGGAGACTAGGGAATCACTGGAAAACCTATGGAAGTAAACAATTTCATGAAATGTCATTCAACAGGTTATTTTTATCTATAGAAAATTTATTTGCTCATTTTTCTCATCCTAAGGGTTCTCTTATTTAAGAATGCAATCATATGAGAAATGTGAAAAAATTATCCAATTTAGCTTTCTCTCTGCTTTAGGGTGTAGAGTGGGAAGGGATTATCCTGGTAAATAGGGTTTTCCTTCTCCAACTGAACAACTTATGAAATTGTAGTTTATTCTGGGGAAGCCATCAAGGTTCTCTCTGATACATGGTAAATAAAGGGAGGTCTAGCCCTTTAAGATTCCATGTAAGCCAACTTAATCTCAGGATCAGTCAGGCATGCTCAAGTACAATACATAGAAGCGGGCTCAGAAGACAACCGGAAAAGGAATAGATTGAGCCATGGGCTTGCTGTCAAACACTCCCAGGGTTTAGAAGAGTAGGTCAAGGGTATCTGCCACTGTCAGCTTTGCTTTTCAATATGCTGGGCATAAGTTTTAACCACGCGGCTTTCAATCTGCATGTGCCACAACTGAAATGGTGTAAAGTCCAGCAACTGGCACGGCCTTTGTATGCTGTAGGCATCCAACACATGTTGAATACACGTGGATCAATGTCGAATCCATTACATGTTGACTACACATGGATGGATGGGAGAATGAAAGTTCAACCATTGCTGGAAGGTGTCTTTTTTTTTTTTTTTTTTTTTTCCCGAGACAGGATCTTGCTCTGTCATCCAGCCTGGAGTGCAGTGGCCTGATTCTAACTCACTGCAGCCTCAAACTTCTGGGCTCAAGCAATCCTCTTGCCTCAGCCTCTCAAGTAGCTAGGATTACAGGCAGGCACAAACACACCCAGCTAAATTTTAGGTATATTTTTGTAGAGATGGGGCTGACCTCATAGTCTTGTTCTCAAGCGATCCTCCTGCCTTGGCCTCCCAAAACCCTGAGATTACAGTTGTGAGCAACCACACCCAGCCTGGAAGGTGTTTAAGTGTCAAGAGATCCTTAGGGGCAGGACATAAGTGGTAATAAAAGAAAGGATAAATGCATTTTCTTTTAACAGAGGAAATAAAATAAAGCTAAGTTAATAAAATTAACTTAGACACGTGTCCAAGAAAAATTGTATGGAACTAATTTAGAACAATGGTCAGATTGCAGCAAGTGTCCTTGCTTCTTTTAGAAACATCGTAAGCTTTGATAATACTAATATAAAATATGAAGGGATTATTGTCATGCAGGTTTGAAAAAAAGATAAGAGGCACTCAAAAATGGAGTCACACTGCTGAAGCCACACATCTATTCAATAGCAAAATCAATGATGTGTCCACTTTTCTCATTCTCTGTCTAATAAGGTTTCTACCAGCACATCCAACTTTGACATTGCTCACCAGCTGTCCTTAGCCAGAAACCCAGCACTCTTTTTGGATCTCTATGGTATCAATTCTATGGCTGAGGTGAAATTCCTAACAAGCAATGCTTTTTCATTAGCAATGCTTTCCGTAATACTTTTAAAAATCTAATATATTTTCAAATAAACTTTATAATATATAAATGACACATCATCAAACATATTCTACAGTTTCCCTCTTTTATAGATGAAAATGAGCTCAGAGTAGCACTTTTCTTTATATATTTAACTGGCTATTTTAACTTCTTCGTTAAGATATTGTATAAATGCAGATAATCTGAATTACAAAAAAAAAAAGTGAATTGAGATCTACAGAGAGCAAATAATTTAAGGTGGAAACCAAGACAAGAACAGTAATCTGAACTAGTACCTTGCTCTTTCATTGAGTCCATTGGTAATCCTTTGAAGATTGCTGAGAGCCAGGTAACAGAGAGACACTGACATGTTTATCTTGAGCTCAGTCGTGTAACTTAAAATTTATCCAGCAAAAGTGATCTATTTACTTTCAACCTAAATTTTCAATTTTTTCAGTCCTATGATTGCGCTGAATTATGGATAAGAACCACTTTTTATAATCATCATCAAGATCAGGACTGGTATAATTTGGCTAAGCTAGTACTTCTGCCCCAGAAGTATTCAGCTGTACTAGTCTTTTACAACTCATTGTAAACAGGTTTTACACTTCTCATTTTTGGTAGTTTGTGCATTGGGATTTATTTAGCCACATCCATACCTTTTTGCCTCCTTTGAAAACTCCTTTGTGTAGTTGCTTATTATGGTAAGTTGACCACTGCAGAAAGACAGCAGCCTTACTTTAAAAAGCGGCACCGAAAAAAGCAGTGCCTGTAATTCCAGCACTTTGTGAGGCAGAGGTGGGTGGATCGCCTGAGGTCAGGAGTTGGAACCAGCCTGGCCAACATGGAGAGATCCCATGTCTGCTAAAATTACAAAAAGTAGCTGGGCATAGTGGTGTGTGCCTATAATCCCAGCTACT
>NW_016107754.1:981704-1004788 GCF_001604975.1 Cebus imitator | reverse complement strand
CTCCTGGTTTCAGGCAATTCTCCTGCCTCAGCCTCCTGAGTAGCTGGGATTACAGGCATGTGCCACCATGCCCAGCTAATTTTTTGTATTTTTAGTAGAGACGAGGTTTCACCATGTTGACCAGGATGGTCTCGATCTCTTGACCTCGTGATCCACCCGCCTCGGCCTCCCAAAGTGCTGGGATTACAGGCTTGAGCCACCGCGCCCGGCCTCCCTCAATTGTTTTTAGTAGCATACCTTTGAAGTAGATCTGATGTAAATTAGAACTCTGCCTTCAATATTTAGGTGGGAGATCTTCTACAAGTAACATAATTTCTCTGAGTTTCAGTTTCTTTATCCACAACATGGAAAATACCATCTAGGCCATAGGGTTCCTGTAAGAATTACACAGACACACACACACACACGCACGCACACATCTTTGCATAGTGCTGGGGACTTAGTAGGTCAGTCCTAGATCTGGTACAGCCCATCACCATACCTGGAGGTCCTGTCGCTCCCTTCCCTCTTTCCACAAATAATTATTAAGGATCTACCATGGCTGCATGTCATCCCATTTAATGTTCACGTCTGTTACTCTGGTGAACATTGGTTTCTCTGGCTACTTTGCTGCTCCCACCTGAATCACCATCCCTGTGCCCCTCTAAGTCCTCTCCAGCTCCAGCTTCACTTCCCTCATCTCTATCTTATTTAACCAATCTGTACAATACTTTGAGCTCTAGCACTAACTGTTGTGCTCAGGTAAGTCATTCAGGTCCATTTCAGAGAGTTCTCTGTAGAGTTTCATGGAATTGGTTCTAAACATTCGCTCATCACAAAAGTTTTTATTTGAGCAGTAATGTGCCCTCCTTAGGTGGAGCACATACTGGGACATGCACTTTATTGGTGTGCAGTTGATATATCCTTCAATGCTAAGAATGTGCTTTGTCTTATCCCACCTCCACCCTTTCTGCCCCAACTTCTCCTAACATCTTTTCCCAAGTATTAGAAAAAGCTCTGCCATTCTTTCCATCCCACATGAACAAATAGAACTATCTTTCTTTTTAACCCAGAGATTTCAGATATATTGCAGAACTGCTGAGCGAACAGTTCAATTCCTTCCCGGTCCTCCTGAAGATGCCTTCCTGCTTTATTTCTCTTAGATAAACAAACTATAATAAAAGATTCTATTGTATCGGCCAACTTTTCTGCCACTTGGGCTGTGAATGCAATGCCCCAGTATCTGGCCTCATGTAACTTTTTATGTTTGCATCTTTGTATTACTCTTTGTGGCTAAGAAACTTGCAAGATCTGACTCCACCTTGGTTAGTCAGTGAATAAGTTTTGCTGGTGTAATAAATAGCGTTCAAAAGATAATCTCCATTTCAGCAACAATACGGTATCTGCACATTCAATCAGATAGACCAGATAAGCCTCCCCTTGATGTTTTCTGTAGCAGCTAGGTAGAAGCTTTGAAATGGAGTTCTCTCATTCTCCCTGAAATAAATCCTTCATTTTTATGTGAATCTTTGTTCAAATCTGTTCTTTAAGAGGATTATATTTATTTCTGATAGGAATGCATTGACTATTTCCTTCTTTAAATTCAAAATCTTTGTTCAACTCTTCCTCTCTGGTTTGGAAAGAATAAACAAGCGTATTATTTTGGTCATACATCAAAATCCTATCAGCAGAAAATTATGGCATCTTCACACTGAACGTGTATCAGAAAAATTTTATTATGGAGTTTAAACAATGTGCTGCTGTCTCGTGTTGTGTGGTGCATAGGAGAGTTAACACTCTAAAAAGAAAAACATAAAAGCAAACATATTTGCATCACACCCTCTCAACTACAAACCTGACCACAAGTGTTTGCACCTGAATCACAGGCGAGGATTATGAGAGTTCACCCAGTTCTTCCCATGCACAGTCTTGCACACTTAATTGCTTTACAGCAAAGCATACATTTTTTTTAAAATTTTGCTAAATGTCATTGAAATCACCAGGCAGCTTTTAAATCAAGTCATGCCACTTGTTTTTAAAAAAACTTTTGAGCCTTCATGACAGAGTAAACTTTTCAGAAGCCTGAGCTTGCTGGCTTTTATTTTTAGCTGTAACCTCTGAACTTTTTACTACTACTCATTTAAAGTGATTAGAACCTTCTTCTAGGAAGGATTTGCAAAACAAAAGTCACCCAAGTACAGATGGCTCAGCTGGAGATAATACATTTACATCCTAAATGGGGTGCCCTTGAACTTACATCCCACTTCAGGTGTTCCCTTTATCCATTACATGTTTTCTTTTTTTCCCCCACAAATTGGTTTGGTCCCTTTCCTTCCATCTAAACATCACATTATTGTGTTGTATCTTTTATATTGTTGCTTCTATTTCCTTTTTCCCACATGTCTTTTTTGTCTTATTTTTCTTTTCTTTTTCCCTACTTAGAATACATTCAGCACATTTCCATTCTATAGAGTTAGTTTTTATGTGTTATACTAGTATTCTTTAAGCACCTCCTCCTGAAAAATCCACATTATCTTTTAAAAATATTAGGGGCCAGGTGCGGTGGCTCACACCTGCAATCCCAGCACTTTGGGAGGCCGAGGCAGGTGGATCATGAGGTCAGGAGTTCAAGACCAGCCTGACCAATATGGTGGAACTCCATCTCTACTAAAAATACAAAAATTAGCCAGGCATGGTGGTGGGCACCTGTAATCCCAGCTACTGAGGAGGCTGGAGCAGGGAATTCCTTGAACTCAGGAGGCAGAGGTTGCAGTGAGCCAAGATGAGCCACTGCACTCCAACCTGGGCGACAGAGCAAGACTCCATCTAAAAAATAAAAAAATTAGTCTGTTTGGGAATTATATTTACTCCATACCTACTTTTTCTTGTTCTTATTAAGCAATGACATCCTTCACTTTTGTTTTCAATTTTTTGGCTTTTTTTCTCTTTTCTTTCAAATTAATGCTCAGTTGGTGACTGTCCTTTTTTCAAAGGTGAGATTTTAGTAATCTCATTTCAAATCAAGCATTACTTATAAATATTTTAACTTTAAAATATCATACCATCTTAATACCAGCCTATTCTCAACTAACTCTAATGAAACTTCCTGACTCAAATGAGCACAATTAAATTCTGGTTTGTTATATAATATGTATTTAGAATGTATGTATAATATTAATAACAAACTGTCATTTTAAAATGTTTTTACAGAAATTATATCATTTAGCTCTGACATGTACTCTGTGGTGTAGGCATTATTGTCCCTACTTCATGGATTGAGAACCAGAGTTTTAAAGTAATTTGCATGTTGTCACAGGGCCAATGCATGGCAAAACTGGTTCCAAATCCATGTCTTCTGATTCTTAACCCTGGATTTGTTTCATCATACATCAGGCTACCGTTTGACTAAATTCTTGTGCATCTACTTTAATTCCAGGCAAATCTGAAAAATAATTAGCGGCCTGAGTGTAAACATTTTCTTCACATAGAAGGAAATCAACATATACTTTGTATCATGCCTTATTTTTCAGTTTACAATTTCCTGGTCTATATTAACTAATTTTTCTTTATATGCTTATTGATATTATTTACATTTCTCACGGTTTTTGATTTTGCTGCACTTGTGGCTACTATGCAGTATGTTTTAGACCTCTCTAGGCTTCTCCCAGCATTTGTGTGCACTCGTATTCACCAGACTAGTATGAAAGTAGTTGAAAGGCTGGGTGCGGTGGCTCACGCCTGTAATCCCAGCACTTTGGGAGGTCGAGGCAGGCAGATCACAAGGCCAGGAGTTTGAAACCAGCCTGGCCAGAATGGCAAAACCCTGTCTCTACTAAAAATACAAAATTTAATCAGGCTTGGTGGCACATGCCTGTAATCCCAGCTACTCAGGAGGCTGAGGCAGGAGAATCACTTGAACCTGGGAGGCGGAGGTTGCAATAAGCCAAGATCGTGCCACTGCACTCCAGCCTGGGCAACAGAGGGAGACTCCAAAAAAAAAAAAAAAAGAAAGAAAGAAAGAAAGAAAGTAGTTGAAAATAACTGCATCTTTTATATGCAGTTCATGGTAGAACATTTCCTCTGGCCTGAAGTATTCCACTGACATATTTCATATGGAATATATTCATCACTTTTGGTCTCATAGCAGCTTAGTGCATATGCAATGCAAAATCTTCCCTCATTTAGTCCTTCACAGAATTCTTCCAGACACATTGACATGTGACATGTCCATTTCATCCTCCAATATGATCATTTTCATAAATTGTTCCACTAATGTTTCTTTAACAGTTAATAACCTTTCTGGAGAATAACTCAACTTTGTTGCACATAAATTTAACTAAAATAATTTTCATAGTTGTTTGGTGACTTACTCAATTATTTGAAAATGTTATTACTAGCTCCTTACTAACAGGGTATTTTTCATATATTCAAGTTGAAAGACCATCATTTGGTCATAATTGTCTCTCAGTTATTGTCAGAGTTAGATAATAGTGGTCTTTATTTTTACGTGAATAACTCTTTTGCAAGGTTTTGGGTTTTATTTAATGGCAGGTTGAAAAATAAGCCATTCAAATATAATAAGCATTGTACTGTGTATATGCATCTAGTTCAACAGCAAAGAAAATTTATTGATGAATGGATAATACAGAATTTTCCATAATATTGATGTTAAGACTCTACCCTGAATATTCCTTAATTTTTCTCAATAATTCATTATGAATCCATTGCCTCCACTAAAAAAAAAATCTCAAAACTGTATTTTTAAAGTATCTTTTGGTTTCTTATATTTAACCTAGAAGTAAACATACTTTTATTTGGCTTTGAACTACCACATTCAAGGATTAAGAGTGAGCTCCTTACTGAGATTCATCACATAGTTGTTTTTTTTTTCAATGATTTTATTGTCCTTCAACATACCTCTGGTGAGTTTTTTCCTGGTAGACCAAACAAATTTTTTTTTTTTTTAGAAGATGTCCTACTGTTTTGGATAATTTTAGAGCCTGTGTTGTAACTTTTTCCAGGTCTCTTCTTCCTAGGACCCTCATTTCTCCTTGCCACTGCTTTGTACCATGTGGATGAAATGGAGTCATGATCAGAGTAACTTCCGTAATATGATTTTTATGCCGTTACTCATGCCAAGAAATGTTAAAAGTAGATAGACAGACAGATGATAGATAGATAGACAGACAGACAGGCAGATAGAAAAAAGTCTATTGATTTTTTTTCATTTTTGGTAAGGAAGAAAAGCCTATTCAAAGCACATGAGCAAAGATAAAAACATGTGGTGTTTCATGGAACCCAGAGGCAGAAAGTACGCGATGCAGTGCAATGGACTGGCGCCACATGGGAGGCAGGAAGGAAGGTTTCAGCTCTCTCAGCTTAGTGTTTTCTGTGCATAAAACCACCATCCATCCAGGCTGTACATCGTCTCTAAGCTGTACTGGTTCCATCCTAAAAGACCAGGAAAGTTGCCTGGTTTCTCTTCAAATCGTATAAATCTTTCTTTCTTGGTAATTTGGTAAAAGGCAAATCTGATTGGCCTAAGAAGAAACCTTTAACCCTACTTCAATCAGAGGTGGCCTGATGGCCTTGGTCAAAGATATTAACTGACATTGAGGCTAAACTCCCCTCAGAACACCCTGTAGAATATTTAATGAAGGTATGTCAACATTCCTTTTAACTTGTCTATTTTGAATATCTTTCAGATAAAATGTACAGGTACTCCAATGACTACATTCCCAGGTATGTTGAGATTGAGTCATGTATCATGATTCCCAACTAATAAGTGAAAGTAACAATGCTATATTGCTTATAGATATGGCTCATGGATGTTGTACTTAGGTACAAATAAAATAAAAAGTGAGTTTTAATTATTTCTATTCTCATCTAACGATTAGAAGCTATAATATCTGTCCTAGTTATTTGCACACTGTGAGTCAGTGAGAGTTGGTTGAAGGATAAAGTGAGACTCTAACCTGGTATCTGTAGAACTCTCATTCATTTCAAAAGCAGATATCTTAGATTATGATCCAGCTTAGATACAGAATTCAAAATCTATAGCAGAAAAAAATCTGGCAATCCAATACAATTTAAGATACGTATATACATCGATATATACAGGGAGGCTTAGCACTCTGCTATTTGTAAAGATAATGTCAATCAGTAGGGAAATGTGATAAACAGATTCTCTGAAAGAATATGCAGTTATAGATATAACTTATTCTCTTTAATAGTTACTGAGCTAGTTGCAAATAAATTTGTATAGTAGTATACATTTTTTTAAAAAAAGCATTTATGGCATAAATTATAGTAAATAAATTTTACTTTTTTTGGATAGTATATTCTGATCCTGATGTGTCAATGTATTGGAGATTTCTGTTTTAGGAGTAAAAAAAAATTCTAAATAAAGAGAATTTCCTAGAGGGCTCTTCAAGATCTTTCTGAAATGGTAGACTGAAAGGTCTCTGAAAAACACAGAGCTTTTTTCTCACTGGGTAGAATAAGATTATAAGCCTTTCTGGTCTTTTTTTTTTTTTTTTTTTTTTTTTTTTTTTTTTTTTTTTTTNTTTGAGACAGAGTTTTGCTCTTGTTACCCAGGCTGGAGTGCAATGGCAAGATCTCGGCTCACCGCAACCTCCGCCTCCTGGGTTCAAGCAATGCTCCTGCCTCAGCCTCCTGAGTAGCTGGGACTACAGGCATGCACCACCATGCCCAGCTAATTTTTTGTAGTTTTAGTAGAGATGGGGTTTCACCATGTTGACCAGGATGATCTCGATCTCTTAACCTTGTGATCCACCTACCTTGGCCTCCCAAAGTGCTGGGATTATAGGCATGAGCCACCACATCTGGCCGCCTTTTTGGTCTCTTAAAGTTTTTTTAAAAAACCAAATTCTTTTTCCATATGAAAACTTCTTGAGCAAGTATAAGATCTAGGCTACAGGCACACCCTCACACACAAAACCTTTGTTTATATGACCACTCTTAACATTGGATTCTTTAACATTAGATAATTTTCAAGTCATTAGCTTATATCAAGAGTGATTTGCTTATTGCTCTCTTTTTTAACACATAATGATGAAGAAAATCCTATATAACCACGCAATAAAAGCTAATATCTTTGATGATCTGTTTAATACTTGTAATTTGAAGGGCAATTAAGATGGAATGTAATAGAAAGTCTTGTGTAATAGAAAGTCTTGATCATTGAACTAAATTAGGTTGGTGGTTTGGGGATTAGGATGGGAGGAATGAGAGGAAAAATTGCTAAGATAGCTGCCTCGAAGCAGTCAGGCTCTTAGCTGTAGAGCAAATGTAAGAAAGAGGCTTTTATAACATTTATTCACTCAATAAATATTCACTTAACAAACAGGCACTGTGCTAGACAATTGCAAAATATGTTTGCTGAATACCAATCCCAAGGAACGATGTAAGATAGCAAAGATCGTTACTATGCCAACTACCAAGAAGAGGCGTCCGAGCACTTCAGCCCGCTCTATCTTGGGCTGTACATTTACTACTTGCCTGAGTCTGATGAGAGAAATCACACAAAGAATGAGTTACATAAAGTGAGTTTATTACCGACAGATACGCAGCAAAGGACAACCAACGTCTAAGATTCATTAGGAGCTAATTCCCCACGGCTCAGGAAAGCTGCCCAAGGTGGACAGAAACTCATCTTCCTGTTCCCCACCTGCCCTGCAGCTGAAGGACCCCAGAAAGCAGCCCACCTTTGGGTTTGTCCCTGAGGGGCAACATGATATGCTGGGCTAACGCACTGAAGGATGTCCTGTTTCTGTGAGACTGGAATAAAGCCTACGCTGTTCCGGCCAGTTCTTCTTTATCCCTGAATGTTGCATTTCCAGCACATTCTACAGTTATTCTTAAAAATTACAAGTGAGAAAGAAAGTACTCGTTGGTGCAAAGTCACCCAGAGAACTGTCCTTCAACAACAAAGATACAAAGATGGAAAGGCAAAAATCTTTCCCTTAAGGATTTATAATCTATTGTCTATTGTAACAAATCTCTAGTTAGCCAAAATTTGAATATACAGTGCAGATTTTTTTTCTGTAAAAAAGGATTGATATTTTAATCTTTAATCTGCAAGTGTATGTATATAGTTTATATTTTGTCTATTTCTCTTGATTATGTGGTTTGGGAACCAAAAATCACTTTTGTAAAGGGGCATGGAAGCTTCACAAACAAATAAGCAAACTAAAAACTATCTCAATCCATTAAACATTAAAACAGAGCAAGTGAAAATAAGGTCTAGGTTTCATAGGCAGGGCTTGCATTACTGATGCCTCTTCAGTTCCAACATGGTTTGTGGCCCGACAGATAGGAAGTAAACTTCCATCACACTGAGTTCTCTGCTGCACTCTCTCCCCACTCCTATTCAATACTGGCTTATGCTGGAAGGGAAGGAAATTGCTTCTCTCCTCTTATTTCTGTGTTCCCAAATCCCTGCCCTTCCTGCAACAGTAGGTCAGAAACATGATCACTTTAAGGAGAACACAGCATCTAAATCTAACAGAACGTCAAATGCACACTTTCTGGTATTTATCCTTGGGTCACTTTATTTTTCATTTAAAACAGAATTCTTGTCTTTTGGTTTGTGTTAGGAGGATAATACTGTGAGACTATCATGGATTTGAGATCCAGGCAATTCTAGATTTTAAACAGACTTGCAATTAGTAGATTCGTAGTCTTGGGGAAATGAGCATTGGTGAACTTTGCTTTTATCATTTCAAGAATAAGGCTTATAATATAAAATGTTATTTACAGAGCGAAATTGGTTAAAAAGCTACTGCTTTATTGAATAAAAACCAATGTCTCTGAAAATTCCTGCCCACTTGCAGTATGTTCACACCCTAATTCAAGAAAGCAGCTCGGGTTTACAATTACATTAACCTTATCATGACTCCTCAGTTTTCAGAGTCTCTCTCAAAAAGCTTAGGATACATTTCCAGCAGCTTTTCATGAACTGCTTCTGGGAGACACTGGAGGTGCTTTAATCATAAAACATTCATTCAGCTCAGCCATTCTACTTTTGGGTCATTTCTTGAATTTCTGGAGCTCTGCAGGGTGAGGATCTTCCTCATTTCCCTTCTTTGCTAACTATGCACCTAAATGTAACTACGGCCCTGTGCAGATCTTTAGTCTCATCTGTCCTCTTGACCTGTTCTCAAGGTTGAGAATCCTTATGAAAACACAACTCTTGGGTCCCCTTCCCTGACATCCCAGACTTCCAAGTGGCTATGCAGGTGAGGCCTTCACTAGACCCAGTGCCACCTGTGTAAATGTAGAGACACTTTGTCTCTACATCTTCCAACCTCCTGTTTGTTTTAATGTACAAATAATCATAACCCAAGCCCCAACCCTGTATAACTGCAAGAAATCTCATCCATTTCCTAAGTAATTCTCAGAATCTTGGGGTTCTCCAAGCCTTATTCTTGGCGGCCCCCTTGTCACCTCTAGCTCTGTCACTGCTCTTGGAGTCCCTGTCATTTTAGAAATCTTCATGCTGGCTGTTCTTTCTGGTATTCTTTCTGCCAAACTTTGAGAAAAGACCCTTTTGAAGTGATCTACAGCACAGGCAATGTGTGCTCATTGTTCTTAATAGACTTTACAAAGAAATGAGCATATGAGAGAGGCACCTGAACACTGATCAACAGAATGAGAAAATTAATGTTAGATATCATGGCTCTGGGCATCCATTAACCATCACTTCACAGAAGACATTGCTGGATTCACTTCTCAGCGTCAGTCACACGAAATATTGCTAAGATTTAAACTCTTCCTCTGAATCAGGGCTCTCCATCTGGTGCCCTCCTATGTCAAGTTCAAGACATCTACCCCCATATCACAGCCGTGCTAGAGAAAGGGAAAATGTAATAAGCATATATGCATCACTCTAGCAACTTTTCCTTTTTTCTTCTACATTGTTACTTTTTCTATCCCTTTATATCATTCCCACCAATATATAAACAGACTCTACTGTTTATACCTTTAAAAAACCAACCACATCCTTGAAGCTTGATTGCCTTACAGCCACCTCTCCATTGCTCTTTTCTCTTTTACAATAAAACTTGAAAGGTCCATCTATATTCTGTCCATATTTGCTGGCTTTTCTTCCTCTTTTGCTCTTATTTCTTGAACCTACTCTATTCCATATATCCTCACTAATGCACTGACTCTGCTCTCGTCAAGGTTACCATGATCAAACCTCCGTTTCATCTTGCTGGGTCCCACTGCAGCATTTGACACCCCGACACTGTCTACTTGAAACGTTTGATCCTCTGGGCTCTGAGCCACCTCCCTCTTTGCTTTTCCTCTTCTCTTACCAGCAGCCACTTCTCCTTTGCTGGTTTCTGAATCTTAAACATCAGAGCGCCCAGGGACCCATTCCATAAATAATGTCGTATTTTTCAGGGCTTTAAACATTTACATGCCCACAGAGCCCAAACTTACATCTTTGCCTATTCAGAGTAACAACTGTGAAGCAAATCGGGTTAGCGATTATGAAAACCAATTTCTGATAGATCCCGAAACTTGCCCTTTCTTATATCTGGCAACTTCTCAGATCCTTAAAATAGATTTATTTAATTTTGTAAGAATGTCTTTCGATTTTATTTGGATGTTGGAATCCTGCATTTGTATCCTAGAACTTGAGAGCTGAACAGAACAATAGAAATCAACTAGTTTAATATTCTCATTCTTTAAGTAAGACAATCTAAACTTAGAGAATTTAAGTCCAAGGTGATCAAATAGAAGTAATTTTTTAAAATTTAAATTTAGTTATTTAAATGGACTTGGATCACAAACTACTTGAGGAACTTTTAAAAGATCTAATCAAATCATAAATGTAAATAAAAATGTAAAAAATAGGAACTAGAAAAAATATAAATGAAAGCACAAAATCTGGACCATAGTAATAAATTAACACATTTTTCTTAACTTTGGAGTGTCGGTAAATGTACTTATTGGTTAGAGAATCATTTCAGGTATGTTCAGAACAATGGAGAGTCTGATATGGCTCAAAACTCAGAAGTGCACTCACCTCTCAGATATGAGTTCAATTATTAATTTATTTTTAAATGTAATTAATCATCCACATAAAACACTGCCAAACATTTGCTCCTGAGGTTTATTACATATTTACAATAGGCTGGAGATATTTGGTATCGCCAAGAATATATTTTTAAATTTGTTTGTTAGGCGATTGGTCCTGAATAATAGTTTATTTGAGACGATTAATCATTTGAGATGGGTCTGTAGACATGAGCACTGCATTATAAATCACATGTTATTTTCATTCATAGGGAATGAAACTATTCATTTTTTAGAAGTGATTTATCATTTGCAAGTTGTATCTGCCATCTATGTGGGCTAGGAAAATGGATGGATTGTCTTATTAAAAATTCTTCACCTTTTGCTATTATATTCTTGGCATGGAGAAAAATCATGAGCAGGGACTACTTGGTATCCCAACATTAACTATATTGAATTATCATATGGAAAGAAAGGTTACAGATGGGTTCCTTTGTTATCAGATAAGTGAAGTGTATGCCCTTTTTTTTTTTTAAGAATACCCACTTAGTATTTACATATAGCGTGTCTTTTTTCAGTAGCATGGGGAGTAATTCATGTGTTATGCCTTGAGTTAAGAGTCCTTTTTCTTTTTCTTTTGATGCAATTCCCTCCAGCTCTCAGTGACATGTAATCTCAAAGTTAAAGCAGTTGGTACTGTTTTATGAAATGCCACTCTTACCACCTGATAAGTTTCCCAGTTCCCAGACTATCATTGTGAAATCTGGTCACTAGGGCCATCCTGACTCGTAGGATGACATTGGTAGAATGACGGTCTGGTGACAATGGTAGGATGTACACTGTAATCCTAACAGCATTACTCACATGAGGCTGGAAGGAACTTCAATCAGCTAGCAAGAGCAAAGAGCTGTGTATTCTTGTCAGTTCTCTTGACTTTGGGGTGGAACAGACATAGAACTGTGGTCGCTGTACAGTCTCCGGACTGTTTCCCTACAGCCTTTGAATTATATCACCCTCTGAATAGCTTCTTCATGATGTGGACTGAGCACAGGGCTTTATGACCAAACTTGCTGTATAATCCTAGCATTGCTGATTCTTCAAGGATCTAAAACCAGAAATACCATTTGACCCAGCAATCCCATTACCGGGTATATAACCAAAGAATTATAAATCATTCTACTATGAAGATACATGCACACATATGTTCATTGCAGCACTGTTCACCATAGCAAAGACTTGGAACCAACCCAAATGCCCATCAATGATAGACTGGATAAGGAAAATGTGGTACATATACACCATGAAATACCACGCAGCCATAAAAAAGATGAGTTCCTGTCCTTTGTAGAGACATGGATGACACTGGAAACCATCATCATCAGCAAACAGGAACAGAAAACCAAACACTGCATGTTTTCACTCATAAATGAGAGTCGAACAATGAGAACACATGGACACAGGAAGGGGAACATCACATAGTAGGGCCTGTTGTGGGGTGAAATTCCTAATGTAGATGACGGGTTGATGGGTACAGCAAACCACCATGGTATGTGTATACCTGTGTAACAAACCTTCATGTTCTGCACATGTATCTCAGAATTTAAAGTACAATAATAATAAAAAAAGAAAACCTAGCACTTCCAGTTACTGACTGTATCTCTGACAATGTCATTAACCTCTATGAGTTGCAAATACATTATATTCACAAGACAGATAAAAATGGGCATCTCATATTATTGTCTTGAGGGCTCAATGAGCACTGGCATAGAGAAAAGTTTTCATAATTGGTAAGTTATTGCTGATATTTGAGATAAGCCTAGGGAAGATAAATTAATCTAGCCGAATCTCAGGATTTTCCTGTGTAAAGCAGGGAACAAAACTACTACTTTTGGAGATTTTCTTCATGGGTTTTTGATGTAATGTCTATAAAACACATAACCCAGCATCTGGACATATTAGGTGATCAATCATTTTATCAGATCTCCTAACTTCAGTCTGTAATGCTTAGAAAACATGGTTTTAAGAGACTGTTTGGACTGATATTCTTGGTGGGTAAAGAGCCTGTACGTTGTACAATGAAAAGCATGGATTACCTGGGTTCTAATTCCAGCTGTGCTTTTTACTAGTCTAGTAAATTGAGCAAGTTATATAGCCTCTCTGTGCCTCAGATTCATTATCTATATAAAGGGGATGATATAGTACCTATGTTGGAATTGAGAGAATTAAATGAACAAACATGAAATATATTTGAGGTAGCACCTAATACACTGTACTATTGAATAAGTATTTGCTGTCATTATTCCCTGTAAGGTCCAAAAACCAACTTTTTAAATTTACACAAACACATGTACACATACATACATGCATGCATGTTCTCACTCGCATGAGAACACTTCTACCATGGTTGGTTAAGGCTAACCAAGAACAGGCAATAGTTCACTCAATATTGAATTTAGCTGAGAAATTAGTTATGAATTATGTGAAAAGTGGAATCTAATCAGGTAAATTACTTTTCCTTGTTACAGGGATGATGAGTATTATATTGAAGACACACCAATTTATGGTAACTTAGATGATATGATTTCAGGTAAGTTTTCCATAAATTACATTTATAAAAAAATAAAGTAATCCCACTTGGTTTAAAAAAATAACTTAAGTGGCATTTAAAAAAATCACAATCAGCCGGGCGCAGTGGCTCACGCCTGTAATCCCAGCACTTTGAAAGGCCGAGGCGGGTGGATCACGAGGTCAAGAGATCGAGACCATCCTGGTCAACATGGTGAAACCCCGTCTCTACTCAAACTACAAAAAATTAGCTGGGTATGGTGGCGCATGTCTGTAGTCCCAGCTACTCAGGAGGCTGAGGCAGGAGAATTGCCTGAACCCAGGAGGCGGAGGTTGCGGTGAGCCGAGATCGCGCCATTGCACTCCAGCCTGGGTAACGAGAGCGAAACTCCGTCTCAAAAAAAAAAAAATCACAATCACACTTAGATATCCAGTGGTAGCCATCAATTCAGGTACGTTCAGTATGTTAATTAGTCTCTATTTCCAAAGCTGCATATTGTAAGTTGTATTACAACAGCCTCTCTGAATCAACATCCTGTTTTTCTATATTCTCTTCATTTCACTTTAGTAGTGATGAGAATACAGGAAGACTATTACCATGAATTTTGACACACATCAAATGCTATGAAATAAAGCTATTTTTAGACCAGAAAGTGGTCCACAGAAGCAGTGCTTTGTGCTTGGTAAACAAAAGCAAATGTGTAGTGAATAACAGAACAATGAACAGTTTATTTGGTTTCCCATGTTTTAAATAGAGAATGTAGGGCTGAAATGATGGTAGGCGGGAGAAAGAGGAACTAAATTGATGCTGAGTGGTTTATATATTTATTTTGTTCTTAAGTGCTCTTCAATTCCCAGAATCCCTTATCACTGGTATCATCCCAGACACCTAAAAATAAAACACCCCTAAATTTCTCAAAACAGATAACCTTGGTCTGATCCTAGAGTTCTGATGATAGAAACTGCCACCCTTTGCCTGCAAGTACTCATTCAATACATCAGAGAGAACTAGGGTTAATTACTGTTGAACTCCAAGTTTTGAACACAGAGACATCCAGTAATATCCTAAATTGATCTAAATATCTATATATTACAACAGTATAGAAATGTGAGAATCACATAAAGCTAGAAATGTGAGAATTTTCTTTTATATGATTTAATAATTTATTTTTATCTTTTCTTTCATTGTAGAGTGTCCTCTAGCGCTCTAAAGAATCAAAAATTATTTTTTGGAAACATATCCCCATTTCACTTCGCAAAATCATGTTGGCCATCTGTAATATTCAACTACTCAAATTCTTGTGTATTCTGGTGGCTCCAAACCCATCATACCCGTAACTTCCATACTTAAGTAAGCCCAGGTACCACTTGCACAGATTCTGATTTAGCAGGTCCAGGCTAAGGCTTCGGAATCTGCTACTTAACATCCCAGGTGATTTTGATGCAGATTTTCCATGGAACATGATTTGAGAAACACCACTCTACATACCCTTTTCCTGTTGCTTTTCAGAAAGGGCTCAATGATTATTAAGTTGCTTTGGTTATAGTAAATATATCTTTTTCTCTCTGAGGGTCAAAGTGGTACAGTCCACACTTCTGTCAAGTTACTGGCCATCCTATGAGTCACTATTTCTCTTTCTTCCTTTTAAATGGACCTATCTGGCGGAAGGCAGGTGTGAATGATTCAAAAGATATGGCCCTGCAGGATTAAATGAGCGCAGATCTGCTGGCTGTTGGACACTAAACAAAACCCCCAAATACTAAAGGACCAGCATGGTGCAGCCCCAGACCCTTATGCAGTCTGGCTGAGACGTCCCGTCATTGATTGATGGTACAAGTTATAATCTAAAGCCTCTTTTTCAAAATTAGGATGCTGGACTTAAAATGCCTCTGAGTAAAACTCCTCACGTAAGGAATAAATTTCAAAATTGTCATCACTGATGTACGTGCAGTGTGCTTTGTGCCACCATGCACAATTTGCCGTCCATCTAAATGGAGAATACAGGCAATCCCTTAACCTGTGGGATCTCTGTAACATCCACATGGTAGTTTAAGACTGTCGTGTCCTACAATGGTGTAAGAAAATTCATGACTGACTTCTTATGCCAAGGACTTATCTTTTTCTTACTAATCCTGTAGCTCAAAAGACTTCACGGCCTGATCTGCAGGTCACAGTTTGGTCTTCCTTACCTCTTTCTATCTGCACCAAAGAGGCCAGTTAAGTGATTCTTGGGCAGTTTACATTTACAGCCAAATGTTGTTTGGATCATATGTTTTTATTCATACTAGATTTTTAAATTTTCTACTGTGAATTACAATCTTTTTAACTCCCAAGAACCAATGGATGAAAATTGCTATGAACAAATGAAAGCCCGACCAGAGAAATCTGTAAATGAGATGCAAGAAGCTACCCCATCTGCACAGGTGAGTTTTGTTTTCTGTTTCCACATTTGCATATTTCAAGAGCCTAATAGCAGTACATTATGATACACATCTGAAATAGCCTGTTCGAAATTTTGCCATCAATCAGGTGTCAAGTTCTAGGACCTGAGCTCTAATTCAGAGGCATATAAACAGAACTCAAACCATATTCAAAGAGTCAGAATTGTACACAATCACAAAGGCTATAGGTTTTAAGGGAATAATGAAATTATTCCTAAGTAATCTATTAAGTTTTTCCTCTGATTGAAAATTTTGTGTGTGTGTCACAGAGATAAATATAGAAGTTGACACATGGATAATGCTCACAAGACCTAAATGTCAGGAATTCAAAAGACAGAGCTGGGGTAGAGAGAGGGAGACCTTAGAGAGTTAATCAGAAAACCTAATAATAAAGTGAGCTCACAAATCCTAGAAAATTTGAGAAATACAAGTGTGAGCTTGCTCCTCTTCTCTTTCTGTCCAAATCTCTAATCTTTTCTTCCTATATCAGAAGCATCCTTTCTTCTTTCCAAAGCCAATGCTCTTATTCATGATCTTGACTGTTTCTCCTAACTCTTTTAGGATCTTGTACTTTCAAGTATTTCATTTTTCTCGTTTCCATTTTTTTAATGACTCAATACTATTTGCCTAACAATATGCAAAAATCCCTCCAGTATTTAAAAAAAAAAAAAAAAAAAAAAACTTACATCAACCTGTTTTTCTTTCTAATTTCTAAACTGATTCTTAGCTTCTTCCTCTATTGCTTGGATTTCTTTCGATAGATACACATTCCTTTACCCTGACTATGTGTTTTCCACTCATGCACTTAACTAACACCGCACTGTGGAAGTCTCCATTGGCTATGAAACATACGTACAACTTGTGGTCCCTTCTTAGGACTCGCGCTGTTTAACTCTGCAGCACTCAATAAAGTTGACCAACTGTTGACCACACATACGTTATTTGGAATGCTTTCAGATATAAATGAAGAAAGCACATTGAGATTAAATTAGAAATAACTTGACAGTATATGGCAGTGGGAAGAGACTAGAACACAGATCCAGTTAGGCAGCTATTATAATTTTTCCAGAAATGAGGCTATTAAGAATAAAAAAGCTAGACAAAAAGCAAAAAACAAAACAAACAAAAAACCCAACATGGTCAGGCATGGTGGCTCACGCCTATAATCCCATCTCTTTGGGAGGCTGAGGCAGGTGGATCACCTGATGTCAGGCCTGGCCAACTTGTTGAAACCCTGTCTCTACTGAAAATTAGCTGGGCATGGTGGTGGTGGCCTATAATCCCAGCTACTCGGGAGGCTGAGACAGAATGGCTTGAACCCGGGAGGTGGAGGTTGCAATGAGCGGAGATCGTATCACTGCACTCCAGCCTGGACAACAAGAGGGAAACTCTGTCTCAAAACACACACACACACACACACACACACACACACACACACGGTATAAATAGAACCATCTTTTCTATTCGGCAGAGCATATAAGACATTTCACTCTTAGCATGAAAACAAATGCCAATGGTGAGATGCTTACTTATTCATTAGAAATGAAATGTTAATCCAAATGTTGTTTCTTCACCCTTGTCCCTGAAAATCAATACAATTTTGGCCTAGTCTTAAAGAGTAATGCTTAATACATCCATCTTTGGTTTTTTCAATGGCTGTCTTAAGTTTTATTCTACACCTTTTAATAATTACAATGCTACCTTACTTTTGGACAGCAGTTAAAGCTTCCAAATACATTATCTCTGTTTACTAACCATACCAACACTATGATGATGATTCACATTTTCTAGGCAAGAAAATTGAGGCTCAGAATCGTTTTTAAAAACCTGCCAAGGCCCCATGCTCACTGTATGGCAGAGCTGGGATTCAGTCGTAGTCTTTCCAATGCCAAATTCAAGGTCTTGCATTTAGCATGTTGTTTCCCCTAGATAACCTAGTTTCCTGTGTTTCTCATTTTAGTATTGACCCAGCTCTAGTCCAGAGAAGCCCACTGGGCCGTCTTGGATGTGAATGGACATCTCCAAGGCCAACCTAAAATGAGCTCAAAAGGGATCTGGGGAAGACAGATAAGAAAACAATAGGAAAGATAAATTTAGTTATTTACCAGATATCTATAAGTGAATATTCTTATCTTTATACTTCCAAATCTTAAAAATGTAGAAAAATTGGGAGCTGTTGTGGTACGATTAAATGACCAATTAATAGGTACATGTAAAGTAGACCTGGTTTGTTCCTATTTTAATAAACTAGAGTATTGTTACTTGGTAGGAGAAACATAGGGCCAGAACTACCTTAGGTGGAAGGTAGGACAGGTAAGAATCAACCTAAAATGTTCATGTACAGTTAGAGTACAAGAAAGAAAGAAAAATCTAGGAAAAACTTTCGTCTAAGCACTTTTTCAACTCAACAATGTTGGTTGACTATCATTTTCTGTTTTTTGTTTTTTGTACTGAGATTTGACAAAACAAGGTAGATGAGGCCCAGAAAACAAGTTACTTGGTTTTCACAGGCCATAGAAATTTCTAGAAGTCTAGTTAAAGAACAAAGTAACAATGAGAAATTTACATCCCTTTCTTTTAGGCAACCAACGAAACACAGATGTGCTACGCCTCACTTGATCACAGCATTAAGGGGAAGCGCAGGAAGCCCAGGAAACAGAATGCCCATTTGTCAGACAAGGATGGAGATGAGCAATCACATCCAACGGATGCCAGCATTTCTAAGACCACCTTAGTAGACAATTTCTCCCCAGAAAGCCAGGCAGTAGAGGAGAACATTCATGATGATCCCATTAGACTGTTTGGATTGATCCGTGCTAAAAGAGAACCTATAAACTAGCTGGACCATGATCTAGCTCAATGATTTGCCTCCTGCTGAAGACGGTTGCTAAGAAAACAAGACCCACAGAGGACACAGAAGGACTTGGCAGCGGGATGATGGCCTGATTATCTGTTGATGAGATGGTGGCTTACCCCTTATTCAGAGCTTACACTTATACATGCCAAATGTAATGTCATGAAAACCAGTATTTCAAATAACTTAAAAAATGCTTCACTACTAAAATGTAAAAACTTAATGTGCTCATCTCAGCAACACATATGCTAAAAATTAATAAAATCCAGTTTGAAAATTGAGCCTGATAACAAAATTACAAATTCACAATACCTAATATTTAGGGAAATAAAAAAAATTTAGGCATGAATATATTCTGGAACACATTAGGAGAAAAAGCCAATGAGTTTTTTTTTTTTAATTCGCCTTTCTCACCAATGGGAAACACCCCATAATTGAAAGAAATTTCTGATTGAAAGGTATAAGAAATATTAAAATGCATTAATTACTAAGAGAAGTAATGTAATCTTTTTACAAGGTATTCTTCCCAAAGATAGCTTTACTATTTCAAAAATTGTCAAATTAATGCATGCTCTTGCAACAAAGAAATATCAAAAAGAGTTGAGAAATTCTACTAGTCAGAGACAATCACTTTGAGAAACTTACTATATATCCTTCTAAATATTTTTGAGATGCTTATGTGTATACATCAGTTTTTTTTTTTTAAACCAAAAACCTGGTTTATTTTGTACACATTACTTAAACTTTCCTCACTTAACAATATATTGTGGATTTATTTTCACTGTTATATTTAACTATATATAAATATACATCACAATTTTAATGTCTGCATAGCACCCCACTGATAAACAAATCAGAGTTTATTTAAATAATTCTAATGACTTTTAAAAACAATTTATTGATACAAAAAGCAAGGTTGAGATGACAATGTTTCTTTCAGTAATTAAAAAAACCATTGCTTCACTATCTTCTCACTTTGTTTCCGATGAAACATCTACTGTAATGTTTGTCTTTCTCCTTATGTGTGATATACATTATTTTTCTGATTAAGATTTTTCTTATTACTGGTTCTAATTTGATTGTAATGTGCCAAGGTATGGTTATTTTTCAAGTGTCTTGTGTTTGGAATTTGTTGAGCTTCTTAGATCTATATATTTATAGTTTTTATCAAATTTGGGGGAAAATGACCAATATTTTTTTCTGTGATCCTTCTTATTTTCAAGTTTTTCCATTACTTGCAGATGGTCCCACATTTTACTTATCTGTTTATTTCACTCTTTTTTGTATTTCATTTTAGATAGTTTTTCTTGCTATGTCTTCAAGTCTGTGAATCTTTTCTTCTAAATCATCTAATCTGCCATAATCCTAGACAGGACTTTTTAATCTCAGATAACTTAGTTTTTATTTCTATAAATTTAGTGTGGGTCTTTTGTCCCCCATCTTTCATGTCTCTAACATACTTAATCTCTCCTCTAACTTCTTCAATGGATGAATACAATGCTAACAATTGTTTTAATGCTTTTTAAAATATACGAATTCTATCATCTGTCACTCTGAGTTTCAACTGATTTATTTTTCTCATTGTGGGTTATATTTTTCTGTCTCTTTAAATGCCTTATGATTTTTGATTGGGCAGAAAACATCGTAAATTTTCCTTTGATTGGACATGCATATCTTGGTATTCCCATAAATGTTTTTGAGCTATGTTTTTAGCTAGTTACATAGCTAACTGAAAACCATCAAGTTACTTGAACACAATTTGATCATTTAGAATCTTGCTTTTAAATTTTGTTAGTTTATAAGCTGCTCTGGCTTAGTCTAAGTTAAATTTAGTTTATTACTGAGGAAAGTCCCTCGTTGGTACCACTGTTCATGAATTATGAGGTTTTCCACTTCAGCTGTTGAAAACACACTATTCCCTGTCATGTCTGAGTCATCAGCACTGTTTTCTTTATTCTTTTCAGGTGGATTTTCCCCCAAGTTTGGGTAGTTTTCAGACTTGCATGCACTAACCAGTATTGAACTGAACACTTGAGGGCAATTCTTCAAGTACCTCCAGAGTTTTCTCTACATGCAGCTCTCTTCTCTCCAGTACTCTGCCTGTTTGACGTCTCTTGACCTGGAGCTCCATCTCCAAGAGATCGGTGGACTTTTACCTAGGTTTCCTCTACCTGCTCCAAGGCCTGAAACTTTCCTCCAGGCAGTAAGATAGGGTGATAAGAGGGTTTACCTCATTTGTTTCCCATCTTTCAGGGACCCTTGTCCTGCATTGCCTGAAACAGTATGTCAGGTGCCATTGTTTCATCTACTTTGTCAGGATTTTTGGTTGTTTCAGCCAGCAGAATATGTTCAGGTAGGAGGGTAAATCTAAGATGTTATTCTGTCTTGGCCAGAAGCAGAAATCCAAGGCATTCTTACCCCTTTACTGTAATTCTATAGTATATTTTTAGTGAAATTTAGTATAATTCCATAACCTAACCAGTACTATTTGAGATGTTCATAAGCTATGAATTACTGATCATGTAATTATTAAGGACTACATATACATCCCCTGGGGCAGTTCTCAGGACTTATGTTCCAGAAGGAATACAGGATGAATATCTCTCAGTAAAAGTATTTGAACCAGAAGTGTTTCTGATTTTTAAATTTTTGAATATTCATATGTAATGAGGTATCTGAGGGATGGGACTTAAGTCTAAACAGAAAATTAATTTATGTTTATATATACATAGCTTGAGGGTCATTTTATGTAATATTTGTAAATAATTTTGTGTATTCATCACATAATGTCAGATGTGGAATTTTCCACTTCTGAAGTCATGGCAGTCAAAAAGTTTTCCGTTTTGGAACATT
Organism: Cebus imitator; assembly: GCF_001604975.1. Taxonomy (NCBI): domain Eukaryota; kingdom Metazoa; phylum Chordata; class Mammalia; order Primates; family Cebidae; genus Cebus; species Cebus imitator. Next base: position 983,049 of record NW_016107754.1, on the reverse strand, counting down.
TTGAAATTTGGATTTTCAGTTTATGGATCCTCAGCCTGTATCATTATAAGCCTTAACATTTCAACTGAAAAAAAAAAAAAACGTGTACAGAGGAAAAGGAAAACAGAATTTATTACTAGAAAACAGATGAATTCCAAGTCCTGAAATTTTCACTGACAATGTTTTAAAGTTTCAAGAAGTTGAACTCAAAATCTCAAGAATAGAAGGGATAACTCATTTCCTTTTGGTATTAAATGGCTTATTTCTGGCAAAGCAAAGTGTGGGTGATTAGTTTAGACATATGCTTTAAATCTTCCTCTGAGGTTTTGTCATTTGATTAACAGGACAATTTATATTAACACAGAAAAACAGCACATTGACAGAAAGGAACAGGATAGAATGTAAATTCAACAGAGGTACACTTCTAGATGCTGTCTGCCGTTCCTTTAACCTCTTCTGAGGGGCTCTTCACTCACTCACAGCTTCTACTGCCCAGGAAGTCATGGCTGACTGAATCAAGGGTGGGACCTGAATCAAGACAGTAGATTCTCTTTTTGAGTTTCAATAAAACTTTATTTACAAAAACAATCAGTCCAGATGTAGCCTAAGGCCATAGTTGGCTGACGCCTGGCAAGATCACTTGTTTCGCTAGTGGCTTGCAAAATGATATTCTAGTCCTGTTATTCCTACTTCATTTATTAGTTGGAATATATTTTAAGAAGAAGACAATAGATTCCTCTGTGAACCAATCTAGATACAAGAGACTGGATAGTGATCAGAACCAAAAAAAATGCCATAGATAGAAGTGGAGCTTTGAAAAGCAGGATACAAATACAAGGGAGAAGAAACTAAGAGTAAGATGGCAGAGACTGGAGTTCAAAGTTCCATAACTAATCAGACTAACCACATAATCATGACAATGACAAGTTACATGTATTGAGAACTTACCAAATGTAAGACACTGTAACAAGTGCTTACCTGCATACTTAATTTGATCACACAACACCCTAAAAGATAGATGCTATTAAGTCCTAATCTTAAAGATGAAGAAACCAAGACTAATAAAAAGTAACTTGCCTGATGTCACACAAATAAACTGTAGGTTCAGGATTTGAATATAGGTAGTCTAAGTCTAGATTTTACTCTGTAGAATAGCTGATTTCTAGAGTCACGTTTAAGCACTCTTAGGCCCTATTTTTTTTTTTTCTTTTTCTTTTTCTTTGGGACGGAGTTTCGCTCTTGTTACCCAGGCTGGAGTGCAATGGCGCGATCTCGGCTCACCGCAACCTCCGCCTCCTGGGTTCAGGCATTTCTCCTGCCTCAGCCTCCTGAGTAGCTGGGATTACAGGCACGTGCCACCATGCCC
>NW_016107754.1:974584-981518 GCF_001604975.1 Cebus imitator | reverse complement strand
TTGACCAGGATGGTCTCGATCTCTTGACCTCGTGATCCACCCGCCTCGGCCTCCCAAAGTGCTGGGATTACAGGCTTGAGCCACCGCGCCCGGCTCCTATTTCTTAATTATCTCTGTCTCCTATCTATTTAATAATAGTAATCTCTCTATTTTAAGTGCTGCATCTGCATTTGTTATTTCAAATCAAAAGAGGCTAACTAAAACAAATTGAAAACAATGTTTAAAAATAATGACAATTTATGGCAGCTTGTACGCACTAACAGCCCTTCTAATTTAGGAAAAATCCAACAATAAGTTCACTTAAATGACAGTCTGTTGCTTTCAATAAACACTAAGACTTACATCTACCGTAATATTTTCATATTAAAGTGTTTTTACAGGAAAGTATTTTATTAATGCCACTTGCTTTAATATGACTTAGCTTTTCTTTATCAGTTTTATATCTAAAAAAGAGGTTATCCCTGCAGTGACCTCATATTCACTCTCCATAAAAGATAAAACCCAAAACTAACTTACAAAAAATAAATAAATAAATCCAAATATTGAAGCTGAAACCTAATTTTGTGCCCAATTTTGTCTAATTTTGTCTGTGGAAGATGAAAGTTATCTCATTTAGAATCAGAGAAACATTTGTTATTTAGACCAAAATGGAAGAGAATGGAAAAAGAAAATCAATAGTGTTCTTGGCCCCCTCTGATGTAATGGACAAGTCTTTTAAGATGTCAGGATCCATCTTAACACTTGAGTTAAGTAGGTATTTTTCTTCCATCTGCATCGATTAAGAATATAGTTGGTAGATTAACTAAAAAAATTGGATCACATGAGGAATAATTTTTTAAAGTACCATAAACATTTAAATTTAAAATGTATAAACATTTGTTCATTAACTTTTGATATAGGGCCAAGGCCTTGCCTTGAGTAGGTCTATGATTGAAGTTCCATATCATTTTTCTTGTATAAATATTGCCCATAAAACGCTGTCTACAGTCCCAGTTTTAGTTTTGTTTTCAAGTGAAATGAGAACTTTAAACATTTCTAATGAAATCTAACTGCAGCATTCCTTTTCTTCCAAGACTTAAACAGTTATTTCACTATTACCTAAATTGTCAGCAATTTTGTTTTTTAGCAATTCTGTTTATTGATTCTTTGGAATCAGTGAACTTAAATATCATAGGAGAAGTTCCCTCCACACCCATATTTCATTAGGACATAAAACAATTAATTATCTTATGTGATTACAAGTAGAGCCAGAATTATCAAGTGCAGGAGCAAATGCCATGCACTCCTGGGAAACAGAGTTTTGGTGGTGGGAGAGACTCAACAGGTCATAAGACTAGTCTCCTGGTCATGGTGTTTATTGTGCTAGGTCAGTGTAAAGTTTATTCTCTGTAGGTTTATTGCCAAGTTAAAAACGAGGAAACTGAGGCCAGCACAAGAAAATTAGATGCCAATTTATTCTCCTTCCGGGCGAGGTTCTGCGGTCCCGGGGAGAAGGGCCAGGGAAGTCGCCCTTGACTCCTCTCAGGAGTGGGGTTTTATAGGGAGTGAAGGCATTTGATTGGATTTGAAGAAACAGGATGTGGACGGGGTGAGCTGCTATTGGTAGGTAGGTGGGATTTCCGGTGAGCGGGCTAAGTGCTGAGTGCAGAGGGAATTTCCAAGGGTGGGGTTAGGTGCCGAGTGCAGAGGGGATTTCCAAGGCGGAGCTAGATGATGGGCATATTCTAATAACGTAATTTTCAAGTGGGGAGGGAGATGGGCGTGTCCAAACTCCCCAAGGCAACCAGCCTTACAGTCAGGATTTATTATGTTTATAGAAAGAAGGGAAATTGGCTCACATAGGTGGAAGTCAGTTAACAACACTTCTATTTTACCAATGCAAGTTAACTTTACAGGATGAATTTTTAGAAAAGTGGAAGGGTCTCCCACATCCCCAAAATGTGTTTTTTTATTTTGTCCTTTTTTTTTTTTTTTTTTTTTTTTTTTAACCATACAAGCAGTAGCAGTACCTCAAAATTCTACCATGAGGAAAAAAATAATTTTTGAATTAAATACTCTACTTTTTAGTCTTTCTACAAAGAATGGAGAGAGAAAAAAACTTAAGCAAACTGGGGCAAATCAGTTTTTCTTCAGTTTTCATTCTCCCATTTCTCCTAAGTACAGATATCTTTGCTTTTAACTGGTGATCAAGACAGCATTAACTTCTCAGGTTGACTAAATTTCAGACAGATTTCTTCCTGTCCATTCTCCTAGAGTATTTACTTAAAAAACAAACTCCTCGTGGCAAATTCTTTTTTGGCTCCCTTTCAAATGTGTATGTCTCCTCAAAAAGCTTTGACCTATTCGATTACCCCCAGAAATGTCTCTCTCAAAAACCTGAAAACCAACTCTTTGAAATGTAATTTCTGAAGGGAGATAATGCTATCATCCTACAGTCTGCTGGAGGGAAGAAGCCTACCTTCTGTTATGGAGATAGGTCAGAATTTTCTTTTTTTTGGGGGGGGGACTAATTAGCAACCACAGGTGGCCTACTGTTACTCACACCCCACCTCTTAAAAACTCGCTAGCTCCTTGTTTCACCCTCAACTCAGAGGCTGAGTTGAGTTTAACCTCTCTCCTCTATTGCTATCATCTCGAATAAAGTCTCTCTGTTGCTTGTTTAACTTTGGCACATGTTTCGCGTTAATAGTGGATGCACAGCAGCTGGGACAATGTTCCCTCTGTAACTTGCTGTGCCTTTCTTTGGCTCCTCATTACCTGTAGCTGGAATAAAGATGTGATGGCTGAAGTCTGAATAGCAACATTAGATCACAGGATAGAATGCATGGGCTGAGGATGGCAGAGAAATAGGATAAAAAGAGCTAAATTCCTAACACATGAACAGCATCACAGCCTTAGACCACCTATCTCCAGCCTTCTATAATGTGAGATAAATGTCTTTTATTTAAGCCACTGTTGAGATTTCTGTTATTCACAGGTGGACCTAATCTAATATACCCCAAAATATCTTGGTTTCATTTTTCACTTAACTTCTCTTAAAGAGCTAATAAGGAGTACTAAAATGATATCATCTGGGGTGAAGTGGGGTATTAGGTTGGTGCAAAAGCAACTGTGGTCTTTGCCATTAAACGTAATGAAAAGGCTGCAAGTACTTTTGCACCAACCTCATGTTTTTTCATGTACTGAATCTGCTCCAAACCACTCAGAACATTTGTAGAAATAAAAGAAAAGCCAGTTTCCTGAAAGATTAATAGGAAAAATTCTCACAAATGCATTAAATTGTTTCATATCTATTAAAATTTAGATTTTATACATCTATAAGAAATTAAATTTGTATACAATTATTGGTTACTATATTCACATGTTCAGAAGAAATACAGCCAAAAGAATAAAACTATAACTTAAGAAGATCAAATAGAAAACAGATAAGACATGCAGATATTTTAAATAAATATTAACCTATTTTTTAAAAAGCAACAATCCCTTGGCTATTTACACTTCATCTGCTCTCTAAATCTTACTATCAAACTGTTAAGGACAATATCACTTTTGTCACTAAGGTATCAATGACCAAATTGGTATCAGTCTGATCTAATTTATTCAGCCTTAGCAGGCCTTAGAAGACAAGATTCCAGCGATAGACAAATAAAGCAGTCTGCAGAGTTCAGCGCTGAATATTGGTTAGGGAAAAAGAATAAAGAAGTGGAACAGTCATATTTAGGAGGATTTAAGAGAGCAGGAAACTTGCTTCTCTAGCCAGAAGTGCTGCAGTGTCCCAGGCTCTCTAAGTTTCCAAACCTTTGATTATCTTAAGAAACACCTTTACTTGGGCTTGTTGGCATCTTCTTGTCAATTTCTCCACTCTTCCGACATTAGCATATTCCTCATTAGCAAAATCAGAATGTGGCAGATTAATGCCATATGCTCCTTCTCTCACTGTTAATAAGTAAAATCCTATTCATCCTTTACTGCAAATCCTTTCTGCAAATAAATAAATAAATATCCTTTCTGCAAATAAAAATGACGTCTGAGGCCTGCTTTTCACTTCTTATGCTAAGTAATGACGTTCCCAAGCCTGGCCTTAAAAAATGCAAGTCTTCACAATTAACAAAAGGTGGCTAAAAAAGATGAAGCGATGCCCCTCTCTCCTGAAGTCACAAGATGGAGCTTTCTGCATCATCAAATACATTCAAATAGTCTGATGTGATAAGGCATTAAATTAAGGACATTCACAAGAATATCAATCTTGTTTCTGTGCAACAAGGAGACTTGTGTGAATATTCATAACTGTTGTCAACTTGTTCTATTCTCTGTTAATATGAATTTGTCCTTGGAAGTATCATTAGAAGAGATTCTTCTAAGACTTTGAAGACTTTAAAGATTGTTGCAATACCCTGTGATAATAACCAGAAGAATACTGCAATTCTGATTGGTTATCTTACTTGCCCTAGTAACATTATTGTAATTGACACCTCGATGCCTATTTTTTTTTTGAGACTGTCTTGCTCTGTTACCCAGGCTGGAGCGCCGTGGTATGACCTTGGCTCACTGCAATCTCTGCCTCCCAGGTTCAAGTGATTCTCCTGCCCCAGCCTCCTGAGTACTTGGGACTACAGACACGCACCACCAGGCCCGGCTAATTTTTGTGTGTTTTTAGTAGAGATGGGGTTACACCATGTTGGACAGGCTGGTCTCGAACTCCTGACCTCAAATGATCTGCCTGCCTGGGCCTCCCAAAGTGTTGGGATTACAGGCGTGAGCCACCTCACCCAGCCACCTCAGTGCTTTTAAATAATATAAATGCTTGTAAGATTACTAGGTCATACAAAAAAATAATCTCTGGCGCTTTCTTTTTTTCTGACAGGCATGATGGAAAAGATAAGCCTATGACTGCAACTTTTTTTAACAAAGACATTAAGAGTCTAGCTAATTTATCAGGAATAATATCTATTTAAATCGACCTAACAAGCTACTTATAAGAAGGAACAAATCAGGTAGCAAATGTAGAAGTAGGCAAAATGCAAGGGGTTGTTATCTTCAAAATGACCCTATATAGGCATTCTTCCTACAAATATTTGTGTAAGCCTACTATGTGCTAGTCATTATTCTAGTGAAATGGCCAGCCCAGCACCCAATCGGCGCACGAGGCTATCAATAACAGATCGTGGTTTTTCTAATGCTCTTTCCCCACCCCCACTCAGCCACGTGCCTCACAGGAAATTGAGTCATTCCCCAGGTGAGGAAAGGAAATCAAGGTGGGGCGTAATCAGTTCAAGCGTATTGTAATAGAGCCACAGGAAGAAATGGTTTCTCATCATCTCTCTGAGCACTTTTGCATCTGATATGACACCCAGAACTGCTGCAATCATCTTGTTACTACTTTGAAGATGAAGCCAGAACCAAGAGACTGAGCAGAGAGACGGAAGAACACAGCAAAACCACTTGGGGCAGTTTACTCATCTCTCACCCTTGCCTCTTAACCCAATCAAGGGACAAAGGCCTGTGGATTTTGTTACTATATCCCCTTTCGGTTTTTTGCCCCCTCATCCAGGCTCATGGCATCTTTCACTTAAATTACAAGCTATTGTAGTAAGTCATTTCTTCCTCAAGTCTTCTGCTTACTCTCAGATTATTTCACACCTTTTTAAAAACGCTTATTGATTTTCATTGCTTAGATCAATTGTTCTCAAACTTCAGTGAGAAGTAAAAAGTCACCTGGAGATTTTATAAAGCCTACATGTGAGTCACATACTTCAGTGATTCTGATTCATTAGTTTTCTATGGGAGCCTAGAAATCTACATATTAACTAACAGCCTGGTGACTCTTATGTAATATGACCCTTGAATCACTATTTCATAAGCATTTATTTAGATGTGAAAGGCCGAACTGTTGCAGAACTTTTAGTTCAGCTAAAACCAGGTTCTTGTCACATGACCAGGAAAGCTTAGGCACACAGACACATAGAAGGGTGAGAAGAATTTATTGGGTGTAAAGGAAAAAGGAAAAGTAACTTTCAGCAAAGCCAGAGAGAGTCCTACTAGCAGGTTTCCCACCTCGCAGATTGAATTCCATGTCATGACCCAGGAACTGAAGAGGCCGGGCTCCTCCCCATGCAAATGGCAGGAACCTCCCGAGGCTCCACCCTGTCCTCCCAGTGCGCAGGTGGGCAGTGTTCAGTCAGGAAGGGGCGGGCTTCATCCTGGACCAGCAGTCTGGTTTTTCAGCTTTCAGCCTGTTTTAGGCTTGAAGTCGAGTTTTTCCCGGCCAGCAAAAACTTGACTGTCTCATCTCTCTCAAAACTACTTAACCAGCATCTTACATCGTTTTTGCCCCTTCCCTAAACATCTTTCAAACTGTATTCATTCACAATGTCTCCTATATGCCAACCACACTTGACTACTGCTTCCTAAGCATACCATACATTTCGAGGCTCTGTGATTTAACTCTACCTGCCTAAGGTAATCTTCCCCATCACTGAGATTTAGCTCAAACATCACATCCTTCATTAAGCCTCCTTTGACCAGCCCCTTCAATAGCATTATGTAAATTCCTTGTCCTTCCTATATATTTCAGAATCACACTACCGGGTCCTCTACTTAGCACTTGAACAATGTGTCAGAGCCATTTTAGAATCTCAAATAAATTGTAAACATCTGAATTGGGGCTTGCTTTATCTGTGTTAAAAATTCTCACCAGAACTTCCAAAATATTGGAATTATCATGTACATGTTGTAACTGTTTAAGTTTAAAAATAAATAAATTAAGGCATTGAAAATATGAAGAGAAGCCGGGCACGGTGGCTCAAGCCTGTAATCCCAGCACTTTGGGAGACCAAGGCGGGTGGATCACGAGGTCAAGAGATCGAGACCATCCTGGTCAACATGGTGAAACCCCGTCTCTACTAAAAATACAAAAAATTAGCTGGGCATGGTG
>NW_016107754.1:951677-974307 GCF_001604975.1 Cebus imitator | reverse complement strand
AAGAACTTTTAGACAAGAAATATAGATATTTGATATTTGAAATATATAAAATATTTGATATTAAATAAGTTAGGCTAACTACTGGTTGATGGGAACTGAAGAAATGACTCAGTATGAAGTTAACCACAAAAGAATGTTAAGATACTTGAGAGTTATGAAGCTTTATATAGAGGTAACTGATGTTCTTAAAGAGAATAAAAATGAAAAATTTGCAGTATTTGAAATACCTGAAAATTTTCTAAAAATGATATTAAATCATAAGATTAGGAAGTACAATGAATCCATATCTAGATGCTTTACACTGAATTTGCAGAACACCAAAAGACCAAGAGATGATCTTACGTAGCCAGAGAAAAAAGATCATTATAAAGAAGTTATTATTCTGACAGTTGACTCCTTAAATGCACGAACACAGCCAGAAAGGTAATGGAATATGATATGGTTTGGCTGTGCCCCCCCAGAATCTCATCTTGAATTCCCATGTGTTGTGGGAGGGACCCAGTGAAAGGTAACTGAATCTGAATCATGGCAGGTCTTTCCTGTGCTGTTCTTGTGATAGTGAATAAGTCTCACGAGATCTGATGGTTAGAAAAAGGTGAATTTCCCTACACAAAAGCTTCTCTCTTTGCCTGCCGCCATCCACATGAGACGCAACTTGCTCCTCCTCGCCTTCTGTCGTGATTGTGAGGCTTCCCCAGCCACGTGAAACTGTAAGTCCATTAAACCTCTTTCTTTTGTAAATTGCCCAGCCTCGGTATGTCCTTTTCAGCAGCATGAAAACGGACTAATACAGAATAAAATCCTTACAATGCTGAGATAAAATGCCCCTCAAGCTAGAATTGTCCATTCAGCTCAACTATTAGGTTGGTGCAAAAAGTAATTGTAGTTTTGCCACTGAAAGGAATGTCAAAAACCCCAATTACTTTTGCACCAACCAAAATATTTTCCAAAAACTGTTGAAGACATTTTCAGAAAAATTAAAAGTGACAGAATTTACAACTAATGTAGCTATTTAAAAGAACTTCTATGAAGAGATTTCAGGAAGAAGAAAATTGATTTCAGAAAGACTGAGTTGTAATAAGAAACATAGTAAAGAAAATATTAAACTTAGGCATAAATTGAAAAAACACCATTAAATTGCACCATAAAAATTTTCAATTTTTGGATAAGAAAAAAAACTTACCAAGGCCAGGCACAATGGCTCATGCCTATAATCCCAGCACTTTGGGAGGCCGAGGCTGGTAGATCACAAGGTCGAGATTGAGACCATCCTGGCCAACATGGTGAAACTCCGTCTCTACTAAATATACAAAACTTTAGCTGGGCATGGTGGCGTGCACCTGTAGTCCCAGCTACTCAGGAAGCTGAGGCAGGAGAATCACTTGAACCCGGGAGGTGGAGGTTGCAGTGAGCTGAGGTCGTGCTATTGCACTCCAGCCTGGCAACAGAGCGAGACTCATCTCAAAAAAAAAAAAAAAGAAAGAAAAGAAAAGCATAGTGCAGAACAATGCATAATGTATGCTGCCTTTTGTGTAAGGGTAGTAGGGGTGGAGGAAGAAGAATATACATATATTTGTATTTATTTGTATTTGTATAAATAAAAGTCAGTACACACACACACACACACACACACACACACACACACACACAATCAAGAGAGTGAGTGAATCTTGAGAGGGCTGGGAATATGACTTCTCAGAATAGAAAAAATATTCTCAGTTCATTTTATGAGGTTATGATAATCTTGATAACAAAAACAAATGGCAACAATGATTTAAGATTAGAAAATAGTCAAACCCACTCAAGAACATAGGCATAAAAACTCTGAACAAAACATTAGTAAAACCATTACTAAAATGTATTTAAAACATCTTCGCAAGTTTGCATTTCAGAGGCATCCATAACTTGACTACATTAAAGATCGATAGATGAAGAAATGCAAGAGAAGAGTCAACATTTGTTTAAAAACAACCAAACAAAAAACCTCCCAGAAAACTGAGTCTTAAAAAAAATCTTGCTTAACAAGAGCAAAAACTATCCAAAAACCTACCACCAATATCATATATAATGGTGAAATATTAAATGCACCAGTATTCAAATCAAGAACAAGAGAAGGATGCCTATTATTATTGATTTTATTTGTCATGACTCTGTGGCTTCCTTATCAGCACTTTGAGGAAAAAAAAATTGAAAAAAATTATAACTGCCTATATATTATAGTGTATTTCAAAAATTCCAAAGAAATTACAGAAATGTTAGAATGAGAGTTTATAAGTATGCCAGACATAAACACCAGTATGCAAAAGTGGTTTTTGCACAACATTAAGAAATTACAATTCAAAAGCTAACATTTATAAATAAATAAATGGTACCTTGATGTAAATCTAGCAAAGATGTGCAACACTGTTGACATTAAAGTTGGTATAAATAAATAGAGAAAAGTACCATGTTTGTGAATAACAAAAAATTTGTGGAGATACCCTTCTCCCCAAATTTATTTATGGACTCAATCCAATTCCAATCTAAATCCCAACACACTTTTTAATGAAGGCTGAAAGACTGATTCTAAAATTTATTTGGAAGTGTACAGGACCAAGAATAGCTAAAATAAGTCTTGAAGGAGAAGTATAAAGTTCTCAGCATCGGATTTGTTAGGACACTATTGTGTTGGTGCAGTGATAAATAGACCAGTAGCACAGAATAGAGAGCCAAGAAGAAATCCAGAGTAACATTGAGTCACTTGGGTGGAACTGTAGATGGGTGGTGACATTATGGCCTATTAAATAAGCTATGTTGGCACAGCTGCATAGCCATCTGGATAAACAAAACAAAACAAAAACAATTCCTTTTTCACATGAAACACAAAAATCATGATTAAGGTCGTAACCGTGAAAAACAAAAATTTACAATTTTTAGAGGAAAATGTAGAAGAATATCCCCGTCATTGACATTTTGGGAAGATTTTTAAAACAAAGTATAAAAATCACAAACAATAAAGGAAAAGCTAGATAAACTCAGTAAAATTTAAAAATCTTTCTTCAAAGAAAGGGTAAAGAGAATGCAAAGACAAGCTACGTATTGGAAAAGAATCTGGAATATTTAAATAACCTGTTTGAACTAATAAGGAAGAGACAACTCAATAGGAAAATGGGCAAAAAAGACATTATGGCCAACAAACAAATCTTCCATTTATCAAGACATATCATTTAAAGATTAAAAGACAAGTTAGACTGGGAAAAGATATTTGCAACTCTTATAACCAATAGGGGGTTAGAATGGAGGAAGTCTGAAACATTCTTAAACATCAGTAGTAACAGATAAACCATGTGCCAAAAAATGCACACAAAGTATAGACAGTTTATCATATGTACAAACCCTAATGGCCATATGGAAAGATGGCCAACCTCATTAATAATCAGGGAAAAGTAATAAGGTACATTTCAGACACCGAAAAAGTAATAAAGTACATTTCAGACACATTTGACAACAGCAAAAATGTTAACCTCCAACAAGATCCATGTTATCTGAAGTGTGGAAGAGTTGGCACGCATATGCTACCGGTGGGTTTGCGCTCTATTATTTATACTTTGAAAAATTATTTGACTATGTCCACTTGAAGATGTCTGTGGAAGGGATGAATAGCTTTTATAGAGCAGTAACACTGCTAGGTTCATATCCTAGAGAAAATCCCAGATGTGTAGGCAAGATTTGTGCAAGAATGTTTACAGCAGCAGTGTTTATAAAGATGAATAAATGGATAACATCCTAAATGTCCTGCAGCAGGACAGTGAACACTGTCAACTGTTAACTCCGACAAGACACAGAGCCCTTGTCCAAATACTGTGCTCCAAGAGTGAACTAAACTCTAGCCAGGCTTTCGCCACACTAGGCCATCTTCTAAAGGCGACCCCAGCTCCCAGGCTAAGTCTTTGCTAAAGAAAATACAAAACGCCAAAACTGCAAAATGTATATTGTTCAGCTCATCTTGCCAAACCATTTTCAGCAATTCTTCACCTAATTCCTCTTCTATAATTTTCCGTTTTCACATACCCCCTTAGTCCTTTTTTTTTCCTTCCCCTTTTGCACTTCCCAATAATCCTTTTTTATTCTCTGTTTTCCCCTTAAAAATCCCAGCCACCTTCCTCTTAGTTGGATTTGAGCTGGAATTTAGACTGGACTCTCTCTCCCCTACTGCAGCAGTATGAATAAAATAACATCTGTCTTGCTACCTTTAATAAGTGTCTGGCTCTCTTTTTCTTTGGAAATACAAATATCTCATTTTATTCCTATACTGAAATACTACACAGCAATGGAAATGAATAAACTAGAGCCACATGTATTCATATGGTTGTATATCACAAATATAATGATATTGAGAAAAAGGAAAGCTGCCAAAAGCACACACAAAATATTTTTATAAAGTTTAAAAACACATGGCAGTACACCATATATTGTCTAGAAACACATACCTATGTAGTAAAAATACACAGAAATGAAAGAAAATGATAACAGATTCTGGAGGATGTTCACATCTAGGAGAGAGAGAAGGAAGGAAGGAAGGGAATGCATCAGACAATGTGCACACAGGAGAGGGGGCTGTGACTATCTTAGTTTTATTTCTAAAGCTAAGTGGTGGGTACATAGTTGGCCATTGTGTGAAGCTTGATATCTTCTTAAATACATGCAAGTTTTCACAATATGTCTAATAGATGGCTCCCGTGTTAGGGCAAATTCACCAGCTAGATTGGAAGTCCTAACATATATACAGAATGTCAGTCAAAAAGGAGGCAGATAGAGATTAGCACTAAAGCCTAGAAAAAAGGAGGAAAAATTACGGAACATGACCATCAGAATCATTTTGGAGACAATTTCCAGACGCATGCCCAAGTTCTGGTGTTTCCATTTCTCTATTGCTGAAACTGATGTATCAGGCTAAGACATACAGTGTACTCACTCTGATCTGACTTCGTGCTCATCAAGTGATGGCATCCTTTGGTCTCCTATATAGATGCTATCTACCAGGAGTTAATTTACTGATCAGATTCAAATAAGTATCTGGTCTGGTTGCCACTTTATTTCTGATTTTCAGTTAGTTGGTGACTATCATGACTTTTTAATTACAGTCTTGTTAGCTTCTATAGCACAATTCAGCATCCAAGCCCTGCATCTGCACGGACAAGGGATAGGCTCTGAGTCACAGTCAATTTACAAGGAAGGTCATACTACTTTGAGCACCTTTTCTATAGCTGGACAGTTGGATTCCATTGGTGAAATCCAACCAAGAAGTGCTTTTTATCTAAAGCACAGGCAGTAACAGTACCTATGTGCGTGTATAACTTATTAAAATGTTAATGTCAGATGTTGTTGTTACAGTAGAATTGGAGTTATATTTACTTCCTTGTACCTTGAAGGTGGCATGTACTTCTGAGTTCCTGTCTTAAGGGCTTGCTTACAGCATTTGCTCTCAAAGTTAAAAATGAAACTTCAAGTCCCTGCTCCACTACCTCAGGACATTTCTCTGTCTTCAATTGTTTCTTTGGGAGTTTAATTACAGTTGGGCAAAAAGGGAGAAGTTGCTGCTGGGAGTCAAAAAAGCAAATCTTGACATGGAGAAAGAAAGGGAAAGAGGCAGGTAGGCAGGCGAGAAAGAATGAGAGAGACTATATGTTAATATTTTCAAGCATGAGAAGATAACGAGTATTTAGGGAGTATCTTCGACGGACAGATATATATGCCCCACTTACAATTGGTATGCCACATTGGCATGAAACATCCATGGAGACAGGCTTTCAAGCACAGACACTTTGAGAGGAGAGCCAAAGCCTCCATGGCAGGGACTTGGAGAGGACTCCTGTGAGAACCAGCTCAACAACAAAACGCAGAAGGAGCAAAGATGGTGATAGGAACCTCATTTTCTGGGCAACATGAAAGACTACCTCTAAGGAGGTAGAGGGCCCCCTGAAACACATTCATAATTGAATTTCATGCAACCTTGAGAAGTGGGGCCATGACACAAGAATTTGATTTACACAAATAAAGCAATGTAAATTTCTTGTACTAGAGTGTTGAATAATTCATATCTACTATACTACAGTAGTGACAATGTTTTTAGTAATTGCGTGATTTCACATGATTGTATTTGAAGGCCAGTCCTCCTTTGCAGTTTGCAAATTAGAAACGAGTCAGAGGGGTTATTTTATTTAGGATCATGTCATTTTTACCTGTGACTGCCTGCAAAGACCCATATTTAGATCATGCAGTCTACTTAGAAATACCCACCCAAATGAACAGGCATCTCTTTGCAGAAATAAGCCATACTTGTGTTTTCTTGCCACTGCCATGCTTTTTAGCCTCCAATTTTATACTGGAACATTTACATAAAGTAAACCTTCCTTGATGTAGGGAAGATACCATGGGAAAAGACCAAGTATTATAACATAGGAAAGAATTATCTTTCTCACCCCACACGTATTTGCTTTTGCCAAATTTAAACGTTTGCCTACAATGTGGCAGGCACAGTTTTAGACACTGGGGTTATGAAGAGGAATGCATGAGTCTTTGCCCTCAAGAAGCTTTCAATTCAGTGCAGCTCCATCTACTCGGCATTGCTGAATTATGCCAGAGAAGCCTCAGGTCCTTCATCAGTAGCGGTTGGCAGAGTTACATCCTTCTTGGATGCTGTCCGCTAGGCAAGTTGATGTTTTATTTTTCAGAAATGTATAGCCCTGAAGTGTTATTAGGGCCAGAGGAAAGAGAAAGAGCAACTTGCCCTCTTAAGACCTTTGTTTAATGATTGCGCCAGATTCACTATGGCTCCAATGGCTGACAGTAAACACACTAAATATTAACAAAGTAATATCACAAAATTGACTTTTTAAATGTTGACAGTGTGTCCCGATTATTTTACTTGGCTGCTGTTTGTCAATGCTAGCTGCGCTAAAATGATACAAATGTCTGTCTTGAAAATTTTATTGGCCTCATTTTCCACCCATGATAATTAAACAAGTAAAGATAATTGGGCAAATGAAGATGAAAAAAGCATGGTAATCACTTGTCACTCTATTCTAATCAGCAGATAATTCATCCAATTGAGACACGCTACTATTTAATCTATCTCCTTTCAATTTGGGTAATGTTACACTCTAATCAGGGAAATTAAAAGCTTATTCAATTATAAAGGAATGTTCCATAAGGTGGAAAAACAGGAAGATCTTATTTATATGTTCATTTTGCTTAATGCATTTACTTATGTCACCAATGAAAGGCAAACTCTTTGGCTCTACTTTTGGAGGGGTTCAATGAAAAGTAAATAAAAGCTTGCTTAATACCTCATGTTCAATAGGAAAAAAAATGATTCTAAAGAAAAGTGAAAACAAAGTCTCTGAAATTTGAAATTGGTCCCATTTCTCCAAAATTAAATATACTCGTATGAAATCATTCCACTGGCTCTTTGGGATTTAATAATTTTTTTGCACTTCATTCATAATAGCTTTTTCCTTTCATCTGTAGATATGAGAGAGAAAAATCACTCCAAACAATATAATGACAAACAGCTGTTGGATATGACATTTCCTAAGGAAAAAACATGCTTAATATTATTTTCCTCATGTTTTGTAAGCTGCTTGTCATGGAAGAGTTTATAATGTATTTGTTATGTCATAGAAAAAGTAAAAGATTATACAATTAGCCTAATTACATTATGTGTGTTAGAAGCAGTTTTTGCCTGAGTATGGTTAGGAAAAGAATTCCTACCAAAAATTCAAAATTTACACCAATTCTGAACTGCTGTCTCTTACCTGTCATGCTGGGCAGCAGCAGTTGGTTCTGACATTTTTGTTTTTGTATATTTCCAAGAGATCTCAGAAAAGCACTGTAGTGTAGCCATAATATCTGAGATGCAGGATACCCCCAAGTCCCCAAGAACTCTCAAGGGTCTTGCAGGGTCTCACTAGCATAGGCCTCAAAGAAAAGGGCTTTGTCACTTTTCTGACAAAACATTAAATGCAAGAGGAAAACCTTCTTGTTCTACATTAAAATTAAACTTCACTTCAAAAATAAAAGTCGAGTTAAACTATTTGCTAGTTGTTGCATAGATTGTTAAGTTTTTTGAGGAGCTAAATCTTTTCCTATCCAGAATATCTAAAAAGTCAGGGGTTGTTTTTGCTAAGTGTTTAGCTATGATTATGTTTTTGTTTTCTGAGATACTGGCTGAGTAGCTTGGATACAGTTAATAGAAGGATTTGAAGACTTTATTTTCAGAATTAAAACCTTACAAATGTACAGAGTTGTTGGAGTTGTCTCAGCACATCAGAAAAGAATTGATTCATTCTTGGGCCTCTGCCTTGTCCTCTTGCTGTTGCTGAGAGAACTGCCCTAGGCAATTTATCAAGCAGAGGTAGCCATTTACTATACCACATGTCCCAGCAGTGAGCCAAGGGGAATTCCCTGCCCACTGACCTGTAATGTCATAGATGTTATAGGAGTTTTGTCAATTCACTGGATGAATCAGATTCTTTTTTTTAAATCTAACGATTATTGAGAAAACCGTATAGTTGGTAGCAGGTTTGGACTAGGAAAGGCAGAGGGAAGCAAAGGGCGAAAGAATATCTAAGAAATATAGCTGAACATTAAGACAGGGATCCATGTATAAATGCTTCCAAAGGAATATCTAATAGAGTTCATTCTGTGTCATCACAGCTGCCGGCAGCTAGACCAGCAGAGCTATTGCTGCATTATGAAACATTTCTACCTCAACGAAACTTGGAAAGTCATTTATTCATTCAGCAGATATTTATTGAGCACTTCCTATATGTCAGGCACTGTTTTTAATGTGAACAACATGGCAATAAAATAGACAATAAGCCATGCATGGGTTTATATTTTAATGGCGAGAGGCAAAAAGTAAACAAAATAAAATAGTAAATTGCATGGTATATTAGAAGAGGAAATTGCTATGGAGAAAATAAAGCAAGAAGAGGAACATGGAGCGTAGAGCAAGTGACAGACAGTTGCAGCATTAGCCAAGGTGGTGAGGAATGGCCCAGGAAGGTTACACATTTGAACAAAGATCTGCAAGAAATGAAGGAGCCATCCATGAGGATATATGGGGCAAGAGTGTTGCAGACAAAGGAAATAGCTAATGCAAGGATCCTCAGGTGGGGATAAGCCCAACCTGTGAGAGGAACACCATGGTCGCATCAGATTGAGTAGAGGCAGAAGAGGAAGAAATGAGGTCAAAAGGATGGGTGCAGAATTCGTAGGGCCTTCTAAGCCATTGTACGAATTTCTGCTTTTACCCTGAGGGTGGTTGGGAACACATGGGAAAATTTTCAGCAGTGATCAGACTCATGTTTTAATAGAATCCCTATGGATTCTGTAATGACTATAGAAAGTAGGGGCAGGGGAAAGCAATCACAAGATCATTCCAATAATTCAGATCAGAGACAGTGGTGGTTTGGACCACAGTAGAGACCGTGATGAAGGTGAATGATGTTTGGATCCTGCATGTATATTTTGAGTATGTCCATGTCCGTTTGTGAATTATTTAGATTCTTATTTACTGAACTCAAGAAGAGAGTATATGTGGAATAACAATGCATTGATCAGAAAAATTAATTGATTGACTTCTGCTTCTGGAAGGATTGAGTAGAAGTACTTGTCCTTATTCCCTCTGTTAAATACAAGTAAAACTCTGGACATTATATGAAGAGGAGCACCAGACCAGCTAGGGCCCTAGAGACCCAGGAAACAACAAAGTGGCGAGTTCCCCAGGTTCCCTTTATGTGTTATATATTCCATAGCGGGAACTGAAGAAGCCAGAGACCTAAGAATGCCAATGAGCACAGACAAAAAAGCCTTCTCTCTCTGAAAGGACAAGGAAAGAGGAAGCCTAGCAAGGCAGAAAACTTTTAGCTGTAACCTTTCTATTCCAATCAAACAGCATGAAGAAAACTGTGGTCTCCCTCTCACCCACGCAGACAGTCACTGTGGGAACTCATCCTTCCTCACCCAACAAGCTGCAATGAGGCATTCCAAAATTGCCACCAGAGAAGTGTTAACAAAGTCCAAGTAGTGAGGCAGAATTTTCATCCCCAAAACCACCCAACCTGATAACAAGGTTCCACCATTTATCCCATGGTGGTATCTGCAGAGATCACTGGAGGACTCTGGACATTCACTTCTTACCCAGTTGTAATGAGGCACCCCTTCGTCTTACCACATAAGGAAGAAGATGTCAGAGGAAGCCTACTGGAGAGTCAGACACTCAGTGTCACCTGGCAGCAATGATACCACCCCACCCTAGCATCAGGGAAGACCCCATCAGCAGCAGAAACTCTCACCCTACCCAGCAGTAACAGGGACTTCCCACCTGCCCTCAGGAGAGGTGAGGAGCCTAGACTTCTGCTTCCACCTAGTGCTAACAAGGCAGTGCCCCTCCAATCCTTGTCAGTGTTCTTAAAGAGAAAAAACAGTTAAAATTAGGTCTGAATAAGATTGAGTCTCATAACAAGACAAAAATGTCCAGGTTTCAATTTTTAAAAATCACCATCATACCAAGAACCAGAATGACTTCAACTGAACCACAAAAGACAATGAATGCTAACACCAAGAGGACCAAGAGGCAGCAATGATCTAAAAGAGATTTTAAAGCAACCATAACAAAAATACATAGATGAGCAATTATGAAAATGCTTGAGATGAATGATGAACTAGAAAGTCTCAGCAAGGAAATAAGAGATATGAAGAAGAACCAAAGGGAAATTTTAGAACCACCAAAATGAACACCTCAGTGGATGGGCTCAACAGCAGAATGGAGAGGACAGGAAAATCAGTGAACTGGGAGATTGAGCAGTAAGTTATCCAGTGTGAACAAAATAGAGAAAAGTAGACTGAACGAAATAAACAGAGCCTTGGGGATATGTGAGATTACAACGGATCTAATACGTACGTCATTGGTGTTTCCAAAGGATAGGAGAAACTGAAAAGATATTCAAAGAAATAATATTTAGAAATTCCCCAAATTCAGCAAGAGATATAAACCTGCATATTAAAAGAATCTGACTGAACCAAAAGCAGAATAAACCCAAAAACATTCATACCTTGAGTGGGTTTTGAATTCTGTCAAATGCCTTCTCTGTATCGATTGATATGATCATGTGATTTTTCTTCTTTGATCTTCTAATATGATTGATTTTCAAATATTAGACCAGCCTTCCATTCCTGGAATAAACTACACTTGATGGTGGTGCATAATTCTCTTAATATATTGGTGAATTTGATTTGCTAATATATAACTGAGGTCTCACATCTATATTCATGAGAAATAAAAATCCCTGAAAGGTTTTTTTAAAAAATATAAATAAATTTATTCTAAAATTTATATGGACAGGCAAGAGAACTAGATATAGCTAAAACAATTTTGAAAAAGAAATGAAAATAATCAGTCTACCCAATTTCATTACTTGTTATATAGCTAAGATAATCAAGATTGTGTGGTATTGTCAGAAGAATAGACACATACATGTTAATGGAACAGAATAGAGAACCCAGAAACAGACTCACAAGAAATATGCCCAGCTGATTCTTGACAAAATTGCAAAAGAAATAAAATAAAATAAAATAAAGAGCCTATAGAGCTAAGATGCTGGAGCAACTGGACATCCACAGATGAAAAAAATAAGCATTAATCTAAGTCCTATATCGTATATAAAAATTAACTCAAAATACATCACAGACATAAATGTACAATGCAAAACTATAAAACAGAAAAAAAATTGGGCTCTAGCACTATTCAAAGACTTCTTAGACTTCACATCAAAATCACTACCTATAAGAGAAAAAAAATTGAAAATGGTTATCAAATTTAAAACTTTAGTCTGTGAAAGATCCAGACCCTGTTAAGACAATGAAAAGATAAACTACAGATGGAAAGAAAACATTTGCAAAGCACATATCTGACAAAAGACTAGTAACTAAAAAACAAATAATAAGCCTTCATAATTCAACAGTTAAAAAAATTCTTTTGGAAAATGGGCAAAAGACATGAACAGGTATCTCACCAAACAGGTTATACAGATTGCAAAGCAGCAATGAAAAGGTGTTTGACATCATTAGGCATTAGGAAGACACAGATTAAAAACCACAAAGAGAGGCAGGTGCAGTGGTGCATGCCTGTAGTCTCACCTACTTAGGAGTCTGACACAAGGGGATCCCTGAGCTCAGGAGTTCAAGATCAGCCTGGGCAAGACAGTGAGACATCATCTCCAAAAAATAAATTAAAAAAAAAACTACAAAGAGAATCACTACCTAGCTACAGGAATGGCTAAAATAAAAAGTAGTGACAATACCAAATGCTAGTGAAGATGCAGAGAAACTGAATCATTCACACTTTACCAGTGGGAATGTAAAATGGTACAGTCTTTTTGGAAAATAATAAGGCAATTTGTTGAAAAAGCAAGCATGTAATTACCATATAATCCAGCAATTTCTTCTGAGCATTTATCTCACACCTATACACGAATTTTTATAGCAGCATTATTCATAGTCACGCAAAACCAGAAACAACCCATCTGTCCTTCACTGGGTGAACAGTTAAGCAAACTGTGTGGTATTCCCATATCACGGAATAACAACTCAGGAATAGAAAGGAACTGACTGATGATACACGCAGCATGAATCAATCTCCAGAGAACTATGCTGAGTTTTAAAAGTAAGTTCCAAAAGGTTGCATATTATGTAACTCCATTTATATAACATTCTTTAACTGACAAAATTATAGAAATGGAGAACAGTTAGGCCAGGTGTGGTGACTCACGCCTGTAATCCAAGCACTTTGGAGGCCAAGGCGGGTGGATCACCTGAGGTCAGGAGTTCAAGACCAGCCTGACCAACATGGTGAAATCTCGTCTTAAAATAAATAAATAAAAATAGACAAAAAAGAATTAGCTGGGCATGGAGGCACATGCCTGTAATCCCAGCTACTAGGGAGGCTGAGGCAGGAGAATCGCTTGAAGCAGGGAGTCAGAGGCTGCAGTGAGCTGAGATCGCACCATTGCACTCCAGCCTGGCAAAAGAGTGAGACTCTGTCTCAAGAAAAAAAAAAAGAAATGGAGAATGGTTTAGTGGTCACCAGGTGTTGAGGAGGCGGTGGCAGGAAGGGAGTGAGTGGGTGGGATTACAAAAGGGCAAGGAGAGATCCTTATGGTGATAGAATTATTCTGTAGCTTGACTGTGTCAATGTGATATGGTATCTATTGCAATATTTTATTGTGGTTTTGACAGCTGTTACCAGCAGAAGAAATGAGTGAAAGATCTCTGTATTTTTAATTATGTGTGAATCTATAATTAACCCAAAACAAAAAGTTTAATTTTTTAAAAAAGCAAATACATGAAAATCAGTATGGAAAAAGAAACAAAGTGGTGGTGACCAATCTGATTCCAAGATTGAAGTTGTGCTATTACCAACATTGGCAAGTAATTATAATTTAAAATAGAATTAAATTTTTCTTTCAAAAAATTTTTTTATTCCAGATAATGAAAAACCTACATAATCCTACCCCTTGTGCTTTGGCATCAATTCAACAACAACGCCTTTGCAAAACAAGGAGAGGCACTGAAATAAATCCTTTCCAAGAACTCAAACGAATTCTGAAAATGGCCAGGTAACGTCCTTCATGTTAACTGAATTAATAACTGAACTAACATTGTAAAACCTTGAGCTGAACTGGTCTGGCCCCTTCCTAGTGCTTGTTAAGAGTTGCAATTTTATACTCATAATGTAATTTACTTGATCCATAACTCCTTCTGGCTTATAAACTCCAAAAGGGCATGGTCCATGTCTGGCTTTATTAACTTGTCTCCTTATGGTCTATCCCAGAGTCTACGATATACAATAGATACTTGAGGCATTGAAGAATACAATTATAAACTACTCTTTCTGTCTCTGCCCACATCATGATACCACTGTCCTAGCAGAAAGAGCCTCCTAGACTTATCTTTCAGCCTAGGGAATGCACTAGGCAGTAAGCTCATTGGGGCCTATGGTTAGATTGATAGCTAAGCATCTTTCCCACTCCATTTTTGTTTATAAGGTTAAGGGGTATTCATGTATTCAGCTGTACCTGGGGTTACAGCTGCTGCTGCTGCTGCTGCTATTTCTGTTTCTATTAGAAGTGATTTTTTTTTTCTTTTGAAATGTTGTCTCACACTGTTGCCTGGGCTGGAGTGAAATGGGGCAATCTCAGCTCACTGCCCTCCGCCTCCCGGGTTCAAGTGATTTTCCTGCCTCAGCCTCCCAAGTAGCTGGGATTACTGGCGTCTGCCACCTCCCCACACTGGCTAATTTTTTATATTTTTAGTAGAAAAGGGGTGTCACTATGTTAAGCAGGCTGGTCTTGAACTCCTGACCTTGTGATCCGCCCAACTTGGCCTCCCAAAGTGCTAGGATTAGAGGTGTGAGGCATGGCACCCAGCCAAAGTGATTGTTCTAAAATCAAAGAAAAAAAACCAATTGGTATTCATTCAATAGGAAACAATGCAATTGTAGAAAATAACTTTGCACTCTAGTTCATGTAATCTGGATTTGGTTGGGGACTTCCTTTCCTTTGAGCTACAAGACCATTAGTTGGGTTTTCCTTATAACTTTTTCAATCAAAAGTTGGGCCTAATAAGTCACAGAGAAACAACCGATCTTCTACCATAGTACATGCATTTTAAAACATTAAGAACCCAAAACAAGTTAACACATTCTATTTTTCTCATTTAATATGACCTTAGCATTTTAAGTGGTTATTCGATCACTATACAGGTATGCTAGCTGTGACCACACTAACTCTGTGGAAATGTATCTTTGCCTGAAAGGATGTAATTGAAAATACTAAACAATTTTTAAAATAGAAATTAGACAAAGAGTAGATGTTTTAATGGAAAATCTTGCCCTAGAGGGGAAAAAAATACATTTACTAACTTAGAAATGAAGGCAGTGTAGAAAGCTATATATTTTTATTGTATAGTCACCAATTATTTTACAAAGAGAGATCACTGAACTATTTGTAATATGTTATGTTGAACATTCACTGCTAACACACAAGTTTTACATTTTTTCAAAACAGAATTTGTGAGCAATCAACAAGGAAAAAGAACAGCACTGCAAAGTTTCTATGTAAGAACATATTTCATATGCTACTCTTGATTATCAGTGTCTCTTCCAATCTCTCCACTGTCCGCGACCTCCAAAACCCACTCTCCTACTTCTGGTCTTAACCTTGATTGCCTATCATAACCTACCCCATATTAAAATTAAAGGGCCAATTAAAAAAAAAAGAAAGTGAAGTTTAGGCCCTCAAAACTTATGGTTGAGTCCCAATCTACCTTTCTAGATTACTTCAAGAAAAATCCAAATAGCAGAAATAAAATTTGAAGTCAAACTGCTTGCTTTCAATGGTATCCTTATCACTGAACAGAATCACTGAACAGATCACCATATCTTCTTTATATAGTACATTTCATACTTTTATTTTGCTAAGTAAAAATGTAAGTCACCAAAAAAGCTTTTCCCCCTCAAATGAATAGTATTGAGAAAAGATTAAAGGAATCAATGCTTTAGATGGTGACTTATTTTTGCCTTTTAAATTTTTTGTGTAATTGTTTTATTAGAAGAACAGTTTTCATATCCATACGTGTATGTGGATTCTTGGTAATGTAGATTATATTATAAACAAAATGTATGCATCAAAAGCAAAATTCCTGCCTCATTTATTTGTGTTCAATTTCAAATAAACTATTATACTTTTTTAGCTTACTTTAAATCATCTCCCTATAAATGTGTCTTACTCTTCAGCTTTTTATTTTTAATCAGACAGAGTCTCACTGTAACCCACGCTGGACTGCAATGGCACAACCATGACTAAATGCAGCCTCAGCCTCTCAGGCTCATGCAGTCCTACCCACAGGCACAGCCACCAATCCCAGCTAATTTATTTCTTTATTTATTTAGGTACAAATAAGGCTTCATTATATTGCTTGACTGGTTTCAAGCTCCTGGGTTCAAGTGATCCACCTGCCTCAGCCTCCCAAAGTGCTGAGATTACAGGTGTGCACCACACACCTGGCCTTCCTTAGCTTTAGCAGCTTCCATTACAGCTGTGGGAAATGAAAATTGGGTTGGTTAGCCCGGCGCGGTGGCTCACACCTGTAATCCCAGCACTTTGGGAGGCTGAGGCGGGCAGATCACGAGGTCAGGGGTTCGAGACCAGCCTGACCAACATGGTGAAACCCTGTCTCTAGTTAAAAATACAAAAATTAGCCAGGCATGGTGGTGCGCACCTGTAATCTCAGCTACCTGGGAGGTTGAGGGAGGAGAATTGCTTGAACCTGGGAGGCGGAGGTTGCAGTGAACCAAGATCACATCACTGCATTTCCTCAAGGATTTAAGTCTGCCTTAGATATTCAAATTAACATAGCTGGATGTATGGCAATAATGATTATCATGAAAAATGAAATTTTAGTAATGTTTTACACAATCTAAATGAGCTATATCTGAAGAACAGTTGTATGTCAAAGGATTTATAATGACATCTAATCTGAAAGTAAGCTCCATTTTAAGCAGAGTAAGAGCAGAGTACGTGATTACAAGCTTTTGAGAACATCCAGCCAATCCGAAAACTCTATTACTTCATAGGGTAATGAGCTGCCATTTTCCCCATTAATTGGTGTGTTCTTACAATGACAGGATACACTGTAAATATCACTAAGCAGAATACATGACATTTGGGGAAAAACCTGTGACTGGCTCTTGCGGGTTTTTTGTAGCTCATCTTTGCAATCTTTGACCCCAATTCTGGGAAACAGCATGTCCCTGCAGATTCATGTTGTTCATTAAACAAGGTCTGGGTGACTCAGTGGGATAATCATCACCACAGCCTGTAACTGGCCTTTCGGAAATAAAAATAAAACTACACACATTTATCCATTTATTTGATTCTAGCGCCTGCTGGAAGCGGGCACTGCAATTAAAGAGGAAAGGGAAGCATGCAGAGATGAAAACAGGTAGGGAGAGTGGAGAGGGCCTGCTGAGTAAGTGGGCTTGGATCTAGCTTTGCGTAGAGGTATGACCTCTCAGTTCATTTATTCAACAGTTTTGTGTGTGTGTGTGTGTGTGTGCAATGCCTACCAATTGCCAGCTCTCTGCAAACTGTTAGAATGAGGGAAATGAATAGTCACAGAAATGTAAACCAGTAACTCTAGAAAGAAACGAGCTTGGGAGGGAAATCGGGAAAATTTCCCAAGTTATACCATTTGAGGTCAAGTCTGAAGAAGAGCAATACCAGACAAAGAGGGAAAACGTTATTTCTGACGGTAGGTCTAGCAGAGCAAATGCCCTATGTTAAGAGGAAGCACGGCAAAGACAAACAGAAAGAGGGGCGAGTGTCTAGGGTGGAGAAAGCTCAGGGGAAGTGTTTACGAGCTGAGGCTAGAGATAAGGAAAAAGCCAGACTGCATGGAGCCTTGTAGACCCTCACATGGCCGGTGGAGGGTTCCGAATTCCACTGACCATTACCTCCCGCAAACAGGTGCCATTGGTCTTGTTACTGGAAAGTGAGGCATACTGATTAACAGTCGGCTGCCCACACTGCTAACTGAAAGTCATAGGCAGGAATTTGATGACAGAAGAGCTACAGAACACTGATTGCAAAATGTTAACTTTGCGAAGAGAGACCTGGAGAGAAGCAATACTGTAAGAGTGACTGTTTCCCTTTCTCTTTATTTTGATATTCTCAGGAAAAGAGTCTGCCCCTGTGGAAGTTATATGGAGACAGATTTCTCATCATTATAACAAGTAGCTCTCTCTCAGTTCCCGCCGTGAGACAGGAAAATGTCTCAGGAAAGTCCACTTGTGTTGCTCGGTAGGGTCTCTCTCTGTCACTCCGGCTGGAGCACAGTGGTACAGTCATGGCCTACTGCTGCCTCAGCCTCCTGGGCTCAAGCAATCTTCCCACCTCAGCCTCCAAGTAGCTGGGACACATGTGTGCGCCACTGCACCTGGCTAACAAATCACTTTCTAATAGAGCAATCTGAAGAGTGGGCAGGCTTTCAAGGAGGAAGACTGTTTTCATGCTTGAGATCTTTGTGTATAGTATTGACAGATGGGTCAGGTGCTTGAAGCAGATATGCTAAATAAATATTGAAATATAGAACAGCCATACGTTTGCCATTTCTTGTATTCCTTATTATTCTGAGAACATTCTTTAGTCAGCAGCATTTCATTGCCTCAGTGAGTATGAAACAACAGAACAAAAAAAAAAAAAAAAAAAAGTCTTGGTTGTCAAGGTTGTCAAAAGCCAACGCCCAAAAGTCTTAAAGGACCCAGACCATAAAAATTTCACCCTAAACAATAGATTTGGGAAGATATACGGAGCAACAGACTATTAAAGAAAAATGTCTTTGGATCAGAAAAGGAGGAGAGAGTTGAAAACAAAATTAGAAACTGAGATGTATTTCTAAAAATTATCTGTACTCTGCCATTTCTGGTCCCTGACTCCCACCTCTAACCTGGTCCAAATCCAACTTAAACCTTGATAAGACTGAGGAGCTGAAGACCAGGGTAACTGACTGGCTCTCTGCACAGATTCTTGACTACCTCTAGGAAGATGCAAGGATCATAATTTTACCACGTCCTAAGGAACAGAGAAGTAGAGAAAGCAGTTTCCATGGCCAAAAGTGCAATAGGAGTAGCATGCTGCATTTAAAGCATCTGAGAAGCACTTGGATACAGCACAGAAACTTGAAAAAGTTTTTCTATGGAGGCAAAAAGATGTAGTTGAAGCTTGGGTAGACCAATAGTTGCAGATCAGAAGAACAAGAACTTCAGTAGGTTCTTGTTTGTGTTAAGTAGTTACTGCAGACACCCATTCTGATCATCTTTGCCTGTGCCATTTTTACTTTTAGACATTTAAAATACATATTTTGATGATGATCACTGATTACAACAGAAGTCAGCTGTTTATATGGTAATTAAGACCAGGTCCTGGGCCAGGTGCAGTGGCTCAAGCCTGAAATCCCAGCACTTTGGAAGCCGAGGTGGGTGGATCACAAGGTCAGGAGTTCAAGATCAGCCTGACCAACATGGTGAAACCGCGTCTCTACTAAAAATGCAAAAATTAGTCAGGCATGGGGGCGGGCACCTGTAATTCCAGCTACTTGGGAGTCTGAGCAAGAGAATTGCTTGAAACCAGAAGGTGAATGTTGCATTGAGCCGAGATTGCCACTGCACTCCAGCCTGGGCGAAAGAGCAAAACTCTGCCTCAAAAATAAATAAATTAAAATAAAGACCAGGTTCCACCTTCCTGTATATTGCTATTTAATAACTTTCCTAGACAGACAAAAAGAGGAGGATGGGAAAGAGCTTCTAAACTGAGATTACGTTTTCATTACCCAGAAGAGCAGTAACCTGAAAACAGAATTTACATTCATGTTAGAAAGATGATGTTACGTCCTCTCCAGCCTGGTGGTGTGGGCTGAGAGTTATATTTACTCCTCAGAGTTTGTAGCAACATGCACTGGTGGCTTTTCATGTAGATTTACTTTTTGAGACACCTATCAATATGAGACAGGTAGTGCTAAATCAGAACTTTACCACCTAAAACAAAAATCTGTTCCCCTTTGGAGAAGAAAAACTATTTATCTGAGAATACAATAAATTTTAAATATATAGAGAGGTAAGTGACAACAAAAACACTGAGCCCAAGCAACCTAAGGATTCTCCAGGAAAATATCATCTGCGTGCCAAGAATCAGCAAAGACGTTGTCTTACACAAAGTCTCCACCAAAGTCATAGCCCAGTTCTCACAAGCATTTCACACCAAATGAACTGCTTGCTGGAGTAGAACAGCCTACCCAGGATCTTTTGTAAAGTTGACTGTAGTCACTTTAAGTCAGAGAACACTAGCAAGCTGTCCTCGGCCTCTGAGTCTGTCAGAACCATTTCAGCTCAAACACATCACCCAAGCAGGTACACACATCTCTTCAGTTCACATTTGGTTTGGCAGTCATGCATTTCTATTGCACCAAACTATTTTCTTTAAAGCTGTTTTGCAGTCTGGGATATCAGAAAACAGTTTGGGGAAGCCAAGCGAGAATGGAATCCTCACTCTGCCTGGTACACAGTGATTCCTTGAATGAGCTGAGGATACAAGAACAGTGTTGCACTGCTACTACAGAATACTACAGACTAGGCACACTAGAAGAGACAGAAATTTACTTACAGTTCTGCAGACTGGCACGTCCAAGATTGAGGCAGTGGCTCTTGGTCAAGAGAGAGCATCCTTGCCGCAGTCACAGGAGCAGAAGGCAAAAGCCTTCTGACAGCTGCAAACAATGTGAAGCCACTTTTATAAGGGCCTCAATCCCACTAATAAGGAAACAGCCCTCACGTTCTAATTACCTTTTGATGCTTAAGAGGCCCAACCTGGTAACACTATCACATTGGCAACACTTGAATTTGGAGGGAACACATTCATATCACAGCAGTGGGTATAACTAACTTAGATTATGGTGGATCAGTAAACCTACAAATTACAATAAATGGACAAAGAATAATTCTCTCTCTAGGAATTAATGCCCAGAGAGCCCCGGAACTTGAAAAAATTGTACTGTGACTCTGTTATTCCAAGCTTATGCCAAATTATTTCTCATACTTGGTTTTCCTCTCAATATTTCTCTTTCATATAGATACGTTATGTTAATGTTAATAGAAATAATACACAAATGAAGTATTGTGTATTTTAAAAAAATCTAACACATCACTCATTTCTTTTTTATTTTTATTTATTTATTTATTTAATTTTACTTTAGGTTCTGGGTTACGATGTTGGTTTCACAATAGCAAAGACTTGGAACCCACACCAGTCTTATTTCTTTCAAGCCTTGTGTTTGTAGTGATAATCAGGGATTGATGTCAGTATAGCACAGAAGCCGCGTTGGTTCCTACATGAAATTTTTGTATCTTATTAGTATTTTGAAGTGATCAAGACAAACTTTCTGATAATTAAAGAGAAAGTCTTAGTAACATATGAAGACCTTGACAGACAAAAAGAAAAAAGAAATTCCTGCGGGAGTGCCTTCCTTTAGTCCAAGAAGTAACTCGTCTGCCTCGTTTCCATTCTTTGAGCCATCTGGTGAAGCTGTGAGTGCAGATAGAGCAGCTGCGAAGGAAATATTTTCCCCTGGGTTAAAAAAAGTGATTGATGAAAAAAAGCTATTCCTTGTTTTTAATTTTGACGAGGCTGGTCTCTACTGGAAGTGAATGCTTTGAGGATGCCCTGATGAAGAAAACAGGATTCAGGATTTAAGGCTATAGGGGTCTACTGACTGGTTGGACATTAACTGTTAAGGTTGACTTTATTGGTTCTCCACTTACACAGTTGGATAGATTCTGAATAGTTTGTCCCCAATCCTATGTTTTCCATAAGACTGGCCATTTTTAGTGTGCAATTTTACAAAACATTTGGCTTTTCAGGAATACACATATCACTTTACAACAGAACAATCACTCTCACAGGTTGGGTTCTTTGGAAAGTAGATTCCGAGACAGAGTTGAGTGTGCAGAATGTTTGCTATGAAGGACCCTTGAACAACATCTGTGGAAGGGAAAAGAAGGAAACAGGGGAAAGGGGAAAATTAGCCACCATGCAGGCTGAACAGCCTCAGCTGATTTCACTGGATGGCCATTAGAGTGCTCAGTATTGGTCCAAAATAGCTGGGCCTTTATACTCTGTGGTTGATCAGTTAGTTAGTGAATGTGAGCTATCCACTCCTACCATCCAGGGCTATAACCTTGAGTCAGGCAGCGTTGTACCTGAAGCAATCACAGAAGGGGCTGGCAGTTGGAGGTCTGCTGAAAACATTCTGTGACTGACAGCAAATCCTTCCTTGAATGGGGATCTGGACAACATATCTCCATGTCCACTGCATCCTGAACTATCAATAAACTAGTGATTCACAACTTCAACTCCCACAATTCATCATTACAGGCCTGAGCCACCACACCCAGCCCTGCCTTAGGCTTTTTAAAAACAAGTATGTGTATTTTTATGATAGCATAATTTTTTTTCACTTGGCAAGCACTCATGAACATTTTCCTGTGTCAATATATGTTTTATCTATAAGATTCTTTTTTCTTTTTTAAATTGATGCATAATAGATGTACATAGTTTGGGGTACATGTAATAATTTCATATATTCATACAGTTCGTAAAGATCAAGTTAGTGTGCCTTATGCTTTAATTGGATCACTCTGGCTGCTCTATTAAGAACAGGTTGTGGAGGGACAAGGGTTGAAGTAGGGAGATGAGGAAGTTGCTGTAATAATCCAGGTGAGAGACAGTGACGGCCTAGAGCAGGCTGGTAGGGTAAGAGGTGCCAGCTTGGTACAGAAGGGGTCAAACTCTAGAAATATTTCAATTCAATTTTCTCATATATACTGATCTGAATAATAGATATTAAACGATGGTCATAATAGCTGCATATATATCAAAATTATCTTAATGAATTGCTATCAGTTTTGATGTTACATTTCTTTTTTTTTTTTTTTTTAATACAGAGTCTTGCTCTGTCACCAGGCTG
This sequence comes from Cebus imitator, assembly GCF_001604975.1. Classification (NCBI taxonomy): domain Eukaryota; kingdom Metazoa; phylum Chordata; class Mammalia; order Primates; family Cebidae; genus Cebus; species Cebus imitator. The sequence continues at coordinate 951,687 of NW_016107754.1, read as the reverse complement.
GAGTGCAGTG
>NW_016107754.1:931608-951556 GCF_001604975.1 Cebus imitator | reverse complement strand
AGACGGGGTTTCACCATGTTGACCAGGATGGTCTCGATCTCTTGACCTCGTGATCCACCCGCCTCGGCCTCCCAAAGTGCTGGGATTACAGGCGTGAGCCACTGCGCCCAGCCTTTGATGTTACATTTCTTAAAATGCTCCTTAAGAGTGTAAGTTATTACAGAAATGTGAAGTTTATGGTTGGAAGAAATAAACATCTATGCTGGAGTAATATTCACAGGTGGAATAGAGGCCAGCCATGCCATCTAATTGAAAGACCTTGGCATGAAAACAGGTGAGGTCTCCGGGTCATTTTAAGAGCACTGGGAAAATCCTAAAGATTGGCATAATCTTTATACCAATGAGGGTATAGTTTGAGGGCCAGCTAAAAGGGCCTGTTGATATTTGACAGATTTTGCCCATGCAAAGATAATTGTTTCTAGATGGTGATATTCTTAGACCTCATTGGAATGGCCAATTAAATGTGACTCAAGAACCAAGAGAGTAAAGTGTCTTGGACAAGTACACAGCCCTCCTCTAGGTCACACTGGGAAATATTCCCTAAGAAGCAACTTTAGCTTCATATACCTAAGGCCTCAAAGATTCTAAAAGTTGGAGGTGACAGAATGCACTGATTCATGATGAAGGCCGGGCACCATGCAAGAAGATCATGTGTGTTAGCTCATGCCATGTGCACAATAACCCAACCAAATATCTGAAATCTCATTTCATGGGTATGGAAACTCTGGTTTATCAAGGTAAAATGACTTACCCAGGGTGATGAGCTAGTGAGTGATGGAGACAAGATTTAAATTAATCTGCATGTATGGAAATCTGTGACCTTTTTCCTGTATCTCACAAAGGAAATCTGCAGGACTTCATGGCCCCAAGGTACTTTAAAGTCAATCCTAGGAGATAGAGTGTAGATGGACTCTGGCCATTTCCATGGCAACCATGGGGATGGGACTCTCAAAGGGATGTGAGGAGTTATGGTTTCCACACCTGGTCAGGCATTACAATCACCATGACTATCGAGATACACGTTTCTTCTCATACTGAAAGATTTCCAGGTGACTTCAATGTAGACAGCCCGTCACTGTCTTGCCATTCCATGCTTGATGAAGAGCGCTCAGAATTAGGTGTAGGGACAAAAGTGATCACCTGTGAAATACAGTCCATAGATAGCAACCTGAGACTCAGTGGCCGAAGGAGTCCAAAGAAATCTGGGCTTGCAATTTGCATCAAATGTAAAATAATTTTCTTCAATTTTGTTTCTAAACGATTAATCCTTTTGAGGTACTAAGGCATCATTTCCTGCATTGTGGGAGTCTCAAGGAATGACACAATATTAGAGGTGGAAGGAAATTCAGTGAGTTTCTCTTACTTCAGAAGTGAGGGGACCAAGACTCAGGGGTAAAGTGACTTGTCAAAGGTCACTAGAATCCAGATCTAATGCTCACTCCAGCGCACTGTTCACCAAGCCATTCTGCCTCTCTAAACACTTTTCCCAATGTTGCGTGCAATTCTGCTGAGAAAACTTGGTATTCTCAAGGTTTAATTTCAGCATTCAATTTTGCCTACCTGCAGCTGTCCGCAGAAACAAATTCGTAGTATTGAAAAAGCTACTCCCTGTCCACCCAATTTTAATGGTTTAGATTTTTTCAGCAAGCACAGGACCCTAGCTTGGTTTTAAATGTCAGACTTTTCTGTATTTCATTTTCATTTTTAAAGGTTATTCTAATATAGTTGGGAGAGGGGGAAGCATTACCTCTCTCCGGCACTCACACTGTTTCTTTAATGCACTGAACTCTTCATCTGCCTCTCAGTCATGCATTCAGTGTTAAACAAACCACATCTTCTCATTTATTTCCCCAGTAACTGTTATACCAACAGATTTTGGAAAGAAAAATGAAGGAAACATTTGCTACACCTAAGCCATTTCCGATCCACTCTTCTGCTTTAAACAAACACTTCTGGCTGGGCGCGGTGGCTCACACATGTAATCCCAGGACTTAGGGAGGCCAAGGCAAGCGGATCATCAGGTCAACAGATCGAGACCATCTTGGCCAAAATGGTGAAACCCCGTCTCCACTAAAAATACAAAAATTAGCTGGGCATGAGCTGAGATTGCACACCATTGCACTCCAGCCTGGCGACAGAGTAAGGAAAAAAAAAAAAACTTCTTTAGCTAAAATGTTCTCTGTTCATGCCAGGAGAACCCAGGCTTCATTGAAGGAGCAGCCGCTGATTGGCTGCTGCAGCATGGGGAAGGGAGGGAAATCAGATCAGCGCTGTCCTGGACCAGCTGCCACTCATCTGTTTCCTTTTCTCTTTATTTCTCCATATTTTGGGCCAAAGAATCAGGGCATCTGCTTCCTGGTGCATCTTCAGTTGTATAGAAAGACTTGAGTAACATGCTGTTAGCCCAATATTTAAAATTTTTTCTGTCATTTTTATAAGACGAAAATTATTACAAGCTTTAGTATCTTTCTCTTCATCTTTCTTTTAAAAATAATGTCTCTTAAAAAAATAGTAAAAAAAAGTTTCCCAAGGAAGCTCTCCTTGACTGTTAATACAGGTTAGATCCCAGTTATATGGCCTCACAGCCTCGTGTGTCAGCATTTAGCACTTAACTATGATTACAATGAATTATTCAGTCATGTAACTCATTGATGTGTCTTACCCTCTATGCGGGCAAGGACAATATATGTCTGATTTGCTGCTTTATTCCCAGGCTAGTATAGGGCTGTGCACCTGGAAAGCACTCAGTAAATATTTCTTGAATGAAAAAAGTAAAATAGAATAAAATAATATCTCTTTACGTTAAACCATCAAAAATTGTAGTTAAAAAAAGAGAAAAGTAGTTGGAAGATCTAGGTTCTGCTTAAACAGTGATGTGTTCTGGTTTAGCCACTGCTCTTTGGTCAATGGGAGTAGGTTCTTGAGGTTCTTCAGACACTGGGCTCACATATATCATGAAATCCCTTTCTGGAAATGTTACTGTATAGTCATAAGGAGGAAAACTGATGGTATTCCAATTAAATACATTAAAACTGAAAAAAAAAGTTGTTTTTTTTTTTTTTTAAGTCACTGGACAGTAAACTCTGTTTAAGGCTTATCATCTGAAAGAGAAAAACATTTATTTTAAAATATATGATTTATTAAAATACCATGACTTGATATGTAGATTAGGACTATTCCTTTGAGCTCAGTATCATGTTGTTAAATTGCAGAGAAAATGATGGAGAAGGAGCAGGACTTTGGTAGAGATGACCTTAAGGAGATTTGAGCGGAAGAATATGGCTTTTCCCACGGTCTCTCCCTCTCTTTGTCCCTCCACCTCACCTAACCATGAAACTAACCTAAAACCTATTTTGCTCCTGAATTTCTGACTTATCTCCTTCTTTGGACCACCCTCAGAAAAAAACTATAACACAGATATTTGTTTTATGACTTGTTTTCTTATGATGAACAGTTAGTATCTTCACATTCTCCCAATCCACCAACCAGCGTTTTTTGGGTTGGTTCCCTTTTTGAGACAGGGTCTTACTCTGTCGTGCAGGCTGGAGTGCAGTGGCATTACCACAGCTCACTGCAGCTTCAACCTCCCAAGCTCAGCAGATCCTCCCATCTCAGTCTCCCAAGTAGCTGGGACCACAGGTGCACACCACCACACCTGGCTAATTTTTGCATTTTTTGCAGAGATGGGGTTTTGCTATGTTTTCCAGGTTGTTCTTGAACTTACGGGCTCAAGCGATTCTCCTGCCTCAACCTCCCAAAGTGCTGGGATTATAGATGTTCACTACCATGCCTGGCCTCAACAAGTTTTCCTAAGAAGCTGACCAGGGTGTGCTGTAAGACACCCAGATAGGACACAGCTATTCTTTGGAGAGGGAAGTGAGTACCCCTTTCCCTTCTCTGCTCTGAACCCTGGGGGTCAGTTTGGGAGGCGGAAGACCTGGAGTGAGCTTTGGGTACCACGCACACAACAGAACTTAGAAATCTAAGAGGCAGCATCTAGGGAAAAACTGAAACCAGATCTGGGCAAACTACACAAGCCAGTCATGATGTCAAGGAATTCTGTGCTGACAGAGAGAATCAAGGCATGAGGCAGCTGAGTGACTAGAGCATGGGGAAGCCAGAGGGGAACTGCAGGGCTCAAAACAGACAGTGGGAGGCGGGGCCCGGGCTAAAGCCAGGCTTGGATGCTCTTAAGATGCTACCTACGATGATGAGGATGTCTGGACGGTGTCGCCTTGGCTCCACCTACGCATTCCACCTGTGCTGGTAATTAAGTCATGAACTCTCAGCTCCAAGCCCATCCTTCTGTAATAGGCTCTGTGATGCTAGGCTGGAGCCCTGCCCACAATCCTCCTTGGCCGGCCGTTTCCCCAGTAGACTCAGCCCATAGCTGGTGCTATAGGGAAAATACCAGGCAGGAGGAGGTAGAAGGACTTGCTCCGTCCTGTTCCTGTCAGCCTTGGCTCAGCAACAGCCCTGTCGTGGCAGTGACCGTTGATTGCAATGCTTTTCCTACATTCCTCTGAGGCACCCTGTGTTCCTTCCACGGAAAACTGGGACCCAGCTCTTCTCTTCCAAGCTTCTGTGTTCTAATAACCCCAACCTCTTCCCTCTGCTTCCCTAGCCTAGGATGGTAGCTGCTTCCTGCCATTACTAGTTCTGTGTTATTTCAGTGTCTTCTCTTTGCATTTCCAGCCCTCCAATGCCTTTTAGATCAATTCCTTATATTACATTCTCTCTGTTCATACAAGTGTGGTCTCCCTGTGTTTCCTTGACTGGATCTCGACTGATTGAAGGCTCAATCCTATTGAAGGTGGGGAACACACCCTTTTCTTTTTCTACATGCCGAGAACTTACTCTGGATTTTGCCAAGTGGACTTATTTAATCCTAATAGCCCAGTGATGTTGCTGTTAGCCCCATTTAATTCTGGGAGCTGAGTCTCAAAGAAGTTATGTCATTTCCTCAGAGTCACAAAGCACATGCTATTAGAACACGCTACTAGAACTTGCTTCAGACCCAGGCTTGCCTGACCCCCAGAGCCCTTCTCCTGTAGTCCAGCTTGCTGCCTGCTGCTCCTGCCGGTTTCCAGCTGCCTCCTTGTACTCTCCCGTCATCTCCTCCTCTTTCCTCTGAATGGGGCTTGCGAAGGTGGTTGAGTCCTGAGGCAGAGGAACAGAGGACCCGAGTGCCCACGAAAGATGGGTGGAGAGGATGAAGCTACAGAGTCCACTGAGTTGAAAGGATCCATGGATACGATACAATGCCTGGAGTGAGAATGGTACCGCCGTAGTGAAACTAGCCAGGCCAGGGAGGAAAGCACTGCGTAGGAATTCTGTAAGCAGAAGTCAAGAAGGGTGGACTTGGGCAGTCAGTCACTGCCTTGAAACTGCTGCCTTTTCCCTAAATAGGTTCAGATACCCTGAGAAAGATTAAGCCACAATAAAAATGAGTTCTGCTTAGCATTATCCTAATACCTTGCATTTGCAAATCTTAACGATACATGGAACACTGGGCCGTTTAAGGTGTTATGTCATCTGGCAACACAGCTTTGTGGGATTGCTTACTTTGCTGATATTCTGGCTCTTCTCATGATGTTTCCTTTTTCACTTCTAGGAGGCTCAGAGTCCAAAGAGTACCCTACCTTTCGCAAATGAGTAAACTTCATGTCACCATGGCTACAATAATTTTCTTTATATTATCTGTGATAATTTTAACATTTTATCTTGTATTGCATACATCTTTGTGAATTTCCTCGAAATCTTTTGGAAAAAAATTCGCAGGACATTTCTACCTCCATCTATATCTTCATCTAAATGTTCACCTATTACCTCTTCTCACCTCCATTTCTACTGCATTTCTACTGCCAGTTATTTCCTCCATGCCTCCATTTCTCCATGGATCTGCTCGGACAGCTGTAAGGGAGAAACAGACAATCCAGCTCTGTAGTGTTCCAGTTGTGTGTTTTTAACCCAGACTTGAATATGAAAGCCTAATTATGAAGCTTTTGACATAAAGATGGTTCACATCTGGTCTTAGAAAACTCCACTGTATTTCTACAAGAAAGCCAGTCATTGACAGACATACTAATGGGCCTGTGATATAGAACTCCAAACTTAAAAAGTTCTAACCCATCAAGAAATCCCATTCATCATTTCATTTTTTGGAAAGGATATAAAAAATGAAATGTCAGAGCTATAATGTCAGGACCGTTTCAAATGTCAAGTGCTTGTTGCTGCACAGCCTGGCTGTCTGCTGTTCTGATCACACCTCCAACTGGCATAATAATTACAGATGATACATCGCATTTTCATGCACAACTGGACGCAGATTTATAACAAATCATACAAAAACATTCTCACTGCCCAGCCTGAAGTTTTCTCCTTTTACTACATAGCTTAAGATTTTTCTTCTGAAGCAGAGCATCAATACTAGTGCAAGATAGCATTCATGAATGAGAAACAGGTGCAGAAAAAAGTTTCTCAAACCAGAACTCGGTCATTTATAATATACAGATGCAACAAGAGCCAAGAGGCAGCAAACACATTTAACACAGACATGTTTAATCTAAGAATGCCAAACTGCAGAGATACTTTCCAGATAATCCAGTTCTATTTCAAGGTGTACATTAAGTGCACAAGGAAACACATATGAGAGTTCTATTCTGAATGGATAGGTATGGAGACAATCCTTCAATTTAATCGTTATATTTTAATCTGCAGAGAGAGCACAGAAAAGCAATAATGCATCTGTTTAGGATCTTTATGGGAGTCTCTACTGGATTAAAATAAATGCTATATTCTCAAGCCTATATGAATTATAACAAAGACCTGAAATCAACAGCATGTACATGGGGAAGATTCTATTTCTTCTCTACTGAAATGTTGTGCTCATTGATAACTGGGAAGGGTATTCTCAAAGCTACTTCATTTTCACCTTCCCTAGACGAGCCTTGTCAGATTTGGTGGAGTCTGCCTCTGTGTCTGGCTCCTTCCCGTTATAGATGACTCTCAGCACATTGGAGAGGTCGAAGCTCTTGTAAACAATATCCAGGAGATCCTGATCTTTTGCAATGCCATTGATAAATTCTTCTAAAGTCAATTCTCCTGGAAAATAATAAACAAACAGTTAAGAGGTGTTGTCTATACTACTCACTGGCACAAATAATACACTCACTGGTATGTTTGTTGATATTCTTTTGATATCCTTTCCCCTCAACCAGACTCTAAGGTCTTTGAAGATCTTCATTAAAAAAAAAAAAAATTCAGTGGTGGAGTTACCAATGAAAATAAAGACGATAAATAAAATCCATCTTTATGTTTAGTTGAGAACATCAGGTGATACCCTGGATGAAATCAGAGCACATATACAATTATATCTCTGCACAGCATTGGTTTGTGAACTTCTAATCTTGAAGATATGACCAAATCTTAGGAGCATGATAGATTGGAGATTTTTAAGATCAAGACGAAATGACTGTTCATGAGGCTATTTTCAATATTCTTCTCTCTGAAGCAATAATTCTTGGGACTGTCTAAAGCTGTGAGAAAGCTTAAACATGTGTTCATCCCACATATCATTATTGGTCAATAGTTCTCTTCTCTTTTTCTGATTTTTGAGTCCTAATCTCAGCACTTTGACTTATGCCTTAGGTCTGTGCTGGCCAGCCCAGTGCTGTGCATTTATTGCCTTCTATCCATGTGTCCTGGCTCCCTTGTTTTTCTACTACCTTCATGCCATGAGATGACTTTTAAACATTTTTGGGGGGAGGTGAAATTCTCTGTTGAAATAAATCATTTGGGTTGGGATTATGAGTATGAGTGTGTTGAAGTTGAAGGGTACAGATGCAGTTACTGATCTCAAAGAAACTGTACCCAGTAGGGTTTGTAGATGGGTAGATCAGCCAAAGATGGGTCGTGTACATTCAGGAACCGGAGAAAGTTCACTCAGGAAAGGAAGTCAGCAGGGACTTAAGTCAGGTGTTATGCTGTACCTATACTTTTTCGTGGAGAAGACAAATATCTAAAATACCATAATAGTGATTCAAATATCAATCAGCATGAATCATCATATATTCAAAAACGCCTCCCTTTTGGCTTCAGTGCGAAATGCTAAAATGCATTTTTTTTTTTTTGAGACAGCGTCACCCAGGCTGGAGTGCAAGTGGTGCAATCTTGGCTCACTGCAACCTCTGCCCCACAAGGTTCAAGTGATTCTCCTGCCTCAGACTCCTGAGTAGCTGGGATTACAGGCACTTGCCACTGTGCCCAGCTAATTTTTGTATTTTTAGTAGAGACAGGGTTTCACCCTCTTGGACTGGCTGGCCTTGGACTCCTGATCTCGTGATCTACCCGCCTTGGCCTCCCAAAGTGCTGGGATTACAGGCGTGAGCCACCCCGCCCAGATGCTAAAATGCATTTTTTAAGAGAAAACCCTAATCTGTGTTCCTTATTTCTTGTTTATACCAAAGAAAGTTCTGTGCAAAACCCCAGTTTAATAGCAGTCAGGAGTAGGGCCCCACGTACATCACAGAAAAGGTACGATCATAGAATAAACCATAGGGAATATAGAAGATTGCAAATTATAAGAAGTGGTACATGTGTGACCGGGGAGAGTCACATGGGTCAGTGGCAATGGGGCAGGGAACCTCAAATAATCACAGAATAACCGCCCTTTGCAAAAGAAAATCACAGTTGGTAAATTCCCAACCCCAGATACTTTTCAGATTTGTCGGGGCTCAGCATGACCAAAACAGAAGTGGCAGTGGAGCTGGAGGAGCTAGAGGCCGTTCTGACTGCTTGGTTATAAAACTTCTCTGATGTAACCGCTGGCAATAGAAGAGGCAGCATCTGAAAGAACTGGGATATAGTAGTGGTCTCAGTTGAAAAACAATGCAGGTTACTGACATGGAAAAGAGAAAAAAGATGGAAGTATTCACTTTCTTCAAAACACTTGTGAACTCTGCGCATTAACTTTTTTCATGTTACCTAACCACTTGCCATAAAGAAAACTCTGTTCCAAGTCATCAAACTTAATATTTACTGTATCTAAACTATTTCTTTTGAAATTTTCTTCACTGTTTCTTTCTAGCACTCAACATTCATTCATTCATTCATCACATTTATTAAGCCCTAACCACAATGACCATTTCTGCTACCACTAGCTACCACCACTGTAGCCAGCTACAGTGCTATGTGTATGGCAGGTGCTCAGAAGGCACACACTGGCTAACTGCCTTCCTTTATCTGATGTTCTTTAACATTGCTTCCTATTCTGCTTTAATTTGACTGTGGATTTAGGCCCCAACAAATTAAAAGAACGGTTTCTGGATTTTCCTAGAAAGAATCACCTATGGAGGTCCAGAAGCTTCCCACCAAAGAATCTACCAGCAAAAAGCAAAGCCTGTGAGCGATGACAGAATGGGAGATCACGGGATTCAGAAGGACTCTAAAGTCATTACTGAGTTTTGATTACTTTGTTTTATATATAAAGACACATTTCAATTTTCATAGGACATTATTTGGAAAGTGCGCGATTTTATTTTTATATTGTTGAAATATAAATATATATAATTGGAATCTATGTTGTTTAGGGCTGTTTGCTGTATTGGTAGGTGCATTCTGTAGGTCTGGGGACAGTATCACTGGGACTATTTCATCGCTCACTACCAATTTCAGGAGTCTCATTAGTAATAGAATAGCTACCCAGGAATATTTTACTTAGTCTTGTTTTTGCAATCTGGTTACCTGTTGATATTCCTAAATGATGCATTTCTTCCCATTCACATCTTAAATAATCTTTTATAACAAAACAAAATAAAATACTCTCTTTCACACAACCCCCACCCCCACAAGAAAGGCAGAATTTACTGTGCATACCTACATTTCAGCTCTAAAGAAGTCATCCTGGTTTAAAAGAAATCAGCCTGTGTAAAGGAATTTGTTAAATTCTAATTTCTTTGCATTATAACGTCATAAAACATGGGACTGGGGCTGGAAAATTAGCAAAGATGGGGTGGAGAAGATTCAGGAGATGAGAATAGCCAAGTTTTTAAGGGAGGATGCTGGTGAAGATTTTGAATGGCACAGTATTGTTTATTAGCAAGGTGGGACTAGAAGCATTTAGCAGCATTTTACAGGAGAATTGTAGCATGCAGTAGTTTCGTTTCCTCTACATGGAAACTCAATTCTTTCTTATCTCCTGGTAATTCTCAGTTTCCCAGTTTGATTTAATGTGACCCTCGTGGCTTTTCACAATGTTGCAGTCTAAAGCACTGGTCTTTCTTGTTAGTTACTCAATAAAATTTCTTTATGTCCTGTCCTTGTTATTTTTTACCCAAAATATCTGCTCAGTAATCACCCTTTTTAGCTGGACATGTGGCTCATGCCTATAATACCTGCAATTTGGGAGGCTGAGGTGGGTGGATTACCTGAGGTCAGAAGATGGAGACCAGCCTAACCAACATGGTGAAACCCCGTCTCGACTAAAAACACAAAAATTAGCTGGGCATGGTGGCGGGCATCTGTAATCCCAGTTAGTTGGGAGGCTGAGGCAGGAGAATCACTGGAACCCAGGAGGCAGAGGTTGGATAAACCAAGATGGAGCCACTGCACTCCAGCCTGGGCAACAGTGTGAGACTCCATCTCAAAAAACAAAAACATAAACAAAACCCCGCCCCTCTTCATTTCCTCTTTGGCCACTATTCACTTTCACCATTTGTTATCATGAGGCACTGAGTCTCCCTTATCCCTGTGCCTTCTTTGGCTCTATGTGAGATGTGCTGAGGCACTTTCTGCCTTGATGTTGTGAGCATCCATAAATCTCCCTAAATTGTGTCAAGAATGAGGCCTCAATAGAGCATGGTAGGATGTGGATTGCTATTCTTCTGGTGGTAAAGCCTGCAGAATTCAACACTTAATCATTTTTCCTGACTTGCCTTGTTGTCCTCTCTGTTTTCATTTTTCGACAATATTGAATGTTTAGCTTCCATTTTCTGCCTCTTTGAGTCTCTTCAAGCTCTCTTTCCTGATGCTTTTGTTCATAATATAAAATAAATTTGATAAATCATAAAAATCATATGTTCTCATGATAAAAAAAAATGAACAATACAGAAAGATGTAATGAAAAGAAAAAAAAATCCCCCTTTAACCTCTTTCTGGCACCCAGTCCGACTTCCCGTAGGTAATTAACTCCTACTAACCAATCCAGGTTTGTATTTTATGAAGTTTGCAACATATATGCATATATTTGTTAATTTCAAAAAAAAAAAAAAATCTGGATACCTTTCTTCCTATAGACAAAATTGCATGTTGTGCTTGTTTCTTGGTTTACTGTTTTCTCTATTTCTCATATGACATCTTCTTAACAGACACTCCTTCATATCAGCTATTTATAGTGCACCAGTGTGTGCCAGCATCGGAAATATCAAAGTGCACAAAACGGAAATGGTTCTTTCCTTCATGGAGCTCGTAGTTCTTCATCTTGTTACAAATCTAGCATGAATCCTGTACCTTTATTTTGCTTAGCCTTCTAACTTTGATTTGTTATTATAATAACTATGCCTAGAATGCTTCACAATTGTTGTGTATTTTTCCGTCACAACAGATGTGATGTTGACCATTCTTTTGCAAACAATTTACAATCAAGTTGGGATTTTCATATAGGTACCTAAAGTCTTTTTAGTTGTGTGCTGTGATCATCTTTACTTTTGGTTTCAAGATTCATGAGATTATCGGCACAATGATGTACTTTTTATTTTGGGAAAAAAAAAATACGTATGTTGGCATATAGTCAACAGCAATTTGGTATACTTAATTGAGCACCTCTATTTCTATCAACACTGATGTTTCGATAACAACAATAATGAACAATAAAAAATTATGTTTGAGGTAGCTGGGTGCGGTGGCTCATGCCTGTAATTCCAGCATTTTGGGAGGTTGAGGTGGACAAATTACCTGAGGGCAGGAGTTCGAGACCAACCTGACCAACAAGGAAACTTCATCTCTACTAAAAATACAAAATTAGCTGGGCATGGTGGCGCGTGCCTGTAATCCCAACTTCTCAAGAGGCTGAGGCAGGAGAATCGCTTGACCTTGGAGGCAGAGGTTGTGGTGAACCGAGATCGCACCACTGCACTCCAGCCTTGGTGATAGAGTGAGACCTCGTCTCAAAAAAAAAAAAAAAAAATTATATTTGAGGTATACATAGTTGAGATTTTGCAAATGTGAATAGACATTCTCCTTTGTGGTGCTAGCTCGCTCTCTATATGTAAATGAAGCACTTCATATTATCGTTCTCTGTCAAATACTGGCCAAATCCTTTTGCAACTTGGCAAATATCAACGTTTTATGTCTTCATTACTTTTTCTTCCTTGTCTTTGGTTACAGCGGGCTGTCTCTACAGCACATTGGTTAGCATCTTTTTCTTGATGTATGGAATGACCCAGCTGTCTCTTGATGAAATGATGTAACAGCTGTCAATAATTTTTATATAAAACCAAATGCCATCAGTTTTAGTTCTGTATAAGCATTTGCTAAGAAATTGATTCATAGTTACTGGATGGATATGGGTGTGGATGTGTGTTTATATTTTTTACTTAAAATATAAGTTTTTATAACAGGAAACAATTCATGTATTTAGTTTTATAAACTATTCCAGAAATCATAATTCATCCCCTTTCTTCTGTCATTGACTTGCTCCTGTAGGTCAAAGAGCCCGTCTCTAACTTCAGGTAATCTCAGCTATTGCCCAGACACAATTTCTCTTTTCTGAATTCACATCTCCTTTAGCCCAGCCCTTTCTATTTCAAGTTCCTTTCTAATCATAGTCACCATTTTATTGATTCCTTATACTTTGCCCTTGGGGCATCTTCTTGGATAGTAAACAAAAAGTTTTGAATCATATTCATGTTTTCCGGAATACATTATCTGTGTCCTCAAACTAATAGAAACCTAGTTTTTTCCTAAGAATACCAAAATCTTTGTACTTCTCCAAGGAAGCTCACTTTCCCATTCCCTCACTCCTAGCACTAGAAGCAGTGTTTGTGGAAATTATCAAACATTCTTGACCTACCCTTTTGAAAGTAATGGTAGAAACCAAGTCTAAAACTTTGTGATGTCCTATTTCCAGAATATTCATTCTTCTACATCAGCGCTTTCAGCCCCAAGCTGAAATGGATTATTTACTCTACTACAACCTCTGCCATCCTGCCATACCGCTAAAATTAAAAACAAAGGGAAACAGAACAAAATCTATAGCACTTCTCCAATTTAATGGCCACCATTTTCAGTAGAATATTCCAAATAAAGCCTTCATTGGCCTCATCAGACCCTCCACTCTCCATTTCTCTGGTCCTGTTCTAGCTACACGTAGCCTCCTTATCTACTTTGGGTAGTCTGGCTCTGTTTCTTGCAAGCTTTCACATGTTTCATTATCTGATCTCGGTATACTAGTAAGTGAGCATACTGGATTGAGATTCAGGAGAGGCAGATCTAGACAGAGGTCCTTCAGTGAAGAAGACTGATGCAACTGATGTATCTTCAGATTGCTTTCTTGAGCAGTATGCTCTTGTCCAGTCGTTTGGCTTTTTCACAGCAGGGGCTGCATTTGAGCTTCCTCCCAGTCTCTTCACCGCCCCATTCTGCCACACTGAGCTGCCACATTTTGCCAGTACAACCTGCCACACTCAACATGCGAACGTGGGTCTCTAATGCCCTCTTGTGTCCACTAGAAGAAATGATGCATGGTGGGCAGGTTGATGCGTTTGGAAGGGGTTTTGGAATGATGGCAACCGTGATTGACATGCCAATGCCTCTTATCCCTTTTTTTAAAAACATTCTACTACTATCTTATATTTTTAACAATGTTAAATTTTCTGTTTTTCAGGGACCATTCCTAGATCTTCTGCCTCAATCTCAAGTCAATATGCTCACCTACCTGTTTGCTGGTATCAAAGCTATATTAGAAGCACTCATTTCTCTTGGGTTGTCTGTGTCTTCTCTCTTCACTCCTGCCACTGAAGAAGAAAGGCACCTCCTCTGAGCTAAACGGGAACCCAGAGTACACAGTAGAAAGAGCTGATGGAGAAACAATCAGAACAAGCAGAAATGTAGATAGAAACAGTAGAAACAGCAGAAATGGAGGCAAGAATGGACTCTTCTCCAGAAATGTTTAGTCCAAAGGAAGAAAAAGTCTGATAGTAGAAGAAGATAGCATAATTGAAGGAAAGTTTCCTACAATAGAGAAAACTTGAGTTTATTTGTAAGCTGATGGAAAACCTCCAGTGGAGAGGAACTGATTAATAGAGTGTGTCTCAGAGCAAACAGCAGAAGGTACTTCATCCTATATTCCTCTGATTCATCTCCTTGTCTAATCTTTACTCTTCTTTATATATCCCAACATGTCAAGCATCAGACATTGGAAATAAATATGGTTAATAAATATTTACCACTCAATTGAATCATATTGAGAACATTGGATTGGTCCAGTTATGAAGCCCAAGTCATAGCTAGTGTTCTATTGAATGGTTTCTGCTTTTGTCTAAATGACGTGCCCCACTACCACCATCTCCTACTTTGAAAGAAAAGTGATCCAGAAGAGAGTAGCTCCGTTACCATCATTGTTTATGTCGATCTTATGGAACACCAGGTTGGTGAATTCCTCAGGACTCAGAGTTTGCTGGCCATTGAGGGCTTGTACCGCCTACAAAAAAACATGAAAAAGGTCAACTTTTCTGGAAGCAAATACATTTTGCAACATTTCTGCTCCAGTGCGACAGAATTTGGGGATGTGTTCATGTCAGTTGCTGTCCAACCAGTATCAGTTGTTAAAAGTAAATAAAAAGAAAAGATTGTATGTCAGTTCTGGGTAATGAGACTTGGAAATTAAATGAACTGAATAAAGACTGAAGACTTATTTTATTCAACACACTAGGTCACAACAGATGCAATGAGCCCATTGGAGACAATATTGTAGTGGTCATCGTCATAAGAATTCCAGACCCAGAAAGCAGACATTGCTCTCGATTTCAGACAGATTCATTTGGGTTTTATGGGTGACAGTAAAAGCATGGCCAGAACGCTGTAAGAGTCTCAGGCTTCCTCTCCGGCTTCCACTACTGGCAACCCAGGTTCTTTGTGCCATTTTGTATAATGATTGACTGGGGAGACAAATATATATGCCTTAGAAGGGTGCTGACTTTCTCCCACATTCTGCCAGTGCCTTTTCATTATTAAAATTGTCAGGAGATCCAGGGGGCAAATGACGTTTCCAGCCTTCCTAGAGGGAAGACATAGCCAACCTCCCATAACCCCAAGGTGATTAAATTAAATGACCCAGACTTGACGTAGAACTTCATAATAAAATGAAAGAGGATTAGCCATTTGGGAATTTGAACATAACTATCTTGGTTGAACAAGAGGAATCTTTATAAAAATTTCCAGCAACATATTTCAATTAGAGGACACAATCATAAATATGACTGTCTCTCTTGCTGCTTCCCAAGCATTATCAACCTGGGGTCCAGGATTAATCCTAATAGGTGATGGTAAAACACCAGTCTTGGCCTTAGCAAGTTTAGGTCTCATGGATCTCACAGTTGAATACAGGACAATATTTAAAGTAACTGTTACATACATATAGCATCACATTTGAAGAAAATTTCAAGGATTTCTCAGTGTTTGGTCAGAGGCTTCAAAAGCCTAGAAAATCTGGCCAGTCATCCAGTATACCCACATTCCGAAGTGATATTAGATCACATAAACAAGTCCTAACAAAAAAATGTGAGATCGTGATTTGTTCACCAATCTTCAAGTCATATAAGTGGAAGTGAAATACTGATTGGAAAGTGGAAGAGCACTGAGGGATAATTTTTTTTTTTTTTTTTTTGAGATGGAGTTTTACTCTGTTGCCCAGGCTGGAGTGCAATGGCACAATCTCAGCTCACTGCAACCTCTACCTTCCAGTTTCATGAGTTTCTCCTGACTTAGCCTCCTGAGTAGCTGGGATTACAGGCACCTGCCACCATGCTCTGCTAATTTTTGTACTTTTAGTAAAGACAGGGTTTCAACATGTTGGCCAGGCTGGTCTCAAATTCCTGACCTCGTGATCTGCCCTCCTTGGCCTCCCAAAGTGCTGGAATTACAGGCAGGCATGAGCCACCACACCCGGCCTCTTTCTTTTTTTAATAGAAGCAGGTGGATAGGCAAGAAGTTTTGTTTTGTTGTTGTTGTCTACTTGTTTGTTTTCCTCATTTACTACATTCACTCTTTCTTCCATATTTTCCTGATCGCAGTCTCTGAGCACTCCCTGTGTGGGAGCAGGAGGACGTAGGAGTTAAAGGAAGCAGGAGCATTCTCACTTGGCAAGCGCTGTCCTGGTTAGCTAATTTCAGTGCTCCCTGGACTCGCAGGTGTAGACTCTCTCTCCTGCAATTCTCTAGACAGGAATCATGCATCTTGATTGCAGCTGGTCCCTTACTCGCTTAGAATTTCTTAAAATCCGTACAACTGCCATTTTTAGACTAGGCAATTCTTTCTTGTTCAGGGCATTCCCATGCATTGTGGAATACTTGGCAGTACCCGTGATCTCTAAGCAATAGATGGCAACAGCACTAGGCATTCTCTACTCTCCAACTCACCACAATGTCTCTAGACACTGTGAAATATCCCGATAGAGATTCTCCTGGTTGAGAACAAGGGCTCTAGGTCTGCCTGCAGCTTTCTTCGAGTTATCTTCACCTCTTCCAGTGGCCCCGCAGGTTAAGAACTAACGCAGATCTCTGCCAGATTCCTCTCACAGTGTTCCATACCTGATCTATGGAAAACACCCAGAGGAGGTGGAGAGGTTAAAAAAAAAAAAGGAAAACACCCTAGCATCCTTTGTCCCAGCAAATTCTAGGAAGGCAGATACTTCCAAACTGTACTCCTTTGCTACCACCATTCGCTTCTTTAGACTTCTCACTCATGACTCAAACACTCAAATGCTGTGTTCCTCAAATTGCAGGATACAACCACACCTCAGTGGTTTCCTAACATCCTCATGTTATTGACTTGGAGGTCCTACTAAATTTTCCTCAAAAATGCTTAAAAACCGGACCGGGTGCAGTGGTGCATGCCTGTAATCCCAGCTACTTGGGAGGCTGAGGCAGGTGAATCGCTTGAACCCTGGAGGTGGAGGGTGCGGTGAGCCAAGATCGTCCCACTGCACTCCAGCCTGGTGACAAAAAAAAAATCCTTAAAAAAAAGGAAACTTCTGTTGACTATTTTATACCTTTGGACTGAGATTGAGCTGTAACTATCTCCTTTGTAAATCCTCCCTAGACTCTGGTACCTCCTCCCAGTTTCTAAATGCCTGGGCTGAATTCCATTTTAGCATCTTCGCTGTATGTGGAGAGAACTTAGATTACACAGTTTGTATTATTCTTTGCCTTGCCGATTTTTTCACTTGCCCGTTGTGTAGAAAGTATGTTCGGAGGCTACCAGCTTCTTCCTACGAATGTATTCCGTTGCATTCGTTTATTTAAACATTTTCATTTTTTAGTTTTAAAAAAAGTTTTGCTATGTGAAGAGATTCTGTGATATAAATCATAGGACTTTATCCATCATGATTGTTTCTCCTGACTCAGAATAAGTAACGCTAATTCTAAAGTGAAGATCAGCTTTTAGCCTCTTGATGCAGATTACCACATTTCCCAGAATGTTTTATCCACTTATACTCTCCAGTGTGTGAGATGCCTTCCTTACTTTGCTCTTACCAGAATTTATTATTTTTAGTACTGATTAATTTAATCAGAGGCAAATGATATCTAATTCTTAAATTTCTGTTCCATGCTTTTATTATTTTAATTTTCCTATGTTCTTCCTTTTCCCCCCTTTCTAAGCACTTTGAGGGAAAATTCAATTTGCAACTTAAAACTTCTCTTTTCTTGGCTCACTAAATGAAGTTATACATTTTAACTAATAAAAATCTACAGCACATTTTCCCATAAGTTATAGACAAAATCACTTTTATCCTTTTGTTGTTCTTAATACTTTTGAGAATCTGATGACTCTCTCCTTCACTCAAAAAAAAAAAAAAAAAAAAAAAAAAAAAAAAAAGAAAGCATAACATACCGGCAAAATTTGCCCTCAAGTTCAAGGGCTAAAATGACTCCCGAAGGCCATTGATTCTTAGATCCCTGAATAAGAACCCTTGTTTTGAGAAATGCTTTGGTGGCATCCTAAGATCTGCATGCTGTATTTATATTTTCATTGTTTTTAGAAAAAGCTGAGTATTTAAGAGAACATTTTAAAATTTACATGGAGTTGGGTATTCTCTATAGAATATTTAATTTCTAATTTTGTGTTGCAATATATCATGTATAGGCAGAATTTCTAAGTTGTTCACTTGCCAAGTGACTCCTAGTACATTTTTTTGTGTGAATGATCTATGTGAAATTAAAATGTTACCAATATTGGTGTTATCCTACCCTTGAATTCTTTTCATATGTTGGTTAACTCTTCATTCACTTATTTAGCTTTACATTTTTAACTGCTTTGAACATTGTTGATATGGTTAATTATAATTGTAGTTCCGCTCACTTATTTTTCTAGCATTTTTGCTAATATTTCTACTGTGTATTTTATTTGTAACTCAGCTCCTTTATCTATGAAACAAAGAATATGGATCAGATCATTTCTAAAACATCCAATTCTAATGCTCTTTGAGTCTGTGTTACAAATTCAGTGTCTTGGATTCATAATATTAATTACACCTCTTATCTTCACTTAGGTATAGTGTCCTGCTTAACCATTTTTTCACTCTGGGATCTTTGCTGTTTCAAACCATGATAATAACTATCTCCTAATCCTTTGAGGGGTGGTATGGTGGCTTATAAAGGCACTTATTGAACTTCAGGTATGGAAAAGTTCTGAGATTCCTAAACCAACTATTAGAAATACTTCAGTATAGCTCCCAGAAAGATTAGGCCTCATGTACCTTCATTCTTAGTCCACGTCTCTTGTTAAATATATATAAATCATCTCATAGTTTAGCTGTTTCTCACAAGGCATTCTGCACTGAGGCAGAGAAAAAGATAACTTGTTTTATAATGTCATATTTATTTCACTTTTTCATTTCAATGCTCTGTTAAATTTGTGAATGTCAGAGTGGACTGCACCAAGAAAAAAGCTTATTTGCTGTTGCCCATTCAATAACCAAGAGGATATGACTTCAGCAATTCAAAATGTACATCCCAAAAATAGCCAACCCCATAGACAGTTGTTAGCTACTCCATAGGAAGGGAAACTGGGCTAACTATACAGTGGCCTGAAAGGGATGCTTTACTACTTCACTTACCACAAACATGTCCAGTAGTTCATTTTTGTCAATAGAGCCACTTCCATCAACGTCATACAGCTTAAAATACCATTTTAATTTTTGCTCCATTTTTTCTTGCACAATTAGATTTACAGCAGCAATAAATTCTAAAAAGTCAATAAATCCATCCTATGGAAAGTAAGGGGAAAAGAGAAATAAATATTTAAGAATAATAATTGGTTTTTTATTTGAGAAGTCAGCATTTGTGAGCAGGCCCTTTAGTAAATCTTACTTAAATCAACCAGTAAGATTTCAGCATAAAACTTTTCCCTAGTGTTTCATTAAAAGAAAAAAAAATCCATGGGTGGCTGGGTGCAGTGGCTCATGCCTGTAATTCCAGCTCTTTGGGAGGCTGAGGCAGGTGGATCATGAGGTCAGGAGTTCAAGACCAGCCTGACCAACATGGCGAAACCCCGTCTCTACTAAAAATACAAAAAATTAGCTGGGTGTGGTGGCTCACACCTGTAATTCCAGCTACTCAGGAGGCTGAAGCAGAAGAATTGCTTGAACCCAGGAGGGAGAGGTTGCAGTGAGCCAAGATCATGCCAGTGTACTCCAGCCTGGACAACAGAACAAGGCTCCATCTCAAAAAAA
>NW_016107754.1:928534-931559 GCF_001604975.1 Cebus imitator | reverse complement strand
AGACACAAGTGACTTTAATTTTACAATTAAATGCCTTAGGTAAATAGGCGTTATTTTTAGCGTGGTTTTAGGATCACAGCAAAAATGAATAGAAGGTACAGAGGTTTCCTATATACTCCCTGCCCCCACACATGCATAGCTTCCTCCATCGTCTCCTACCAGAATGGTACATTTGTTACAATGGCTGAACCTACACTGACACATCATCATCATTCTAAGTCCATAGAGTACACTGGTGTTTACTCTTTGTATTTTACATGCTGCAAGACTAGATATACAATGCCATGTACTCACCATTGGGTATTGCATAGAGTAGTTTTGCTATCCTAAAATTCCTCTGTGCTGTGCCTATTTAGTCTTCCCTAATTCCTGGCAACCATTAATCTTTGTACAGTCTCCATAGTTTTAACCTTTTCTTAGAATGTCATATGGTTCAAATTATATAATATGTAGCTTTTTCAGATTGGCTTCTTTCACTTAGTAATATGCATTTAAATTTCCTCCATGTCTTTCCAGGGCTGGACAGCTCATTTCTTTTCAGTACTAAATAATATTCTATCATCTGGAGGTACCTCAATTTATTTATCCATTCATTTCCTGTAGGACATTTGGTTGCTTTATGGTTTTGGCAATTAAAAATAAAGTTGCTATAAATATCTCTGTGCAGATTCTTTTGTGGATATAAGTTTTTAACTCCTTTGACAAACACCAAGGGGTATGGATGATAAGTAAGAGTATGCTTAGTTTTTGTTTTTTTGTTTTTTTGTTTTTTTTTTGAGACGGAGTTTCGCTCTTGTTACCCAGGCTGGAGTGCAATGGCGCAATCTTGGCTCACCGCAACCTCCGCCTCCCGGGTTCAGACAATTCTCCTGCCCCAGCCTCCTGAGTCGCTGGGATTACAGGCACGTGCCACCATGCCCAGCTAATTTTTTGTAGTTTTAGTAGAGACAGGGTTTCACCATGTTGACCAGGATGGTCTCGATCTCTTGACCTCGTGATTCACCCGCCTCGGCCTCCCACAGTGCTGGGATTACAGGCTTGAGCCACCGCGCCCGGCCGAGTATGCTTAGTTTTTAAGAAACTGCATCGTGGCACTGTTTACAATAGCAAGACCTGGAACCAACTCAAATGCCCATCAATGATAGACTAGACAAAGAAAATGTGGCACATATACACCATGGAATACTATGCAGCCATAAAAAACAATGAGTTCATGTCCTTTGTTGGGACATGGATGAACCTGGAAACCATCATTCTCAGCAAACTGACACAAAAACAGAAAATCAAACACTGCATGTTTTCACTCATAGGCAAGTGTTGAACAATGAGAACACGTGGACACAGAGAGGGGAGCATCACACACTGGGGTCCGTTGGGGGGGCTACGGGAGAAATAGCGGGAGGGAGGGTGGAGAGGGATAACATGGGGAGAAATGTCAGGTATAGGTGATGGGGGTATGGAGGCAGCAAACCACCTTGCCATGAATGTACCTATGCAACAATCTTGCATGATCTGCACATGTACCCCAGAACCTAAAGTACAATAAAAAAAGAAAGAAACTACCAAACTATCTTTCAAAGTAGTTGAGCCATTTTACATTTCTACCAGCAGTGAATGAGAGTCCTGTTGCACCACATCCTCACTGGCATTTGGTCATTTTAGTGTTCTGGATTTTGGCCATTCTAATAGGTGTGTTATGGTATCTCCTTGTTTTAACTTACAATTCCCTAGTAACATATGATGCTGAACATCCTTTTATGTGCTTATTTGCCATCCATATTTCTTCTTTGGTGAAATCTTTGGCCTATTTCTTAATCAGATTGTTTTCCTTTTTTCAATTTTTTTTATTTCAATAGGTTTTTGGGGAACATTGTTGATCTAACGATCATTTTGAACCAGGTTTCTTAATTTCCATGTATTTGCATGGTTTTGAGGGCTCCTTTTGGAGTCGATTTCCAATTTTATTCCATTGTGGTCTGAGAGACTACTTGATATAATTTCAATTTTCTTAAATTTACTGAGACTTGTTTCGTGGCCTATCATATGCTTTATCTTGGAGAATGTTTCATGTGCTGATGAATAGGATGTATATTCTTCAGTTGTTGGGTAGAATGCTCTGTAAATATCTGTTAAGTCTATCTGCTCCAGGGTATAGTTTAAGTCCATTGTTTCTTTGTTGACTTTCTGTCTTGATGACCTGTGTAGTGCTATCAGTGGAGTATTAAAGTCCTCCACTATTATTGTGTTGCCATCTATTTCATTTCTTATGTCTAGTAATAATTGTTTTATAAATTTGGGAGCTCCAGTATTAGGTGAATATATATTTAGAATTGTGATATTTGCCCACAGGACTAGTCCATTTATTACTATATAATGTCCCCCTATATAATGTCTTATCTAATATAAGAACAGCTAGTCCTGTTCATTTTTGGTGTCTATTTGCATGGAATGTCTTTTTCCACCCCTTTATCTTAAGTTTATGTGAGTCCTTATTTGTTAGATGAGTGTCTTAAAGGCAGCAGATGGTTGGTGAATTCTTATTTATTCTCTCATTCTGTATCTTTTAAGTGGAGCATTTAGGCCATTTATATTCAATGTTAGTATTCAGATGTGAGTCATTATTCTATTGATCACACTATTTGTTGCCTGAATGTCATGTTTTTTTTTTCTCTTTCATTGTGTTATTGTTATATAGGTCTTGTGAAATTTATGCTTTAAGAAGGTTCTACATTGGTTTATTTTGAAGATTTGTTTCAAGATTTAGAGCTCCTTTTAGCAGTTCCTGTAGTGCTGGCTTGCTTGGTACTGGTGAATTCTCTCAGCATTTGTTTATCCGTAAATGACTGTATCTTTCCTTCATTTATGAAGCTTGTTTTCACTGGATACAAAATTCTAGGCTGATCATTGTTTTGCTTAAGGAGGCTAAATATAGGAACCCAATCCCTTCTAGCTTGTAGGGTTTCTGCTGAGAAATTTGTGTTTATCTGATAGGTTTTCCTTTATAGGTTACCTGATGCTTTTGCCT
>NW_016107754.1:920601-928054 GCF_001604975.1 Cebus imitator | reverse complement strand
TTTTTTTTTGTCTTTGACAGATTGGGTTAATTCAAAAGCCTGTCTTTGAGCTCTAAGTTTCTTTCTTCTGCTTATTTGATTCTATTGCTGAGAATTTCCAGTGTATTTTGCATTTCTCTAAGTGTGTCCTTGATTTCCAGAAATTGTGATTGTTTTTTATTTATGCTATTTCACCGAAGAATTTTTCTTTCATATCCTGTATCATGTTTTTGATTTCCTTAAGTTGGACTTCACCTTCCTCTGGTGCTTCCTTCATTAGCTTAATAATTGACCTTCTGAATTCTTTTATGCAATCCAGAGATTTTGTCTTGTTTTGAATCCATTGCTGGTGAGCTGGTATGATCTTTTGGGAGTGTTAAGGAATCTCATTTTGTCATTCTGTCAGAATTGTTTTTCCAGTTCCTTCTCATTTGGGTAGACTATATGAGAGGGAATATCTGAGATTCAAGGGCTGATTTTTAGATTCTTTTGTCCCACGGGATGCTCCCTCGATGAGGGGTTCTCCCCCTTCCCCTAGGAATGGAACTTCCTGAGAGCCCAACTGTAGTGATTGTTTTTGCTTTTCTGGGTCTAGCCACCTAGAAGAACCACTGGGCTCCAGGCTGGTACTGGGGATTATCTGCAGAGTCTTGTGATGTGGTCTGTCTTCAGGTCTTGCAATTGTGGATACCAGCACAATTTTTTGGCATCTCAGGGAGCCTGCAGTGGTGATCAAGTTTCTTCAAAGAGTCTGTGGATTCTCTCAGCTTATCTAGTATGTTCCTGTGGTAGTTCTTTGAGCAAAAGTCCACAATACGAGTCTCCACACACTGCTCTGTCCATCTGAGCAGGAGCTGCAAGCCAGTTCTGCTCCTATGCACCATCTTAATCCAGATTGTCTTCTTATTGTTGAGTTTTAGGCGTTCTTTTTGTATTTTGGGTAACAGTTCATCAGTTTTTTGCAAATATTTTCTGCCTGTTGGTGGCTTGTCTCATTATTCTCTGACAATGTCTTTTGCAGAGCAGAAGTTTTAATTTTGATAAACTCCAGCTTATTATTTTTCATAAATTATGCCGTTAGTGTTGGATCTAAAACATCATTACCAAACCCAAGTTCATCTGGATTTTCTCCTAAGTTATCTTTTAGGAGTTTTATAGTTTTGCATTTTATATTTAGGTCTCTGATTCATTTTGAGTAAATTTTTGTGAAATGTGTAAGGTCTTTGTCTGGATGTTTTTCTTTCCATGCTGATGTTTCATTGTTTCAGCACCATTTGTGGAAAAGACTGTCTTTTCCCCTATGTATTGCCTTTGTTTCTTTGTCAATGATTAGGTGACTAGATATAAGTGGATCTGTTTCTAGCTCTCTATTCCTTCAGCTTGATTGATGTATCTATTGTTTCAGAAATACCACACTGTCTCAATTACCATACTTTTATAGTAAGTCTTGAAATCAGGTAGTTTCAGTCCCCCGAATTTGTTCTTCACCTTCAATATTATATTGGCAATTCTGGGTCTTTTGCCTCTCCATATAAACATTAGAATCAATTTGTCAATATTTACAAAATAACTTGCTAGAATTTTGATTTGGATTTCATTAAATCTACAGATAAATTTGGGAAGAAGTGACACCTTTACAATACTGAATCTCCCTTTTCCTGAATATAGAATATCTCTCCTTTTATTTCATTCTTTTATCAGAATTTTATAGTCCTTTTCTGAAGACCAAGTACCAATTTTTAATAGAAGGAAAACATACCAAGCAGACAAATTCTATATTCCTTTTAGTAGGAACTGATTGATATTTTTTCACTGCTAAATTCCAAGTTAGGATGTTAAGTGCATAGTTTTAGGTATAAATCAAAATTAATGAGGCTCTTTTTCTACAAAGATTGTGTCCTATTCATTAATCTTGGAGATTATTTAAGGACTGCAAGTTCAGGTAGTGTCCCTTATCCTGTTTTTAATTGGTAAAACATTTTCAGTTGAAACAGAAACAATCTGTCACTCTTTAGAACCATATGCTTCAAACCTGACAAACATAAATGTTCAACTGTTTTAGGAAAGGTGGCCAGCTCTAGGGAGGCTCATTCTTCGCTATTTTCCCATGTGAGTTCTGATGTTAATGGTAGCATATCCAGCACAAGAAAACATGCTGGAGGCTATATTCTTCTTGGAGTATTTGTGATGCCAGGGCCTGTTTACAAAACCAGGATGTGACATAAAGTAAACCTCTGACCCCCAGAAATAAAGAGCTTTAGACTTACAGTCTGTAAAGTGTTATGTGTTTCACTGAGTCTCAAGCTTTTGTGAATAGTTTCACGAAGTCTAGAAAAAAAATGCAACTGAGACCAATAGTTCACAATAGGGAAGCAAAGTCTATTTGCTTTTTAAAAGTTTTTTTTTAAATAAGATTACCACAATATTTCAGATGTTGGAAGTTAACATGTGGGGATGGTAATCGCTACAGCATTGTTTTCTAAATGTATTATGCTTTTATTTTCTACACAGTAGATGTTTTACAGTCAGAAGGTGATAAGAAAACATTTCAAAGTTGTTTTACTACCTTTAGTATTATATTTTGTATTTTACAACTTAGGCCTCTTTACCACATCAGTAACTTTGATGCTTCTTATAAGAGATAAGATTTCCTCTAACAGATAGAAGGCTAGTTGAATCGGTCTCCTAAAAAAATTTGTTCAAATACACAACATCTAACTGATTTTATCTTTTCACTGCTTGCCTTTCCTACTGCTTACTGCTGCTTCACTTTATTAATCCCTAGCAAAGCTATGACTGACACAAGCGAAATATGTTATTATAGGGTTGAAATTTATTTAAGATGACAATGAGGTATCATGTCTCCAGATTCAGCAGGACATGACCATTATTTTTCAGAAACAGGACTGGAGGTATGGATGAAATGAGCTAAATGGACAGTATCCAACCAGACGTACATTTACTCCCAGGCCTTCCTCCTGGGTCTTTAGGGTTCACCAATCAATCCAGAAGTCTCCTGAACAGTTATTGTGTGAATTTACCAAAGAGTCACGGGAACATTCTCCCTGAAAACCTGGCTTGTTATTAAGATGATCCTCCAGAGTTTCCATAAAAACCTTTTATTTGATGATGGTCTGTTTCACTTTATAAGTTCCACTTCAGTGACTGCATTTTTCAATGTCACCTACATGATGAATGGCAAAAGGCTAAATTGAGCAACAGTGTCTTTAGAACATTTGGTATTTTATTTTTAGGTACAGTGGACAGGTGGTCCTAATATCTTTCAATTCAGGCTTTAAGAGCTCTGGGCAAGCCCTACCATGAGATAAACATAAATATTTTCACTGTATGGTTTTTAAATGAAAAACCTGGTTAATCAAACCTTTCTACTTAGACAAGTACATCCTCTTTCAAAAACTTCTGTAAGCAAAACATTTGTATTTTCATTTCAGTATTCCGTCAGGTACTCAGAAAAATTAATCTTTACAATTTACAGCCAGTTCTTCTGTTTCATTATCTTTCTGTTAAGATTTTGTGGAAATTTGCACTGGTGAAATGACTTTGGCAAATATGATTTAATGGCTCGTGTTAGTGCTGGAGAGGGTTTGGGGTACACAATTATTCTATAAATCAGGAGGAAAAAAAAATTATTGTTTTCAGTTAATCTATGGATTTCAAGGGCTGGAGAGGGGGATAACTATCACCGTGATGATGAGGAGATGTTCCTGCAAATGTGACAAAGAAGGATGCAATAAAGAAAGTCCAAAGGCTTTCTTTGGGGTGATCCAAGGGAACACTCTTACGCTCATGTTTCCATAGTTGAACTTCAGGAGTCCCTGGCACATGGAACTGTTTGGAGATGATGAATTCTTATTGGCCCAAGCCTGAGTGGGGTTCATAGATTCCTTGCATAATAATCAGATGGGGGATAATGAAACATGCAGATTACCAGACGCCCCCCGCAATGACGAAAAAAACCCAGCATCAAAGCTGCTTGGGATACAGTCAAAGAGTCTGTATTTTAAAATGCTCCCCAGATAAGACTTACATATCCTAAGATTGGAAAACCATGGACCTAAGCTGTTTTTCTAATCCACACCCTTCTCTGTAGGCAATTTTATCATCTAGCCATCTCTCCAAGTGGCTATTATAAATGTGATTTATTCCAATGTAAATTTATGTAACCTTATTAAAACTAATTCCAAAAATTATGACCCATATGGCTCAGTCTCAAAATGATATATGTCATAAGAATAAGGTCTAGCAATCAAAAATTAATTTCAAAATAATGGAAGGTCTTTACTTGCATTTCTGGAACACGTATGAGTTGCAAGAAATTTTATGTATTTCTTCACAACATTCCCTTCCTGTCTCATCTGCTTCTCCACATGTCATGCTGCTCAATTTTCAGTAATCTCCATTTCCTAATTTTTCACTGCCAGCCCTAGCATGAGATCATTTTATCCTTTTACCCCACCAATTTTTCTTATAATTCTACATCACAAAATTGTAAAGAATTTAATTTGCAATGGCAGAATCCCCCTTTGAAACTGAGGAAGGGGAAGAAATTAAGAGCTTGCAAATCCTGAACCCATTCTAGTCAGCCTCAGGAAAGGAGAGTTTGGAAGCATGCATATAAAATAATTTTAATCCCAGCATGTTTATTGACATGTACATCACATTCTGGAGTGAATTCCAGGGAAAAGTTTCATGGGTGGTCAGGGAAGGAGGTGTAAGGATATGAAAGCATAACAGCTTCTCAGGCCCCTAAGGGAGTTTGGCTCCATTAATATATTACAAATCATTTCATAGAGGAGGAGAGGAAAGAAAGAAAAACTATATGGAGACTTCAAATGTAAGGTTTCTTCCGGTTTCTAAAACCTATGGAAGGTCAACATCACCAATCATAAGAGAAATGCAAATCAAAACCACAATGAGATAACATCTCACACCAGTCAGAATGGCTATTATTAAAAAGTCATGAAACAATAGATGCTGGCAAGGCTGCAGAGAAGAAGGAATGTTTATATACTGTTGGTCGGAATGTAAATTAGTTCAGCCACTGTGGAAAGCAGTTTGGAGATTTCTCAAAGAACTTAAAACGGAGCTACCATTTGACCCAGCAATCCCATTACTGGGTATATACCCAAAGGATTATAAATCATTCTGCTACAAAGACACACACACACACGCGCATGCACACACACACACACACACACACACACACACACACACACACACACGTTTATTGCAGCACTATTCACAATAGCAAAGACTTGGAACCAGCCCAAATGTCCATCAATGATAGACTGGATAAAGAAAATGTGGTACAGCAATCCCATTACTGGGTATATACCCAAAGGATTATAAATCATTTTGCTACAAAGACACACACACACATGCTCTCACACACACACACACACACACACACACACACACACACGTTTATTGCAGCACTATTCACAATAGCAAAGACTTGGAACCAGCCCAAATGCCCATCAATGATAGACTGGATAAAGAAAATGTGGTACATATATACATATATATCAGGGAATACTATACAGCCATAAGAAGGATAAGCTCATGTCCTTTGCAGGGACATAGAGGAAGCTGAAAACCATCATTCTCAGCAAAGTAACACAGGAACAGAAAATCAAACACCGCATGTTCTCATTCATATGTGGGAGTTGAACATTGAGAACACATGGACACAGGGAGGGGAACATCATACACTGGGGCCTGTCAGGAGGTGGGGGACTAGGGGAGGGATAGTAGGGAGTGGGGGATTGGGGAGGGATAGCATTAGGAGAAATACCTAATGTAGATGACGGGTTGATAGGTGCAGCAAACTACCGTGACACATGTATACCAATGTAACAAACCTGTACATTCTGCGCATGTATACCAGAACCTAAAGCACAATTTTAAGAAAAATTAAAAAAAACCATAGATGCTGACAAGGCTGCAGAGAAGAAGGAACATTTATATACTGTTGCTGGGAACGTAAATTAGTTCAGCCACTGTGGAAAGCACTTTGGAGATTTCTCAACAAACTTAAAACAGAGCTACCATTTGACCCAGCAATCCCATTACTGGGTATATATCCAAAGTAAAAGAAATCATTCTACCACAAGACATAAGCACTTGTAAGTTCACCACAACACTACCCACAACAGCAAAGACAAGGAATCAACCTAGGTACCCATCAGCAGTGGATTGGATTAAAAAAATTTGGTGTACGTACACCATGGAATACTACACAGCCATAAAACAGAACAAAATCATGTCTTTTGCAGCAACATGAATGAAGCTAGAGGCCGTTATGCTAAGGAAATTAATGCAGATACAGAAAACCAAATACCACATGGTCTCACTTATGTTCTCATGCTTAAGTAGGAGCTAAAAATTGGGTACTCACGGACATAAACAGGGCAACAATAGAAACTGGGGACTGCTAGTGGGGGGAGGAGGGGGAGGGGGCGGAGGTAAAAAACTGCCTACTAGGCACTATATTCACTATCTGGATATTGGGATCAGTGGCAACCCAAACCTCAGCATCATCCAAAATACCCAGATAATGAACCTGTACTCCTGAATCTAAAATAAAAATTGAAAAAAAAATAAAGCACATTTTTTATATTTAGAAAGCATAAAAATAATGTATGTACAAATATATGGTTAATTTTTTTCCTTTGTACCATTAAATAGATGAAACTTTAAAAGTCAAAATAAGGAAATAATCAAAATAAGGCAAACAAGAGCCTGTAGTGCTTCTGTCCAACAGAAAACCAGAAATGGAATATATGGCCTTCAGGCAATGTTCATGGCCTTCCAGCAATTACAGGTGTTTTCAGGATATGATCAATACGTAGGCAGGTAAAAAGTTAAATAAGGCTTATTTGAAGCGGAGCGTGGTGGCTTATGCTTGTAATCCCAACACTTTGGGCAACTAAGACAGGTGAATCGCTTGAGCCTAGGAATTTAAAACCAGACTGAGCAACATGGTGAAGCCTCATCTGTACAAAACAACAACAACAATTAAACCAGGCATGGTGGTGTGCACCTGTAGTCCCAACTATTCTGGAGGTTGAAGTGAGAGGATCACCTGAGCCTGGGAGTTGGAGGTTGAGATGAGCTGTGATCACAACACTCACTCTAGCCTGGGTGAGAATGAGACCCTATCTGGAAAAAAAAAAAAAAAAAAAGGCCGGACGCGGTGGCTCACGCCTGTAATCCCGGCACTTTGGGAGGCCGAGACGGGTGGATCACGAGGTCAAGAGATCGAGACCATCCTGGTCAACATGGTGAAACCCCGTCTCTACTAAAAATACCAAACATTAGCTGGGCATGGTGGCGTGTGCCTATAATCCCAGCTACTCAGGAGGCTGAGGCAGGAGAATTGCCTGAACCCAGGAGGCGGAGGATGAGGTGAGCCAAGATTGCGCCATTGCACTCCAGCCTGGGTAATAAGAGC
>NW_016107754.1:882261-920236 GCF_001604975.1 Cebus imitator | reverse complement strand
AACTTGGCTGTGATAGTTTTAAAATGGCCTTTCTGTCACTGGAAATCATCATGGACATATTTATATGAAAGAGCTTGCAATGATATGATAAAAAGATTTTCAATGTGTTATTTCTAACAGCAATTTTGCAGGTGACCTTATTATTGTTATTTTACAGAGAATAAAACTGATTTTCAGAGAACTTAAATGAATTAAAGTAACAAAAACGAGGTCAGGTGAATGCAGGATTTAAACCCAGTCATCTAAGGCCTTGATGTTTTGTACCACTCACCGTTAACCTCAGAACTCATTACAATTGGATTCTCTTTCTAGGAGAGGCATCACAGACTTTAGTAGATGAGACGCATTCAGTGCAGTGTGCTATTCTGTATTCCTGTGTGAGAGCTCTTTGGTAGTAGAGAGGATTGTATAAAGTAAGGAAATTCAGAGGTGCTTGGAGATGAAGGACCCTATGCTCTCTTCATACTTGCTCAAGTGAAGTCTGGCCTGGGTACAATCATCTGCTCAGCCTCATGGAGACTTTGAGCCCAGACAGCTCTTGGGGCCACAACTTCTAGGGCCCTTTCACACCTAGCCTTCAGTGCCATCTGGCTCATCCTCTTTTTCTCCTTTTCTGTTTACTGGTGTATTTCATGAACATTTCTTCTGTCCATTTTGGAACCCTTAGCCCTCTGCCCCCCACCCATAAGTTTAACCTCCAGCACTCCACAGACGATAGTCTCCCTCAGCCTCCAGTGTCCCCAGAAAATGTTTCCAGCTGCCCTTTCCAAAGCCTGATGTGTTGATCCGTGTCCACCTCAACTGATCTTGTTAATCTACACCCACACTCTTCACTAGGAATCCACAGCTGGCTTTTGCTGTGCAGTCTGACTTTGCTTTGACTCAGCATCCCCCCCAGCCACCTGCCATCCAGGAGGCCTCGTGCCTGCATTACAGGCCTGACTAATTCCTCCATTCTCCCCACCCTGTGCAATCCCTGGGTAAATCTCACTGCAGATTCCCTCTGATATGCCCAAATGGTCCCACCATTGCTCCCTCTCTGTTTGCTTGAGTAACTCCAGAAATAGGTACTAAAATGTTATCTTACTATTTCAGAGACATCTGCTTTGGGGTTTTGTCCCAATAATAGAGCTATGAATTTATAAATTGGGTAATGTCATTGAGGGAACTTAGCTTCATTTCATTGCTTCAAATCTTAGAATTTTAGTTCTAGAAATAGTCTTTCATTTTTAGATGGGAAACAGACTGAACTAGTAACAACAGCAATCATAATTAAACCTATCAAGATGATAATTATACTTACTGGTGTTGATGTAATACTTGCTATACCTACAAGACCAGGCATTGTGCTTTGCACACTTGAGGGCTACAGTGTTAACCAAAGGGTCCTAACAAGGCCCTACAGAGTGTTGACCAAGGACTATAGCATCCAGAGTCCTAGTAAGAATAAGACCACAGAAAGAGAAATTGTTATCACAGCAACTAGAGAGAAACTCCATTTGTCCTATGTACCCTCTAATTTAGGAAAACAATCCAGTTCCAACTAAATTCACCAAATTATAGACTCAGATCAAAATGGATTCCCCACACAGCATTAACTTTCAGTTATTTTTCAGAGCATCACTGTCTGTGAAACATTCATGAATTTTCACAGCCCTGTAACCTGAAGACATTTGCATGCTTTAACATATGACACTTTTCAGTGACATTTTACCAGCTGTGGTGAGTTGGTAGCAACACATGAATTGAAATGTCTGTCTGAAAATGGTTACTCAGATGGTCAGAAGTAAGGAAACCTAGATGGCTAGCATAAGCACATGACACAACTGATCAATAATTGTCAGTGGTGTTTAATTTACATTTTAGGATCCTTAAAAATAGGCAATATAAGGTCCAGTCATGTTAAATATATATTAATATCTTTTGTAAATTTTAAAAATCCGTAAGGGAAATGTTTTGTACAGGATTTATGACCTAGCCCATTTCACCCACAGATACTAATATTAACAGGAAATAGTCTCTGTGAAACATGGAATTGCTGGAACATCCTGATGAGAGGCTGCCTCTGTGAGATCAGAAATACACTGCTGGCTTGGTACTTGGTTCTACAATGTGATCTTTATGCAGCTCTGGATCAGACACTGTTACAGTTCTTGACTTCACAGTGACTGTAATAATTTGAGGGTTCTAAAACAAAGGACTTCTCATAATCTTTACCAAATGAGCTCCTGATTATTAATAGGTTTTCTGGATATCAGAAATCCCTAACCCTCTGCCCCCAGAATGCAGCCAGCTTAGCGGGTCCACTGTGAATCAGAAGTCATCTCATGTGGATTTGGGGAAGGCAAGACAATTGTCCAAGTTTGACCAGTTCTGGATACTGTAGCTAATTACTGCAGATCTAGGACTATGGTCACTGCAGCCTTTTGCAAGGAGCTTCCTCGGGTAGGCAGTATGGGCCTCCTCTTACAAGAATCTGTCTTCAGTGGGTCAGCAGTTAAAGTTGATGTCTTTAACAGGTAAAAGTCTGTGAAAAGCTTAGCCAAAATGTTGTAATTGATAGTATATATGAAAATTCTTTGTAAATTATGAAGTGCCAAACAAATATGAGGTACTTTATTATCAGCAACAAATGCTTCCTGAGAGCTTCCATTCTAGAAGCTCTGAACTCTTGGTCTTAATCCTTAACAGACTGCAACTTAATGATTTACAATGTAATATAAGGTCATTTGTTTCCAGTAAATATGTCTTATGAATATCAACAGTTAATTGTGGTCACTTTGTAGGCCAGAAAACCCAGTACAGCGTGACAGGCTGCAGGGTAGCCAGGGGTTAATGAACAGCAGCGATTATGACACAAGTTAAAAAAGCATGTTTCCTGCTCCAACTTTTATGGGCTTTTACACAAAGAGGCTAGGGAGCAGATAACCAAAGGTCACTTCTGAATTTCAAGTAGAGCTGGGGCTCCCACGCATGAGTCCTGGCTTACAGTAAGATGACAGTCAAAATACTAAGATGATTCTCACTTAATGAATTTCATTCCATGATTGACAGGCATTGCAAGGGGCAAATGTTGCCCAAAACAGCATGAATAAATGTTCAAAGCATTAAGAAAAATTAAGAAATGGCAGGAAAGCAACTCCTACACTTATAGAAACACCTTTCGTTTGGAAACACAAGCTTGATAAGAAATACTATTAATCTGCACTGTTATCAAACCTGTGGCGGCTGAGGTCAGAGTTATCTGCATTTTACAGGTAAACATTCCGTTCATTTGTGGACTGGATTGCACATTTTTTCAAAGATCTTTCACCTGGATTATTTCATATGAGCTCAATGATAATGCAGGCAGCATAGGTCTTGTCCCAGTTTTGGAAATTAATGATTTGAGACACAGACAGGTTAATGGTCTTGTCCAAGGTTACATACCCCAAGTAAGGGTCAGAATGGGAACAGGAGCCCAGGTATTCTGATTCTTCCCAAGGTGCTGCCTCCACCATCTTGTTGTTGGGCTGTGATTTATATTATAAAGAGATTCCCTAAGGGGCTCATTACACACACACACACACACACACACACACACACACACACACACACACACAGCAAGGACTTCTGCTACATTAAAGCTAAGATGTGGTTTATGAACACATTTGTAGGTAAACAATCATCACATCCACTGTAATAATCATTATTCAATTCCCACTGCCTGCTACTTCTCATTCCTTTTCCTGTCCAGGTAAACCCCTGCCCCGTTTCTAATAATTCACTCATCATCCCCTCAGTCCTGATGCCCAGGGTTTGTCTGAAGCTGCTAACTGAAAATAACAACCTGAGGATTTTCTGGGTGTTTTGTTTTATCCTGGAATTTACACGAACCCACTGCTGACAACTGTTCTAGCTTAAACTGGCACCCCATTTGTGGTTTGAGCTCTAAACCCATACACTTAGAGAAACCATTTTACCTCCCTCTCTAAGATTTCTGGAGACCCCAAAAAAGCAAAGACTTTTGAGAAGTCTTTTAGATCCCTGTTACCCTCCTCCATTCCATTCCAATCCCTGCCACCAAAAATCAGCCTTCTATTAGTTCAGTTTTGCCCTTTGGAAATGGGGTCATTCCTACGATCCTGCATCTGACAAGTCAGTATTCTTAGAGGAGTTTTGGCCTAGTTTAAGGGTTGATAATGACACTGTATTTGGATAAAACCCAGATGCCTAGGTGTAGCCCTGAGGGCTATTTACTTACCTTCACACCTGTTACAGCAACAAGAACTTGGACCAGAAGCTAGAGGCATCATAAAGGCTGACTTCCTGCTCTGGGACTCTCCAGGCATCTCGGTGTTCTGAGTTCCTCACTTCTCAGCTAGGATGTAGGTGTAGTGCCGACTACTGTCGGGTTACCCATATGGAGCAAAAGATCTAGTTGAGACACCTAGTGCCTCTGGCCAGTTATGCTCCAGCCATAACCCTCTGCCTCAGCTAAGCCCCACACACCCTTCTCCCTCTTCCCTCCTGCTCTAATTAGAGCTGTTTTCTTCATTGCCATTCTCAACTCCTTTGTTGAAGGTAGAATAACACACCAATTCAAGGGTGCAGCCAGCATTCCAATCCTGATGTGTAGTTTCTGGCAAGTTACTTAACTCCTCTGTGCCTCAAGTTCCTCATGTGTAAATGGGGATGAGAAAAATAGTATCTACTCTGTAATATTGTTGTAAGCATTCTATGAGATGATAAACATAAAATGCATAATAGAGTGACTGGCACAGAAATGTTGAGTGTTAGCCTTTATTAGTAATAATCAAAGTTCTTCACTTCTTTCGAGATCCCCAAATGACTCAACTTCTCCAGAAAGCCTTTCCTAACTAAGTCCGTCGCTCAACCCCTGCTGCATCTTCTGACCCCAGTAAATGAACCTTGGATCACCCAGTCAGTCCTGCTGATGCCATCTTGTTTTATTCTTTGGTTACATAATCTTGACATAGTTATTCCTCAACTAGGTTATAAATTCTTTGAAGGAACAGCAAAATCATGTTTTGTACGTACTCACACACCCCTATCCCTGCACAACCCTAATACTTGAATGTAATTTTTCTATTCTTATTTTCCCTGCTGGGATGGGATTGAAGAATTCCCCTAGGGACCCTTGACCACTACCAGGTTTAAAAGCAGCCCTTAACACCATGGATCCATTCAGAACCTTGAAACCAGAGTGTTAGTACAATGTTTTCCCCTCGCTCAAGCTTTGATTCTTTATTTACTTCTTTATGTTTTTTGAGGATGTGCCTACCTTCCCCACTAGACTGTAAAGTCAATTTAGGACACAGGCCAGTTCTTATCTACCTTTGTGGCATCCCTCACTCCTCCATGCCTCCAGGTGCTCAGTAAATATTTGCAAGTGCAGTGAGATAATAATACAGAATGTTAAGGAGGTGAGTTTGCTCCGGGTTAATCCCTGCTGTCATCCAGCTGTCCCTACATTCATAAAGACATTCATTGCCTAAGAGATGAGTCACTGTAGCAGAAAAGCAGGAATCAAGAATTCATTCTTAGCTCTCAAGTTTCCGTGGTTGAAGCTATTTAGGATTCAGAGCATAAACTTTATGCCATAAACAAAAGATTTAGAGAAATGTATAATTAGAGACAGTTTTTCTAGTTTCTCCACTCTACTCCTGAACTACATAAAGATTTCATAGGCTGGGAAGGTGTGGAATAAGGGAAGGAAGAGAGCATTGCCAGATATTGACAGGGAGGGGCACCCCAATTTGGGAGGGCCAAGAATGGATGGATGACAGGCGACAGAAACACCATGTTTGGCAGATGTAAGAGCAGAAGCACCTGTGATTTACTCCCTGGGTACAGATATACCAAGTTCCCCTGCACCTCACATAGACTGGGAGAAAAGGCCATAGGTATATTTGGCCAGATAAGCCTGGGCCAGACTAAGAGGCCTTGGAGTATAAAGTAGCTGAGAAAGAATCTGGCTTAGGAGGCTTAGCTGTGCAGAAACAATAGCCGTCTGCATGAATCTGGAGATAAGGAAGGGGACTATCTCCACAAATACTGGTGTAGACAGATTCTCCCCCAACACCTTGAGGTTTAGCTACACACTTGGGATTTACAAGCAACCCTGGAGAATGGAGGAAGAGCCCTCCTTTGTAAAGGAGGACTCAAAATATAAATCTAGTAAAAAACTAAAGTAACATTTATTGAATGCCTGTGTAAGCTAAAATTCTTACCAGATAGGCAAATAAGAAATACATTTTAGTCTTTTATCCCTCGCCCCTCCTAATCTCCCCACCCAGTCCCCAAAGTCCATTGTATTATTCGTATGCCTTTGTGTCCTCATAGCTTGGCTCCCACATATCCGGAGAACATACAATGTTTGGTTTTCCATTCCTGAGTTATTTCACTTAGAATAATAGTCTCCAATCTCAACCAGATCACTCCACCTGCACCCCAATAACTTACGGACAAATTTTTTTAAATTAAATAAATAAATATGATAAACCAAACTTAAAATAAGCATATAAAGACTGTGGACAAAATAAGGAATCCAAATAAAAAATAAACGTGTAAAGAAAATAAATAGATTTTCAACTTCTTCTTGAGATCATTACTCCAATTTGGCATAAAGTTACAATTTGGAAGATATAGTGGCCTCTCCCTCGGGGGAGACATGGGGGAAAAAAGGAGGGAAAGAGAGGAACAGAAAGGAAAGAAGTGCATATGTAAAAGTGAGGCTACTCAAGTTGTTTCCTGCAGGATAAACACACCTGGTAGGAATAATTTCAGAGAAACCTGAGGATGACCCTGTCTGGCAGATGTACCTTGATGTGCTCTGAGACAGGGAATCCGGGAGTAGCCAACTAGATTTGTTTCTTGTCTACGAAGAATATCTGAGCCCCCATCCTGTCCTGTGGAACATGGGTCGCAGGGGATTGAGGCCCTGAGTTTTAGTTTAAATGAAGGTTGCCAGGTGGAGGTCATTAAGGGGAGGGTCTTAACTGAAACACAATAGCAACTGCATACTGTCGGTAAGCAATTGCAGTTTTCCTGCCCAGCCTGCTACCACTGGGCCGTGCGGTCATGTTGTCCAGACCCTGCCACCAGATTCTCTCTCTGCTGTATATAAGCCCCTAGTGAAACCCCATGTCTCATTTCCTGGCTTTGGGCATCTTGTTTGGCCTCTTAAACCCAATGCCTTCCTTATGAAGGTTGATAGGGGTTCAGCACAACATCTCCCTATTATTTTATCACTCAGTAAACATTTGTTTGCTATCTCCTATATGCCATTATGCTATAATAGGTGCCCGTTCCGGAGAAGTGTGGGATTTGAAGGAGCCAATGATCCTCTTATTTTTCCTATTTCTGTACCGTTGTTTCACAAGGATGGACTCACCACTTGCACTTAAAAACAGAAAGACCGAGAGGACTAAACTGAAGATGAGAAAGAAAGGGGCACACCTGAAGTGCAGAGCCCAGGATGCGTGGCAGGGCTAGGTGCTCCTTCATCCTCAGCCTCCTCACAGATGTCAGCAAAGCCGAAGGAAGTTCCACTCCGTGTGCTCCCTAGGAGCAGAGCCGGAGTGCAGGTGCATTCCCGGAACAGCGAGCAATTTCCTGAGAACTGGGTGTTTTGCATTAATCTCCAGGTGAAGCCTGTGGATGCTTAGGTGAGAATAGTGCAGCCCCTGCCCACTTTCACTGCCTTTCAGGAACCAATGGCCCTCGACAAAAATCTACAGTTTCTGTTATACCTGTGCTGGCCCACACCTGGCCCTCAAAAGCTCACCAGGCTGTCACCAGATTTTGCCTTGGCAGTGGTGTTAGCTGTGACCAGTCTTTGGAGCCCACCTAACTTCAAGTCCCAACATCTCACCTGGTTTAGGTTTAGCACTGACCACAAGAGCCACATACTTTCATTTTGTACTCATCATGGAGACTTTATGTGTTGACAAGGTTACTCATTACCAAGTTTGGGCCAGTCTAGGACATCAGCTTTCAAGTCAGTAGGATTTCCATAATGGAATGGACGATTCCCAGTTGTAGAAACTAAGGAACTTTTGTTGCCAAGGCTTTCCCAGAGACAGACCTTAATTTTGAGAGGAGCAGTTTCCATCACTGACCTCACCTACAAAGATTTGCTGTCTTCTGTGTTATCTTTAAATTTTTAAAGTTTTTAAATTTTTAAGTTTTTAAGCATGTACATAGAACATACACATATTTTAAATTAAATACAACTAAAAGGCTTATAATTAAAAACATTGAACTAGTGGGGATTTTCCTAGTCTTTACTTACATTTGTAATTAAGATGCTTATTCTTTTATCTTGATGTATTAATTTTAGACACTGGCTTCCTGTTATATTAAAAGAGAAGTATCTAATTTTATGACCCTCATATAACCCAATGCAATGCTGTGCTGGAGCGTATTTCATCTGCCAGTGTGAGCT
Organism: Cebus imitator; assembly: GCF_001604975.1. Taxonomy (NCBI): domain Eukaryota; kingdom Metazoa; phylum Chordata; class Mammalia; order Primates; family Cebidae; genus Cebus; species Cebus imitator. The sequence continues at coordinate 911,787 of NW_016107754.1, read as the reverse complement.
GATTGTTAAATTCAGAAATTGTATAAGCCAAGTATTAAATAGTTGTTAGCTTGAAAACTGACCACAGTGCGAGTATTTACGCCACAGAAATAAGCACGTCAACAGAGTTACCTGCCCTTGAACCCTCTGAGCTAATGAAGCATTCACCAACACAGTATTGTTCTCCCACCAGATTCCCTTAATTATAGTTATATAAAAGTCAGAGTTTCACCTTAATGATTGTGGTAATTTGTTTTTTGAAACAGGGTCTCACTCTATAACCCAGGCTAGAGTGCAGTAGTGCAATCACTGCTCACTGCAGCCTCAGTCCCTCCGGACTCAAGCAATCCTCCCACCTCAGCCTCCTGAGTATCTGGGACTATACGTGTAAGCCACTGTGTCCAGCTAATTTTCTTTTTTTAGGTATTTTTTTAGAGACAAGGTTTTGCTATGTTGCCCATGCTGGCCTCGAACTCCTGCACTCAAACCATCTGCTTGCCTTCTTAACTTTTCAAGAGTGTTGGGATTACAGGTGTGAGCCACCATGCCCAGCCTATGGTACATTTTGCTCTCTGCATAACCGTGGTATACTAAAATTATTGACTTCCTTGTTTCACGTAGAGTTAGTAATTGCCTCATTGTAATCAGCCTGACACTGCCTGAACCTAGCACACAATTCAGTAAAATGAGACAACCAATAATTATGTGCCTATGAAGTATTCTTGCCAAACAAATAAATCAGAATCTATTTGTTTCTACAGCTAAATACCAATTTATAAGTAATACAAAGAATCAGAAGCAAGTTAGATGACACAGGATAACAATCAGATAAATTTAGAATGTGGGATATTCCATAGAACCAATGACTCTCTTTCCCTAACAAATGATTGGCATGGAAGGGGAAAGACATGATTAGAGAGCTATTACAGAAAAAAAAGAAATGAAGACTTGAGAGTCAGAACCACAGTTGGAACATGAGGACCTTGTTTGGATCCTAGCTCAAACCAAGGATGTAGAAAAAAAAAATGTATGCTTGAAACAATGAGGAAAATTTGTCCTTAGACTGGGTATTAAATGATACTAGCCATTAGTAGTTAATAATAGTGTGTATTTCAAAATCACTAAGAGAGTATGTTTTAAATGTTCTCACCACAAAGAAATGGTAAGTATATGAGTTGATGGATATTTTAATTAGCTTGAGTTAATCATTTCACAATGTATTAACTACTAATAGGCTGCTATTGCTTGGAAGCTTACCAATAACAGAAACAATTAATTAACACATAGTTTTTATGTGTACTGTATAATGCATTCTTACAATAAAACTAGAGAAAATAAAATGTTATGAAGAAAATAATAAAAAAGAGAAAATATATTTACTATTCTTTTTTATTATTATTTTTTTTTTTTGAGGAGATGGAGCGTCTCTCTGTTGCCGAGGCTGGAGTGCGGCAGCACAATATCAGCTCACTGCAACCTCCACCTCCCTGGTTCAAGCGATTCTCCTGCCTTAGCCTCCTGAGTAACTGGGATTACAGGTGTGCACTACCACGCCAAGCTAATTTTTGTATTTTTAGTAGAGACAGGGTTTCACCATGTTGGTCAGGCTGGTCTTGAACTCCTGACCTCATGAGCCTCCTGCCTCAGCCTCCCAAAGTGTTAGAATTACAGGCGTGAGCCACCGTGCCTGGCCATATTTACTATTCTTTAAGTAGAAGTGGATCATCACAAAGGTCTTCATCTTCATCATCCTCACGTTTGAGTAGGCTGAGGAGGAGGAAGAGGAGGGGTTGGTCATCCTGTCTGAAGGATGGTAGAGAAAGAAGAAAATCTGAAGAGGACCCTCACAGTTCAAACCTGTGTTGTTCAAGGGCCAACTGTATATCATACCATAGCACTGTACCCCATAAATATATACCATTATTCCTGTGGCGGACACTGAGAGGGCTCTCATAATCAAGGGCACACACACCTGTGTGGACATTGGCCCTGGTTCCTTGACAGTGGGCTTCATCTGACAGCAGATCCTTGCTTCCACCCACTCCTTTCTGCATGTTCCCATTCTTGCACGTGAACTGCTGACATGTACAATGCGTTCATAAACACTGGGCTAGCAACCAAACTGCTGGCCTGGGATATGACAACACCTTTAGAGAATAACTGTAAAACTCACTGAGAGCTCATTTTCTAACCTCTCATGAGTACTCAGAGCCAAAGAAACTGCTGTCTAGAGCAACCGACTTTTATCCTGATACTGGGCTGCTTATAGCAGCCATACAAAGAATGGAACACAGAGAATGACAGAAAGGAAGAAAGAAGTGAGATTGAGAGCTGAGAGACACATCTGCAGGCAGAGGCAAATAAAGACAACATGGCAACACTCCTAGAGTCTCTGGAACACATTTCAGGATTAGCAACAAAAGCAGAATCTGCCACATTTCCCCACTGATTTGTCAGCCCCTTGAAGATTGCCTTCTGCTTGCATTGACACTAAGTAAAATTTACGAGGAGGAGAACATTGTCATGCTAAACAGGCAGTGCTTAACTCATGTTTGATACCAAGCGCAAAAGACCATAATGTCCTAAAGAAATCTGTTCCTGACATTGCGACAAGGATTAAAATAGCTGTTAATTTTGCACCGGTTTAATTTTCCCAAGTTCCTGCCTGTTACCTCCTTTTAAGTCACTGGCTTCTTGGTTTAAAGTATTGTGCTAAATTCTATACACCCTATCGGACAACTTGTTTTTTTATTTTAATTTTACTCAATTTACCATCCCTTCTTTCTCTTTAACAGTTGGATGGCCTTCTGAAGTCATCTCTTTTCTATTAGTATTTTCTCTGTTTCCTTTTATTTTGATCAGCATCTACACATTTTGAAATACACAAATATACAGGTAAAATAACCAAAATAAACAAGTAAAAGCAGGCCAAACCTGAGCCTGATATTTCAGGTTGTTGCTTTTCTTTCTTTCTTTTTTCAATTCAATATCTTCTTTTCTCTTCTCTTTGCATTTTTTCAAGAAATGAAATTAAATGCACTACAGCTCCTCAGGAATGAGTAAATTCAAGAAAATAGTTGAGTAACAATCTTTAGAAACAAAAATTTGTCTGAATTTCAGTTTTCGTTTTCCCCCAACTAACTTGGTCAAATATGGGGGGAAAAAAGTAATATGAAGCAGTTTAACTTTTGATTTCAGTTCAGACAACATGTTGGCTAATTTGTATTGATTTTATCTGCTAACCTAGATGCAATCACATTTTTAAAAGCCGAGTCCTGTAATTTGCCTTTCTATAAAATGTCACCAATGCATTAAATAATTCGAAAACAGTCTTTGTAAATCAATCTGTACTTATTAGATTTATTTAAATGATAGCATTAGAATTCCATGCGGAGATTTAATTTGGTTTTAAAATAACTCCCTACATGCAGAACACTTCCTAGGGTGGGAGAGGCTAGTTCCCAATTATTTTCATGCCGTCAGTACTAAATGTGTTTAATGACTCACTTACCCACAAGCTCTGGGTTATCTGAAGACCTCTCTGTTCAGTGGGATGCACATATTTTACTTAAGGCTATTTTATAGGGTAAAAAAAAAGGAAAGAGTGCAGGACCATAGGATTTTCAAATGAAATGAAAAGTAAAAGGTCTTACCTTGTTTGTGTCAAAGGTGTTATAAACTTGATCAATATGTTTATTGGCCTTCTGATTCAGACCTTGCAGACCCAAAAGCGTCTTAAATTCATGTAGTGTTTGCAGGCCAGATGGATATTCCGTCATAAATGTTCTGTACCACACATGGGTCTCCTGTGTAGGAACTGCTATCTGATCGCCAGTTATAGACTGACCATTCCCCATCTTGACTCACAGTCTACAGCTTTTCCTCAGGTTGTTTTCATGTAAGTTTCCTCTGGATTTAGTCCCTTTTCACTAAAACTGAAGGCTTACATATGCTCTCAGAAAGCTACTCTAAACCTCTTACAGCAGCAGGCTAAATAAGAACAGAAAGCCAGTGAGATTAACTCATCTGCACAGTTTTAAAACCAAGGTCAGTGGACACTAACTAATGGTATTGTTCTTACTAACATACAGAAACACAGTTTTTTTGTGAAGGGAAGAGGCAATATTTTAAAGAGGGTAACCCTTGTTGTATTGTTAGCCATAAATTTTGCCTACATTATTGAGGGGTACAGTGGATCTAATGGCAGGAACTTTGAGTTGCAATCAGGAAGCCTAAATTCTATGCTTTGTTGTACCGCTTATTAACTACATTGAAACATTACTTCTGTTCTCAAGTCTGTTTTCCCAACTGTAAAATAATAATAAAAGGTACTGTGAAGATAAATTTAGATAACATTTTTACATGAAAAAATTATACATTCTGAGAATTGTTAAAAATAAGTCTATGTGTAAGAGAGAAAAATCAAATAATTAGTAAGAAAAACTGTAGATGCAGTAGTCAGTAAAGTGTCATCTGAAGATAAAGGAACATATTGGGCTGTGTTTCTGGCATTGTTCTTCCTTTTTCTCCCCCACTCTCTGTTCTTACCTTTTTTTTTTGGTCTCTCAAGTATCTACACATGCCCTGGGCCTGCCAGCTTTATCTCACTCCAGTTTTCTAATCTGGCTAATCTTGTCCTAACCAAGCTCCATTTGCCAATGAACTTAAGAAGAGGGTGAATGTACCTAAGAACTGTAGCCAAGGTCCAGTAGTGGAAATGAATGCTTTGTGCGGTCCTCAACCCATTTTGCTACCAACCGTACTTGGAACCAGAAAGCCTCAGGCAGAAATAATATAATTCTGTTACTCCTAAATTATAGTTCTCCTTTTCTAACCCCACTCAGTTTTTACTCTATTTCCATTTTGGCCCGGCTCATACATCTGGTCTCTCTCTTTGTCCCTATTCTTTAATCCTGGTTACCTGTTTATTATAAAATCCTTGATTCCTAAGAAGGAGCCATTGGGGCCTAAATGAACTGCCTTGACAAGAAGTGGTGGTGGTTATGGTGAATATGGTTAATTTTGTTTCAAACATATCAATATAGACTCTCGATGGGACAATCTGATGTCATAATTAGATTTAAATAATAGGGCCAGGCACGGTGGCTCATGCTTGTAATCCCAGCACTTTGGGAGGCTGAGGTGGGTGAATCACTTGAGGTCAGGAGTTCAATACCAGCTTGGGCAACCAGGTGAAATTCCATTTCTACTGAAAATACAAAAATTAGCTGGGTGCACATCTGTAATCCCAGCAACTCAGAAGACTGAGGCAGGAGAATCATTTGAACCGTGGAGGTGGAGGTTGCAAGCGAGCTGAGATTGTGCCACTGCATTCCAGCCTGGGCGACAGAGTGAGACTCCATCTAAAAAAAAGGTGAAAATAAGGTCATAGAAATGTGAAACTTATCCATTTGAAAGAATTACTTGAAACCATTAGAGTGAAATATACTCTTTTTTGGAGAGTAAAAAGGACAAAGGGGAGACAAGGGGAGACAGTGAGGGCTCAGCCTCAGGATTATTCAGCTAGGAATATGAGAAATATCCTGCTAGAATTTTCCAAAAGCATTCTTTGGGGAAGTCTCCTTTAAGACTCTTTCTAAATGTCTGCCATAGATGCTCAGATGTGCTAACTTCTTATCCTCATTAACATTTACTAATCACCGGTTTTTATATTAAAGAAAAAATGGATACTGATGATGGCAGAGGAAGGTAATAATAGTTTTCAAGGAGGCCAAAAAAATCCTTTGTGGAGGGAAAACTTTGGATGGATCAAGAATATAAGGACCTGAGATCCGGAAACTGTTTCTTAATATAAATTAGACTTTTTTTTTTTTTTTTTTTTTTTGAGACAGAGTTTCACTCATGTTACCCGGGCTGGGGTGCAATGGCGCGATCTCGGCTCACCGCAACCTCCGCCTCCTGGGTTCAGGCAATTCTCCTGCCTCAGCCTCCTGAGTCGCTGGGATTACAGGCACGCGCCACCATGCCCAGCTAATTTTTTGTAGTTTTAGTAGAGACGGGGTTTCACTATGTTGACTAGGATGGTCTCGATCTCTTGACCTCGTGATCCACCCTCCTCAGCCTCCCAAAGTGCTGGGATTACAGGCTTGAGCCACCGCGCACGGCTATAAATTAGACTTTAAAGAAAATCTGCATAATGATCTTTTGCTGATATAGAAAAAAACTTTAAAATTATTTTTAAAATGAGAATTCTTATATTGAATATAATATTGAAGTCCCAAAATCAAGAGTCTTGCTGTATAAAATATTAGCCAGTCATAAGATAATAGGAAAAAGCCTTCATTTATGAAAAAAAAAGCCTTCATTTATTTACGCTAAATAATTAATCTAACTGCAATAAATATAACTAGGAATGTGCAAGATGTATTTGAAGAAAATTTTAAGATGGTACTATAGGGTTCCAATGAAGACTTAGGAATATACAAAGGCATATCTTGGTCTTGGGTAGAAAGACAATATTAAAAAACATGTCAGTTCTCTCTATGTTAATCTGTATTATCACCACAAACCCTCACCTAAAAAAAATAAATAGAATTTGAGGAATAGTGGTGGCTATAAAATGCAATTCTGAGATCAAGCATAAAAAAGTACACACGAAAATTTTGAAAAATAAAATTATTAAGTGGGGCTACAAAAACAACATGAATCTGGCATGAGAAAAGATGAAGCACTCAATTAAAAAAAGATATTTTTTTATATAACTAGGCTCAATTACAAGTAAGAATTTAATATGCAGTAAAGGTGGTATGGTAAGGCAGAAGGGAAATAACTGATTATCAATTAATAATTCTGGGGAAAAGCTATGGCTATGTGGACATGCATACACACACATACATACATACAAAGGATTTCTAACTTACTGCCACTCCAAAATAAATTCCCGATAAATCATAGGTTTAACCATATAAATCACTATAAGAAAACAAAGCAAAATTGTTTAATAATCTTGGCATTAAAAGTCCTCTCTAAATATGACCATAGAAGCCATAAACAAAAGGAAATTAAATCAAAATCTTTTTTTTAAATCCCAGATGATTCAAAACACTATAAAAACAAAAATAGAAAGTTTTGTTAGAAAATATCTATAATACATATCATATAAAAAAGATAATATCCCTAATATGGAGATAGTTCTTACAAATCAGTAAGAAAAACACCCACCACCAAGGAGAAAAATTGACAAAGTCCAAATTAAAAAATCTGAATGACTTTTAAACATATGAAAAGATGCTCAATCACACTCAAAATACAAGAAATGTATGTGAAAACTATAAGGATATACCACTTTTCACCTGTTTGATGAGCAAGATAAGAAAGTCTGGTAATCCATCAGGTAGGTGAAGGGACTCATACACTGCTGTAGCAGTGTAGATTAATACAATTTTTTCAAAGTGCTATTAGGCAATATCTAGTCATAATAAAATGTATATACTCTTTGATCTAGCAATTCGTTTGCTGAGACATTTGACAGAAGTAATTGAATATGTGTGAAATGAGCAAATTTTAAGGAAATTCACCATTGTGCACATGTAAACCCAAAAGAACAACAAATATGCATAGATAAGGAAATGGTTAAACAGATTTAGTGTTTCCACAGAATGAAATAATAAGGAGCAGTTGAAGATAATGAGAGGTTATCTCATTATCTCTCAATACATATATATTATTGCATGTACTGGTCTTAATATGTAATGATCTTGAAGGTATATTGAGTGGAGAAAAGCAACAGCATCTTTTGGATGCTATTACATCCATATCTACAGCTATAACATGATATATATGGTTTTACAGATATTGATTGTTTGGGGATGAATTTACAAGTAACTGGTAAAAGCATGCCTCTTGAGAAGAGTACTTAAGTGGCCAAAGACAAAAATGGGATAAAGAGTTTACCATATGCCATTTCCCATGTTCCAGGCTTTTGCTGTATGTATATACGTAAATTAAAATTATACAATTTCACCAATGAATATTAAATGTTTTATTGTTTTTGTCTAAAGTTTCAGACATTTCTAAACAAAAAAATAAACACTTATCAAGAGTGTAAAAACATACTTCTTTATGTATCTGTAAATGTAAAACAGTTTTTACATATGTGTAATATGTATATATATTATGCTTAAGAGATTTATTCTTTATGACTAATAAAATTATCATATAAACCATATCTCAAAGTTTTAGGGGGATTTATATTTTCTGCTTTACTGAGTGTTGGCTATAGTGGAGAAAGGGCATAATGTCTTTCTTTTTCAACATCTTCAAGAGGAGGTAATTCTGTAGTCCTTTGCATATTGATTTTGAAAACATCTGCTTTTAAATTTTTTAAGGAATAACAAAATTACAATAATAATCTTTTTAAGGAATAACAAAACTTAACCTTAAGTGACATTTTCATTTAGTAGCTCACATGAAAATTAGAGAACTCTAGAGATGATTAGTATTTCTGAAAGAAAAGGAAGACTTAGATAACAGGATTAGGGAATATAATCAACTGTAAATTGGTCTCTATTTCTAGAGTATACAATTTTCTCATTAAAAAAAAACAATTATTTCTTAATTCTTATTGTTAAACAGAACAATCACAGTAACAAAAACAAAAAGGAAAAATTTTTAAAGAATCTTCCAATTTTCTTACTAGCATTTTTTAAAAGGGAATACCTTCTCTGACTCTTAATTTTCAGGAGTATTTTCATTTTTTTTTTCTAAGAAGAACCTATGTCTTGTATCTATGGTCACTTTATTTTAATTGTTCTGGAAGAGGAGATTATCTTCTTTAAGCAAAGCTTCTAAATAGGTGTCAATCTGCTCCAGGTCACCTTCTGGACCACCCTGGAAAAGAGAAGCCACAGTCACACCAGGGAAAGAAGCTGCAGAGCTTCCTCCTGTAATTTGGGCAGCCTCCTAACAGTCTCCGCTATGACTCATGCTGCAACAAAAGCCACCTTATATTTGAATCATGCTTTTAACCTTTCAAAATGTTTTCTCATTTAATGTCATTTTATGCTAATGAGTGGTTAGAAACTTGGTTCATATTTTTATTCTTTAGTGGAAGCTAGTACAACTATTTTTTCTCTTTTTAAAAAACGACTTGCTATATTCCTAAAGGCCCCTCAGTCTAATCTCATCCTTCTCTGTTATAGGTTGTCATCTCCTATTTTTAAAATTTATGAATCTTTAGTCTTGTACACAAAAACAGACAAGCAGGCAAATTCTGTCTTTTCTGTTTCTTCTGTTTCCATTGCAGCATCTTTTCCCTCAGCTCTTGGCTTACTACCCTGGTCTGTTCCCTTCTCTTTATCCTCCCCTTCTTTCTTTTACTCAGCTCCCTACTGAGGTAATTTCATGGTCTCCTTTCCTGGGCTTCTTGATCCATGGAACAGTTAGATGTAGGAGGAGGTCTCTAAAAAGTTCATGGAAAATGCATATTATGAAAAAACTATGTGGGCATGGATTTCAAAATTTTTTGAACAAAAATAATTTGTTATCACATATTTGACCAGGATCTAATTTGATGCACTAAAAAAATAAGATAACAGTTTGAAAGGAGCCCCTATCAGAGTAACATGAATTCTGCTGAAATTAAAGCAAGAACAGACATAAAATTTATGGTGAAGCTTGGGTGGAAGAATGTCAAAATCATACACGCTTCATGAAAAGTTTATGGGGACAATGCCCCCAAAAGAGCCTGTAACAGAGAAGAATGAGATTAGACTGAGGGGCCTATAGGACTATGGCAAATAATTTTTTAAAAAGAGAGAAATCAGCAGTTTACAAATGGATAACTTGTTTCAGATCGGATGAGATGACGTTGAAGATGAAGCTGGCAGTGTCAGACTGCCCACATCACTTTACAAGGGAAGAGTTAACCTTGTTCATGCTCTAACTGGAGAGGATGGATAATTAATGGCAGAAACAAGTGCCAACTCCACAAATATCTCAAGTGGTTCAGCTAACACAAATCTGACTGAAAAATTAAATTTGAGCAAATTTTCCACTCAATGGGTGCCAAAACCATTGCAACTAGATCAGCTGCAGACAAAAGCAAAGCTTTCAATGGAAATTTGAAACAAGTGGGATCATGATCCTGAAGTATTTCTTCAAAAAACTGCAGCAGGAGATGAAACATGGCTTTGCAAGTATGACCCTGAGAACAAAGCAATGGCTACCGAGAAGTGGAAGCGGTCCAGTCAAAGCATCAGTGGATCGGTCAAGAGCAAAGGTCATGACAACAGTTTTATACTCAGGGTATTTTGCTTGTTGACTTTCTTGAGGGCCAAAGAACAATAATAGCAGCTTATTATAATGGTGTTTTAAGAAAGTTAGCCAAAGTTTTCACAGAAAAACACCTGGGAAAACTTCATCAGAAAGTCCTCTTCCACCAGGACATATGTTCCTGCTTATTCCTCTCATCAAAGGAGGGCAATTTTGTGAGATTTTTGATGGGAAATCGTTAGGCATACACTTGACAGTCCTGATCTGACTCCTTCTGACTTCTTTTTAAAAATCTTAAAAAAAAAATCTGTAAAGGGCATCCAGTTTTCCTTAATAATGTAAAAAAGACTGCATTGACATGGCTTAATTCCCAAGACAGATCTAAAAGGCTGGTGTCATTCTTTACATAAGTATCTTGACCTTGATGGAGATTATGTTGAGAAATAAAGTTTACATTTTTACTTTTAGCTTTTAATCTCACTTTCCACAAACTTTTTGGGGTCCCCTTGAACGTTCCCTCTTTGCTGACTGATCTAAATCTCATTCCTTGGGCCCAACTATGGGATCAACTAACTCTCCAACTAAGCTGATAAGAGGATTTTTAGGAAGGACCTTTCAGAAACAATCCCAGCACTAAGTATCTAGCACCATTACCCTCGCCTCTGCATCTCTTCTCTGGCTTCATAAAATGTGCTTCAGCTTTACTCCCTCTACCCGAGACTTGCTCTCACGAGGCGGAATTTGTAGTGAGTTCCAGCTTTGTGACTGGGACGGACACTGTTCCTGCAGATGGATTACAACGATGGTACTTACCTTGACTTCCAAATATTCGATGACCCTGAAGAATGCCCTGTGACCCTGACATAAGCACTTCTCATCCTGTTAGACATAATCTGATCTTGTGGCGATTATCCTCTGCCTGGTGGGCTAAACTTCTTCTAGGATGTTATATTATTTCCATGCGTCTTCCAGGATGCTACATTATTTCCATGCTATGTTATTTCCGTCCTCCATAGAAATTTCATGAGGGAGGATAAGAGTAATACATTTGGATAGGAGCCTTTTGAGTACCTCTTCACTGAGACTAGGCAAAAGAGTTTCATACTCTGCTGACTGAAGCCCTTCACCTGTCTACCAAACTTTGTGAATACAGCAAATTAAATTAGTACAGTTACTCTGGCTACTCTCTAAGAACCTAGAGGTTTGAAGAGAAGGAGTAGTAAATGACTATTCTTTCAGTTTTTCTTAGCCAAAATGGATTTGCTATTATGAAAGCCAATTATTTCATAAACTTGTTTAATAGTCAGGAAGTAATATTCAATTTCTATTGATACAAATTTTCTTTGGTCTTTATCTAGTTTTCTTGTTAGTGAAACAATAATTGTCAGTGAAACACTACCATGTGCCAGGCTCCGTAGCAGAACTTTAACACATGAAAACATTTGGCATCCTTCTTGGCCACAAGAACCAAAAGAAGCTCCACAGAGATTCCACTCTCATAGCAACAAATAAACTAGACAAATTGGCTGAAGTAGAACGGCTGATAGAAGCACAAATACAATTACCTTTATATAAAAATTTGAAATTTTAATAACATTTTAACTGTTGCCTAGACCATCAAAGGGGAGAGGGACTTCTCTTTTTGTAATATATTTAAATTAAGCAAAAAAAAATGCTTTTATGCATTTTGTTTTGTACTTAATATAAGATACTTTCAGATAAATTGAAAGATTTATTTTTTTGAAGTGGGAATGGACTCCCACATTTAAATGTTCACAACCAGGACTGAAACCCAGGCAGTCTGGCTTCAAGGTCCATGTTCTTCACATATCATACAGATGTAAGTCTGGTAAGTTTCCTTGTCTCTCCCCAAGGGCAAGGCAATCCTCTAGCCAATCCTCCATCAGGGTCTCAGTTCCTGTCCCCTCACGTTGCGTGACCCAGGAAGGCTCTGTCTCCTGTTCCAGCACACAGGGCCTATATTTGAGGACAAAATGCCATGTGCTCCCAAGGCTCACTGTTCTGGCTTGGATTTCTCAATTTATTTCTAGACACCACAGGAAGACTTTCATCCTTGACTACATATATTTTCAGTTTTGTTGTACTTTGTGCAGCATTTCCATGTGCTATAGAAGATGGGCTCTTCCTTATTAGTTCAATCTATTACAGAGCTCAATTCTTTATTCATTAAAATACACAAACAAAACTGACAGTAATCCATACTTACACAATGTTTCCTGACTTCTCCCAACCTGTCCTCTAAGAGGATTTATTTTTAATTCTGTATTAAAATAAAAGTAAAGTAAAATATTTCACTGTCTGAAAAAACTGAAGAAAAATACCTACTTAGTGTCCCTATTAAATGGACATGAAGGGTGATCATGCTATACCAATACCACCAAAGATTCTGAAGTGTTTAAAATATGAGAGAACAGAGTTTCTAAATGTTCTAATATACGCCTTCACAGTTATTTATGATTTCAAAATCCTTACAGGGAAAGTAAGGGCTGGCTTAAGTGACTTGTCCAGGTCAGTAAGTGAATGACAATGTTAGGAGAGGAAGTTAGCTGAGTTCTCGTTCCACAGAGTCTATTTCTGCTGCTCACATACAATTTTATCACTCACCAGTTGAAGTTTCTGCAACAATAGTGCCAGTTTTATACGAAGATTCTTCAGCTCATCCTCAGAGATTTTTCTTTTTCCTTCACATTGCCCCAGAGAGATTTCATTGCGTATTCCTCTCGTATTTGAATCGTAGATAACGGATTGTATTTTCCTCTTTAGCTTTTTTTCATACTGGGCCATGCAAGTATTCTGTATCTGGGAATGTTTTGAAAACAGTTTTAGCATGTTTTAAAAATATTACTTTCTGGCCGGGCGCGGTGGCTCACGCCTGTAATCCCAGCACTTTGGGAGGCAGAGGCGGGTGGATCACAAGGTCAAGAGATCGAGACCATCCTGGTCAACATGGTGAAACCCCGTCTCTACTAAAAATACAAAAAATTAGCTGGGCATGGTGGCACGTGCCTGTAATCCCAGCTACTCAGGAGGCTGAGGCAGGAGAATTGCCTGAACCCAGGAGGCGGAGGTTGCGGTGAGCCGAGATCGCGCCATTGCACTCCAGCCTGGGTAACAAGAGCGAAACTCCGTCTCAAAAAAAAAAAAAAAAAATTACTTTCTCCCTAATATCACAAGGCAATTTCATATTCCAACTCTGCCTAGATGTACCAAGTGTCAACTTTGTAAGTACTACAGGTGGTCTAAATTTAGGAAGTGTTGATACCCTTAAGGAACTTACATATACTCTGATGGAAGATGAAGAGAGAAGAGAAAAATTTATAATATTCCAGTAATTGTAATTCTAAGGAGGAAAGAGACACATCACAGTGGGCTTGGAGACCTTTGCTCTAGAATGAAGAACCTCATAAAAGTTGAATCTGTTTTTCCAATAGTGACCACCAGATTATCTAAGGCACAAAGTAAGCATGTGCCTGTGACTTTCTCTCCACAGCACCAGTAATTCACAGGCAATGACACAATGACCCACCACTTGGGGCTGTCTTGGCAGATGATGTAGCGTTACTTGTAATGCAAGGCTGTAACATCTAGAAAGCATACAAACTACAGAAAGAGGAATTCCTGTTCTCACTCTCTTCAGGTTCCTTATCGTGATACAAAAAGTACAGATAGTTATGCATATGATCCTCGCTAATTGAAGAATCTTGGTTGTTTTCCAAAATTTCATGCTGTGTCTGAGGCACTCATGAAGTAGAAAGAGGTAATGGAGAGGCCAAATGCTTCAGTTTCAGAATGACATTAATTGCTTGTATAAACATTTCAAGAAGGCCAAGTGATATTCTGAGGAAAGAGATACAGGGCAAATCCCACTTTGATAAACATTTGAATGCTTATGTAATAAGGAGATTTCTGTGTTCTAATATGACTGGCTGCCAAGAAAGTTGTAAGGTAGCCTCATTTGTCTTCTGGGCCTACCCTTCCCTCTTCAGACCCCCCCACTACATTGACTATGTGCAGACCCTTCTCTGACGTCCACATCATCTCCGTTAGCATTCACTGACCTCACGAGTTTCCCTTTTTTCTACAAAATCCTTTAAACAAGCATACAAAAATCCCTACATATAGGAAATTCTGTTTAATAAATATTGACTAACTAGTTCTTAATTTGAAAGCACTGCATTTAATTATAGGTGATACGGACATATACAAGGTACAGTCTTTGCCCTCAAGAACTCCCTAGTCTACAGCATAAGATAATACAAGTGTGCAAACATTATGTCTTATGGTACATAAGGACCCTATGTCCCCAAGTAAGGCACAAAATAGCAGGAATTCAGAAGAGCAGATGTGCAGCACTCACAGCAAGGGAATTTCAAACACATGGGTAAATCCTGCCTTGAAATCCAAGCTACATTTAAAGATCCTGGAAGGGAATCCACTTTTGGACATCCTTAAATCGACCTACAAGTTGATGACTTACAACTAAGGCAACCCCCACCTCTACCAGGAAGCTTCATAGATGCTTCCAGTAGAGGCTGCATGGCAAACCCAGGGAGAGACATCTCCTACAGCCTGAAGGTGGAGTAGGGGAAATAATTCAACTCAGCTGGAATAAGGAGGACAACACAGTTCACATGTCACTAGCCACTTACTTACAGTTTTCAGAACTCTAGAATTTTATAGCTTTTGCCATTCTAAATAATAGTCAGAAAACACTTTTTCATAAAAATAAAAGCAACAATAAAATAAACCAAAGCAAATCAAAGATAAATATCGAAAATGGCAAACATTATTGAAACATCTGAAAAAACAATAGTATTGCTCATCAGCCATAAAAAGGAACCTGCTACTGACACACTTAAATAGACCTGAAGTGAGGCTGAATTAATAAAGCAATTGTCAAACGACACATTCATATGATTCCATTTCTACAGCATTCCTGAAAAGACAAAGATAGAGATGGAGAACAGATTAGTGGACGCCAAGAGTGAGAGGTGACTGTGGAAGGGCTGGGTGGATGGGACTAGAAAAAGGTAGCATAAGGGAGATACTTACGGTAATGAGAATTCTGCATCCTGATTTCAGTAGTGGCTATACAAACCTCCATGTATGATAAAATGACATAGAACTATACACACACATTTTACCAAATTCAATTTTCTGGTTTTGATATTGTACCATAATTATGCATAATTCTGCACTGGAGGAAACTGGGTGATGAGTACACAGGACCTCTCTGCACTGTTTTTAAAACTTCCTATGAATCTATAATTATTTTGAAATTAAAAGAAAAAAGCAAAAACAAAAAGCCTCGACACTATTAATACGAGATGAGACCAAGAATGTTTATATAGTACATTACATTCAAAGTCATATTCAGTTTCCGAAAGGTTCCCCTTTAGTAACCTGTAAACGATGTTTTTGTCAAACACTACAGGCCAGCTTTTTGGTTTACTCTCCTGTCTTTCTCTCCAGGAGGTTCTGCTAACCTCTCTAGGAAGTTTCAATGAAAGTTAATCATTCTGACAACTTTTCAAGCTCAGTGTAAAAGGACAATTACTTGTATTAACTTTTTTTGTGTGTCTTAACATTTTCATCAAGGTGACAAAAGAATTGTAACAAGATAAGAGGCTTAGTTCTGCTGGTTAAACTCACTCTTGTAGAGGTATCTGCAGATCAAAAACCAAATTCTTTCCAAACCACATTAACTCAGAATGGAACTAGGATTCGAAAGAAAGGATACTTAACTGAGATTTTAATTTTCTGCCTTGAATTCAAAAAGTAGGAGCTCTAGCAGTTTTGCAGCTCCCAAATCCTAATGAGTTTGTGCAAAGTAAGGAAGACCTACAAGATCTACAGATTTTGTACCGTACAAACAGGAATATTCACTTAACTGTTTATGTTGGCAGGCACTAAAGCGGAAACAATTAGCTTTGATTCAACACGTAACTATTAAGATCCAGATGCATGCAAAGGCACTGGTTGAATGCTGCTAGAATACAGAACTTGATGACAGGATTACTAACTTGAAGGATTCTATAATCTCAGGAGAACATGAAATATAATCATCTATTATAAGGCAGAAATTTTTTTTTTTTTTTTGAGACGGAATTTCCCTCTTGTTACCCAGGCTGGAGTGCAATGGCGTGATCTCGGCTCACCGCAACCTCCGCCTCCTGGGTTCAGGCAATTCTCCTGCCTCAGCCTCCTGAGTAGCTGGGATTACAGGCACGTGCCACCATGCCCAGCTAATTTTTTGTATTTTTAGTAGAGACGGGGTTTCACCATGTTGACCAGGATGGTCTCGATCTCTTGACCTCGTGATCCACCCGCCTCGGCCTCCCAAAGTGCCGGGATTACAGGCTTGAGCCACCGCGCCCGGCCAAGGCAGAAATATTAACGCTAAAACAGGGTTTTAAGGTTCTCCCAGAACACAGAGAGGTCAAGATTAATTTCACATGGAGAAACTAAGAAAGTTGTCACGCAGAAGATAATATTGACCAAGCTCAATGAGGAAGGATTTCAAGAGGCCCACTGTGGATTGGGAAAGTGGATAGGAGTATTTTGGGGAGTATCAGGAGAGGAAAGGCCCAAAGGTAGGCCAGTGTAAGTAAGTTCAAGCAACTCTGGGGCACACATTTTAGATGAAACAGATGGCCTGTGAGGAAAGAGTAAAAGATGATGGTTTGAGTCAGGTGGTACAGGACCACGAACGCCATCATGTATCACCTACTTCTACAATAGCATTTGTGAAAACCACTGTTGTGACCAAAGAAGCCTGTGACTTATGTAAGGTTCTCCTGTACTTTGATGTGGCTCTCTTTATTAAAGGTACACACCTTAAAGCAGGTTGTTCTGTGTTTTGCTTATAAGGTCTCATTTCAACAGGAACTGCTGGTCTCCTGACGGTTTATTTTGCTTTGATTTTTTGAATCGGACATGCCTGGCATATTAAGGGGATACCGTTCATCATTTATGCTAACACTGTTCACTCTGAATAAACACTTATCTTATTCACTCTGGCTCCATTACTGATGGTGTCGACATTGGAAAAAAAAATTAGAAACAGATATAAAAGGGTATATATAAGCTTGGATAAACAGCTGTATGACAGTATAATTCTTAGCAAATTTCTAAGTTTTACAGGGTATTCAAATCAGAGTCCCCTAACCAGTAAGTAAAGAGCTACAGGAAGATCCAAGAGCCTTACTAATAAGCTCCTCAAGCTGACTGACACAGACTTTCAGTTGGGACAATCAATTCCTGGTAGGCCAATAAGCCAACCCATCTACCGCACACACCCCACATAAATATGTCACTGTCAGCATCTCAGCCATATATGTCTCATGATGTAATGTCAGGGCTCTAGTAAGTTAAAAATAATTCTTCTACACCAACAGGCTGAGAAGTTGTAATATACTTATAGCAAGTAATACACGTGAACTCTATCACAAAGATGAAGTATTAAAGTCTGGATATAAGAATAAGATGAAATAACCAGGTGCAGTGGTATCAGCCTGTAATCCTAGCCACTTGGAGGCTAACGCAGGAGGATGGCTTGAACCCATGAGTTCAAGACCAGCTTGGGCAATGTAGCAAGATCCTAACTCAAGACAAAAACAAGCAACACAAAAATAGAGGGGATGGGCAAAAAAAAAGGTGGGAAAATGTATAATGAAATGAGCTTTGGAGTGGGAAAAATTAGGGTTCCAATTCTGAATCTGATCATGACACTGGGATATTATCTTTCTGAATCCCTATTTCCTCATTATTAAAAGAGATAGTGGCACTTACCTACCAAAGTTGTGAGAATAAATGAGTTAATGTTTAGCAAAGACCTAGTTCAGTGCCTATCTCTAGTGGCTCTTGATCAATCAATCACAGTTTTACATTATTGATGAAAATAATATTAATGGTAGAACAATATCAAAGCATACTGAAAGTAAACTTTGTCTTTTATTCTTGTTAGGAAATGTTGACAAGCAACTCTTCAAACTGAAAATGTTCAGTTACTGCTTTTTCAGCAAAATGTTATTCAGAAAATAAATTCACTTTTCAGTTGAACAGTAATAGGAGACCAATAACTACTCCCCCCGCCGTTTCACTTCTACTTGTTTATCACCATCCGGTACATATAAACATCAAAGCCAAATCTATCAAGAAGGGTTGTTAACTTCAGGCATAGTCTGAACTTTAAATACTGTGTGATAAAGTCTTAGTAAGAAGGAATATGGTTTACATTCTACTTTTCAAGTTTGCCTAGTCATATGTCTTTTGGGAATTTACTTCACCATTCTTTTTCATTTTTCAAATGTCTTCCATTACAATTCCTTCCTCAGTTTCAGCTAAAATCAAGTGTAAATGTACCTCATTACCTATCAACCCTATGAGGCAGTGTCTCTGCTTGGAGTCATTCTTGCACAACTCCAGGAAGTGCCAGTCACCTCTTAGTCTTTATAAATTTTCATGTTATGAGAGCTTTCCAGAGATGGCTGTAAACGGAAGCACAGGGAAGAAGATGCTGATGTACGCACTGATGATGGAGCTGGTGGCTAGGTGACAAGGCACAGGTAAAGTGTCAAAAAAGACTCAACATTTCAGTGTTGATCCTAGTTCTAGGCTACACTGGGCTGTGCAATTAGTCTGGGAGCCTTCATGGCCATCCTGGCTCCAACATTCATCCTCTAAATCAACTTGGCCAAGTTCACATGTTGGAGTCCCAGGGGATTTTTTTAGTGTAAAATAAAGGATTTTAGGGCATTTGATTATTTGAGATACTTCTGTAGTAGAACTGAAGGGCAATCTGGACTCTTTCTCCTACAGGAAATCCTTAAGGACTAGATACACAGCATTATTTGATAACTGTTAAAAAAAAATCTACCCAGAGAAAGAGAAAGGTTGTAAACAAATGCACAAAAATATTACTAGTAATCTTGGAATGGCTTGAGACCATGGATGAATTTCTAAGAGAGATATGAAATTGAAATAATTTAAAACTTCAACCTAAAATTTCTGCTTCAGTCTATTTTGAGGATTCAGTTAATATATCGCTTAAAGCTCAAAATGTCCTGTTTCCTATTCAAGTTACAGTCCTACTCCAAGTGTTTCATAGTTTTATGTTATAGAAATACTTGTATTTTAAAATTCAAAAAGATGTTGCTTTATGACATCTGATATGCTATACAGTAAGTCTCAATGAGTGAATGCAAATGTGATTTGCTTTCAAACCTAACATTTGGAAATGCACATTATTTACCCTTTGGAACACAGGATCATTTAGAATGTCAATGGCAATATTGAAAGGAAGCTTACCTGGTTGAAACACATTTTCAGCTTTTTGTTGATCTGCTCTGGGCACTGCTCCAGCTGTTTTCATAAATGATAATAGAACAGGATATTAGGTTTTAGAGAATGTGCTGTCTACAGCAGAGTTACATCATGCAAGCATTGAGTATAAAAGGCATCAAAGCCTAGAACTGGCCAACATTGGTACTATGGGCCTTTTAAGTCTGGGTCTAATTAAATTAATTAACTAAATTATACTTCGCTTCCTTCCAAAAAAGGATTAAGTCAGCTTACATAAATAAATGCAGCTTGGTTAGAAAATTGTGCAGATACAAAAATCAAGGTGAAGGAAAATTAAGTGATAAAATAATAAATATTCAAAGGGAGATGTCAAGAGGGCAGCTGGAGTCTGGATTTCTTGGGAAGGGAGTGCTGGAGAAGCAGACAGGGAAGCCACTGGCATGTGGGGTGAGTGACACTATTTAAAGTCAGAGATTAGATGAGGTTATCTAGAAACAGCATTTAATAGAGAAAAGAAAGTGGCCCAGGAAGGAGCCTTCAGGCATGCCAACATTGAGAAACCACACACAATAGGAGCCGCCACAAAGAAGACGGAAGGGAGGAAAGCAAGACAATGGGCAGTGTGCAGTCCCGGGAGCTACACAAAGAAGGTGCTTCAAGAAGGTGAAAGTGGTCACCTGGGTTGAAGGCCTCTGACAGCTCAGGTAACAGTGACATTGCACTTAGCAGCGGTCACTGGTGGCCCTGACAAGAACAGCCGTCGTTCAGCAGTGGAATCAGAAGCCCCATGGGAGACGATGAGGTGAGAGTAGAAGGTAGAGAGGCAGAAATAATGATTACAGTCTAGAAAATTAGGGATGGCACCCAGGATCAGACTCATATAGTCCCTCTGTTGCATTAATAATTTGTGCTGAATACCAAGTATATCCATCATCTCCACAGGCAAAACTGAGCATGGAGGCGGAGAAGAGGCCTCCCACCCTCCTGCACTAGGCAGCTCTTCCCCGCCACTTCTGCCGAGCAGCTTATTTGTGAGGCATACACATCTCACTCAACTTCACAGCACTGCCAGGGCCCTTTGTAAACTACTGGTTATTACCTAAGCACAGCCAATGGATGTGAGGCTTACTCTTTGCACCCCAAGTAGCTGATCAAAGTTTTCTTTCCAATCACTTCTGGCACTGTTACTGAGAGGCGATTTTCTTCATCTAGTTCAGTGATGTCTTGGTGATTTCAGTAAGATTAGTGCTTTGGATACCTAAGGTGCCCGACCTATCCAATCCTCAGCTCAGCTCCTCATAATAAGCAGCTGAGGAGGTGTATCTAAGGAACAGAAACTCCGTTTTCGATGGGGGAGAGGGAAGTCAGGGACTATGTCCTATTTCTTTCCATCTCTGCAACTGTCTATAAGATCTTTTCCACCTTATTTAACTCACAGCCACAATGATTTCAAATACAGCTTTAATTACAAAATCAAGATTTGTAATTAAAGATGAGAAAGATTCACATCTTCATTCAGTTAAGCCATTCTAGGTCCTCTTATTGGAAACACTTTACATTTTTCTTCACTGAGGATTAAATTCAGGCTATTCTATCACTCCCTCACAGTTCCAGAAAAACCAGCTCACCTCACAACTTAATGCAGGTTCTTCCAATTCTGATGGTAGCTGATACTCAGGGAAAAAATACAGAAGAGTCTCCCTAGGAATACAAGCACAGCAGATATGGGAATATATAGATAACAGAGGTAACACTCACTTGTCAGAACTGGATTTGTCTTCTGGGTATTAAACATCCTGGCAAAGATGAACATTATTTCCCTCCAAACATTTCGTTTTTATCGTCGACATCAAAGTGTTCTTCAGAAAGCACGGACTCAGGAGAAGAAGGTGGGTGTGGCTATAAAAAGGCAATAGGAGGAACCCTTCTGGTGAAGGAACTGGTCTGTATCTTGACTGCATCAATGTCAATATCCTGACTATGACACTCTTCTACAGTTTTGCAAGAAGCTATGTGAAGGGTAGAGGGGATCCCTCAGCATTATTGCTTACAACTTAACATGAACATATATTTCTCTCAAAATAAAAAGGTTACAAGAAGAAAGGAAGGAAGGGAGGGAGGGAGGGAAGGAGGGCAGGTGGGCGAGAAGAAAAGAAACCAGCCAACTTCACAATGCCTCGAAATCCATAAACAACCAGTCTAGGAAAGCCCTGTACCTACTTGAGTGTTCTCTTCTGCACAGAACTCAGCATAGCAAATTTCCTGGAAAAAAAACTAAGCTGACTACAGACTTACTAACTTTTTTCCTGAGAAAACCAAAGAGTTTAAGTCTCCAGAGCAATGTTTTCATCAGAAACTCCAGGACTGCTCTTAGAAATCATACGTGGACCCTGCTCTTTCTTAAATAGTGGTGGCCATTGTTCTGACAGGTGCTTCATTTTGTCAAAAGGCAGTAGCACCCATCCTTGTACGGTGACAGCTTTTCTAGGATTAATCACCTATATGACACATATTTCATTCCCGGGAGAATATGAGATCCGGAAATTTATAGCCACCACATCTTAAAAGTGTATAGTATTCTAATGCTGATATGTTCCAAGAGTCTCATGTATATTATCTAAGGGATTTACAACAATTTTTCCAGTTGTAAAATAATATGGTATACCAAAGACAAAACAGCTTATACAATTATACAATTTACGTTCTTCATACTTTAAGTATATTATTTGTATTAATATTCATTTACAGTTTCAAGGAGATTCAAACCAGAAAGCTGGATATTCTTGGCATTGCCATTTCCCAAACATTAAATATGACACACAACACTCCTCAGAGTTATCTGCCTGGCTAGCAAGAAGATAAACGGGGTAGAAATGGGATAAAAAGGGGCTTCCAGGTATATGAGATGAGAAGAAATCATATGGCATAGAAAGAAAAGCTGCAACAGGAGTTCCTGGGAAAGGCGACATGGGTCACCATTATGGCCATTTTGTTGGAGCAGGAGGGGTAAGGGACCTTTTACACAAACTAACCTTGCTTCTCCCCAAATCCAGGCTCCCTTTCCCAACCACAGGCTTGAAACCTTTTCAGAGCATTGGTTCTTTCCATTGTGAGTATAAATTCTTCTTCTGTAAATTTAGAGCAAATCAGAAATCCCCTAGGAATATGCTCTTAGACAAATAAATATTAGACGGTAGCATTTACTAGGGAAGGGGAGAAACCAAAGGGGAAGTTTGAAGAGAGAAAAAGTTCTGGATTAGTTTTACTTTCAATCTGTGGCATCTCTATTTCAAAATCCATACCAAATACCTATAGTCTGAATACTATCTTACACATGTACTATTATTTCTAAAAATAGACACGTAATAGATATCTTTAAACACAATTTCAGGTTTACTGAAATCACAGTACCTTTTGCCATTTGGCATTTCCTCAACTCATTAATTCTGCAGACATTCTTTAATTCCTACTAAAATATCGCCTTTGTTCTTCAGTGCCCCATAGAGCCTGGCATCATGCCCCCATGCTAGGAACCCAATACAATCTTATTGAACTTATTTGGCCTAGTGGGGAAATACAGACAAGAAAGCAAACTATTCTAATACCATGAGATAAATGCTTGGAGGACAACAAGAAAGGTGCACCATGGAGTCTAGAAGAAGGGACTCTAAGTCATATTTCAGTAGCCGTAAAGGCTACCAAATATTTGGTCAGATTCAAGTATTTTTCTTGGTGTTTTTGTTATTGTTATTTTTGAGACACAGTCTCATGCTATTGCTGAGGCTGGAGTGCAGTGGTGCACAATCTCAGCTCACTGCATCCTCTGTGCTTCCAGGCTCAAGCAATTCTCCCAACTCAGCCACCTGAGTAGCTGGGATTACATGTGCCCACTGCCATGCCCAGCTAATTTTTGTATTTTTTCGAGATGGGGTTTCACCATGTTTCCCAGGCTGGTCTCAAACTGCTGAGCTTAAGTGATCCACCCACCTTGGCCTCCCAAAGTGCTAGGCTTATAGGCATGAGCCATCACACCCAGCCAATTCAACTATTCTTCATAAAGTACTAGAAATGTGCCAAACACTGCTATATAGTTTCTATGCATAATTTCATGCAATCTTTATGGAAACTCTTTGATTGAAGAATTATTCCTATTTTCTCTGGTCATCCAGCTGTTCTTTTTAAACAATAACCTAGTTAATTAGCTTAGTCCTGGCTAAGGAGAAGAGCAAGCCTCCTACTGGAGGTTGACCAAAACTGTCTTCTCCAACGCAGTAAAAGACTAGTATGAAATGGAAATGACACAGCTCTAATAATGCTTTTTGGCAGACCTCAACTGCTAGTATATGTATTTTCATGGCCTTTTCCTTTAACAACTGGCAGACATGTTGAAAAGTGACATTCTTTTTAAAACTTATTTTTGGTATTTTAAAAATCTAAGATAACAAAAAGCATGTTTATATTTTTATGGAGATGAAGTAAATGGAGTGCCTTATCAAGTTTACACATACAACAATAAACCAAAACAAGGCATTACAGTTCAACAGTTAAGAGCAAGGAGTGTGGGATCAGATTGCCAGGATTCAAATCTAAGTTCTATCACTTAAGTGTCATATAATGCTAGGCAAATTACTTAACCTCTATGAGTCTCAGTTTTCTCATCTGCAAAATGAGGATAATAAAAGCATCTATACAGGATTGTTGTAAGATGAGTGAGTTATCATATGCAAAGCCCTTAGGACTGTGCCTAGCATATAGTAAGTGCATAATATGTATTATTACTAATATTATTGCTATCATTATTGTGATTTGAAATTTAATATTACTCCAAACTTTAGGAACACCTGATAAAATTTAATAGTCTGGAACCCAGTTCAGTTTATTTACCAGTAACTTAACTCAGTTACACTCTAATATTTAAAAGTATTTTAACATCCAGTAATACTATATACTGCTTTTTACATTAATCCCTTTTAATTGAATTTCAAGTATTATTTAAATATATGCTGATATGTTAGACATACCGTGGACAAATCAATCTGTATTCAAAGATGTTAGTTTATTTGAGAAGTCAGCAAACTAATACACAGAAAGAAGTAATATAAGACAGGAAAACGCCTAACTGAGAATAATTAGGTGATGAGTATGTACACTAAAAACTATATTTTTAATTAATTGTTAGCATTAATTACACAGAGATGGCCAGACACTACTTTGGCACTGTGGAAACAGATAAGGACGATGTCATGTCCAAAGTGACCCAAATGAAAGGAACACGCTTCACACTTAAAACGTCTCTAACTACTATTCCTTTTATCATGTGACAAGAAAGGTAAACATAGTAAACAATTCTGAGTATTTCTATATAAATTTACATTGTACATAGCTAGCCACAATCTTCATGCCTTGAAAAACTTAAAGTCCAGTAAATTCAAGAAATTACATGTGGACCAGATATAAAATAGCAAATAATACTACAAAAACAACAACAACAAAAAACAGCAAAATATCTAACAAAGAAAACTGTTTTCACTGGTGAAATGTGAGAAAATACACTACATGTTGCTGAAGGCAAAAGAGTAAACTGGTATGACAAGGAGCTCATTTTGTTTTAGTTAAAGTCTGTTCTGTCTAACTTTTTTCCATAGAATATTTTTAATAAAATAATCACCACGGGCCGGGCGCAGTGGCTCACGCCTGTAATCCCAGCACTTTGGGAGGCCGAAGTGGGTGGATCACGAGGTCAAGAGATCGAGACCATCATGGTCAACATGGTGAAGCCCCGTCTTTACTAAAAATACAAAAACTTAGCTGGGCATGGTGGCGTGTGCCTGTAATCCCAGCTACTCAGGAGGCTGAGGCAGGGGAATTGCCTGAACCCAGGAGGCGGAGGTTGCGGTGAGCCGAGATCGTGCCATTGCACTCCAGCCTGGGTAACAAGACCGAAACTCCGTCTCAAAAATAATAATAATCATCATCATCATCACCATCACCACACAAAATTTAAGATGGTACAGAATAGAGCTGATATATTAACACATTCAGCTTTCAGAGTACTCACTTGATAACAGTATGATGATTCTAAGCAATAAAGAGTCTGCCTGTTCATTAGGGAGGTAGTTTCTGGGAAATTTTAATTTTCTAGTGATGCCTAATGATAGAAGTGGATGCATTTTAAAGTCTTAGTACACTCAATCAGATTATCCCCTTTTTGATCACATGTAACTCACTAAAATTAATAGAAACGTTACACTTAGACAAATAACAAAAATTGGCCAAGAAACAAATGAGGAAAACAATGAATTTGAAAAAGAAAATTGATCTAACTTAAAAAGAAATTTAAGTGACTATGCATCCAAACTAACACGCTCAGGCAGGTCTCTCTAGGTCTCCTAGTGTGGAGACAGGGTATATGCTATATACGGTTAAGAGCATGGGATTCCAAGTCAGAAAGCCTTGCCTGAAACCCCAGCCCCATCCTGAGTATTTGTGTAATTCTCCATGAGACTTATAATGTGTTAGTTCCTCTAAGCTTCAGTCTCCTCATTCATACAAGAGATTTAAAAATAAAACCAGTCTCATGAATTTGTGGGAATACAAATTAATTTATAAAAAGTAAGTGGGTATCCACCCTGAAATACAATAAAGACTCAAACCTGATAGCTATTATTGTTATTATTTTTTATGGAAACAGCGTACTGCTATGTTGCCTAGGCTGGTCTCCAACTCCTTGTTTCAAGCAATCCTCCCACCTTGGCATCCCAAAGTGCTAGGATTATAGGCATGAGCCATGGTGCCTGGCATGATAGCTATTATTATTAAGAAGGCCTGGTTCACTGGTAGCATGTCCAAATAATTAGGTATGTGGTCACAGCCATACATTTTTAATGATATTTATACATTTATTCAAATACATATAGGCACATCCATACATAACTTACTGTATACTACTATGCTTTAGTGACCAACCAATAGGACTGAATCTTAGGACCAGTAACATATCAGGATTCAAATTTATAGCAACCAACTTCAAAGCTGAGGACTTTAAATACTACTTCTAGAAAAATACAGGCAGAGGGAAGGAAACTAGTTAGAGAATCCCAGTCGTTAGGGATTATACTGTAAGCTACAGCGGTGCAATTCTAACGTCTATGTAGATCATTGGACAAGCAGCCTTTTTCAGCCTTATAATGCCTGTATCACACTGAGGTCTGGCCTGCTTTCGTCCTATTTCCAGGCTAGCGTATGATTGCGAACCAGATAGAATGGAGATTTGGTGGTCAGAACTTGGTATTCTGGAATGCAGCTGTCTGTCTTCATTGATCCATCAACCACTTGTCTCTGGATCCCTAGTGTTAGTGAAAATAGGTCCCTCTACATAGTCCAAGGTGGGTCCATCCATACTGGAAGAGGAAGAGTACTTCCTCTCTCCTGGGGCAGGACTAGTGTTAGGCATGAG
This sequence comes from Cebus imitator, assembly GCF_001604975.1. Taxonomy (NCBI): domain Eukaryota; kingdom Metazoa; phylum Chordata; class Mammalia; order Primates; family Cebidae; genus Cebus; species Cebus imitator. The sequence continues at coordinate 884,795 of NW_016107754.1, read as the reverse complement.
ACAGCAGGTGGGGCCTTCATGCCCATGTAATAATCATAGCCCTGCAGCCCTGGATGCTGCTATAGAGACTTTCACCAACCCCATGGCATCAAGTCACTATCCTAAGAAAAAATACTATTCCAGGTAGGGCATGTTGTATGTTTGTCCTGGCCCATAGCCTCTCATCCCACCAAGACCCTTAAAACCCAACAAAAGTCTGAGGAACCCAACAAAATCAGTGAGGTACACTAATTTAATAGTAGTACTGGCCCCACTTACCACCCTCCCATACGGCACCTATTTTAGAGCACATTATTTTAGAGCACACTTAAGGCCCCCCACCTATTATTAGTCTCTATTTGGAAAAAACAAAACAAAACAAAAAAAACCCTGAATCATGAACTTTTCCCACTCCTTGTCTCCATCCTTTGAGAAATGAGACATAGATATTTAAATTGCTCAAATATCAGACCCACAAATGTTAACATTCTACACAGAACAAGTAAAATTTGATTTCCCTCAATAAATTTGGTATCCAAACTAAAACAAACAAACAAACAAAATCCCAGGTTTTTTTAAAAGGCCATATAATGTCGTAAGAGTCTTTGTCAGGGGAAAAAAGAAAGAAAATTCAGTTAAAATTATTTATTACATTCAAGAGAGGACTAACATCCACCACACTGCCAGACTATGTAACCACAGGCAGTTACCAGTTCTATTACAAGGGACATTTAACCCACAGTACATCTAAATCAGCGTAGTTAGGAGACAAGTCATAATGTCACTTCATTGAATGTACTCAGTAACATTAAAACTCAGTAGGGAAAACAACAGGAGTTATCACTGCTTAGAAAGTTCAACAAAGCATGTGGAAATATATGAGTAAATATATTTACCTTAATTTAGACATCAGTTTTCTCACTGGTTCCTTGACAGGTGTGCTTTGAGAAGACATTGGCATAGAAGCAACTTTACAACCACCACTCACAGAAACTCTGGCTTTGTGTCCAGAGCTTAGATTCACATCTTCCACTGGCACATTGGGCAAGCTGAAGTTTATAATTTCAAAGTAGAAATCATGTCAGATATTAATAATTTCAGGAACATTAATATACAATGAGTGAAATGTTAATATACAACAAATGAGAGCAAGAACATACATGTAAGGCTGAAAATTGCCACCACTGTAGTTATATGAAACAAATTCTTAATTAGAAGAATTTATATTTATTCCAGTCACATATTTTTTCGAAGTTTTTAGGTAGTAACAATTAAATGAAATTGGTCACAATTTATTTTTAACAGTAGTCATATACTGCTTGTCTCTCATTTGTTGAAAGAAACTTTTAAAATTTGTTAAACTGTAGAATATTTTGGGTAAGCCTCATGGTAGCTGTATAGGAAAAATCTATAATGGATACACTTAAAATAAGAAGCAACAAATTAAAACATACTGTAACCAAGTAGCTCCATTTTTCTAAGAAAAAGGAGTTGCTATTATTTTTTATTATTTTCTTCTTCTCTCTTTCCTCCGTTTCCCCATTCCTCACTTCGTACATAGTCCTTTAGAAATGCAATTATCACCTTTGACCTGCCCTTCACCAGAAACTCTCTAGAGGCCAAGTTTGTTTTACTATATGCTTAGAAGCTCCAGAGTGGAATTCTCAGCCACCAGGAGACTGCCTCCAGAGATAACAGATGAATTACAATCCAAAGTCCCACTATGAAACTCTCTCCCATCTAGACAGTTTTCAGCCACCTTTACAATCTATTTCTGCCCATGAAATGCTAACTCAACTGCCCAGTACGTAAGGCACCACGTTAGCATGTGGGCCCACCCACCTGCTCACCTCCTCCCCTTTGGTGTCATTCATGATAGGCCCCCTTTAAAAGTGTCCACTTTCTGCTCCAAAGGTGAATGGGTACCCTTAAGGCAGGAAGGAAGCCCGTACTTCTTCCCCTAAGCTAGCTTTGGAATAAAAGGTCACTTTGTTTACACCAGACCTGCCTCGCAAGTGACCCTACCATGCGGTTACAATACTACCAGAAAAAATCACTTAACTACAATTCAAGAGACTTTTACTCTAAAGTTTATTTTAGGCTGAGAGAAAAGCACAGAAATAAACCAAAACAAGAACTAAGCCAGTTGAGAGAAGTACTTAGTCATGATCTGGAGGAGGAAGAAGAATGTTCAGAGCTAATGGGGTGGAGTAAGCTGGCAGCAGATGGAAAGAGGGGATGAGCGAGGTCAGTGTTGGGATCTCAGGGATTCGTGGGCATGGGGAGGGAACTGGAGTTTCTTCTAAGCAGAGTGGGCACTACCATTGGAAGTTTTCAGGCATGAGAGTAAGGTGATCTGATGCAGGTTTTAAAAAGATACATGGCTGCAGCATGAAAAATAACTCACGGTGAGGACGCAGAGCTTGTTAATGAAACTAAAGCTTTCAGTACCATAGGGAAAAGAAAGTGCAAGAGTGTGGGAGCAGTACACGGGAGACGAAGCTGGGGAGGGCGGGTAGGGGTCAGATCACGAAGGGTTTTGTTTGTCAAGTGAA
>NW_016107754.1:822636-881591 GCF_001604975.1 Cebus imitator | reverse complement strand
AAAAAAAAAAAAAAAAAACCCACAATCTCATAAATACCTAAAAGTACTACATGAAAGAATATACACACGCATACACACACTCACATACACACAAATGTGTTCTGGTTTTTGGATGAATCTTAAATTGTAAAACAAATTTCATAAGCAATTCTAAGTTAAAGTATTGGCCATGAGAAGGCCTGGCAACGGCACTGGGAAAAAATTACATCACTTATTTAATCAGCAAGTATTATTGAGTGCCACGTATGAGTTGGTGTCATTCTGGATATCAGAGACACAGGGATGAGCAAGACAGTCCCTGCGCTCATGGAGTGCACTGGCATCTAGTGAAAAGTTGAGAAAACAGGGAAGCTAGAATTTAAAATGGAAAAAAAAAAAAAGGTGAGTAAGGGAGATACTTTAATAATACATGCTTTGAAAAAAAATGAAGGATGATAAAAGTGTGACTTGTCAGAAATGGGGTGGGCTATTTAGATGGAGTTGTCAGAGACCTTTCAAAAGCTTAGAATTAGGAGGAAGACAAGAAGGCCTCTGTCCTTCAGGAGCCTGCATGCAATGGGAAGACAGAGATTCAAACAGATAACTTCAATTGACTGTGATCACTGCTCACCATTGTGTGTAGGAACACAGTCAGAATTTAACAAATAACTACTCAACAAATTACAATACAATCTCATCATTGCAACAGCGGCTCTGTGAATACCTGAGTTTGCTGAGGAGAGTCAAGAAGACCCTAAAGAAGGGAACACTTGAACTGAGACTTAAATGAAAGGGTAATTGACATTGGCATAAGCGTTACTGAGGGCATTCAAGTAAAGAAACTAGTACAGACAAAGGGATGAGAAGATGTGATAAAACAGAACTACTGGTAATTTAGAACCTTTGAAAAGCAAAGTGGAGGCTAAAAGTAGAGGCAGGGGAGGAGAGGATTCGTGCTATGCTAAGGAGTTTGTAACTTACCTTAAAAGTAGTGGGGGCTGAAAAGGCTTTGGAGTAGAAGAGTGAAGTGAACAGATTTGAGTGCTGGCGTGACTACCCTGTCAGCAAGTGCAGGAAAATAAAAGCCCCTCTCTGTTTTTCCTTGCTCTTAATTCAGTGTGCTCCTATGCAAAGAGCACGGGATTTGGATTCAGAGAAACTGGACCTGAATGCCTGGAAAGCAGCTTAGTCGGGTTTGTAATACAGGATAAGAGTTTGCTTCCTTGAAAACAGTATTTTAATTCTACTGGATATCCAAAACTTTCAGCTGATTTCATTTTAAGTGATAAAATTCTCATGTCAAGAAAATTCTAGCACCCAATGATTGTAATTACATGTATGTATGACAATAAGAAATGAACCACAGAGAAAAATTTCAGTTAATGATTTCATAATCATACCTTATATATGTGTGACATTTTGAGTTCTTTGACTACACTGAAGTAATTTGAATTGGTTACTTGCTGTGGGTAGGAAGTTAAGCCGGCTCCATTTTATTATTTCCAAATCCTCACAAAATAAATGAAAAGGTTTGGGGAAAAGGTATATTGCTAATGCTTTCATGTCTCTGTTGTAAAATTTGGTTCCATTCTTGATTGCTTTTGTTGCTATTATTTTCTTTCTTCTTGTATTTAAACATTGATAATTACTTTTCAGCAGTATAACTGTCCTCACTTGGAATTTGTGTAATTGTAGTACACTCACCTTTTCCAGCTAGGTAATGAAGAGATGCTTTTCGTTGCTAGAACATCATTGCACAGCTCCTGTTTTTCTTCAAAAGAACATAGACAAAACTATCACATTTGGATGATCACACAATAAACTGAACCAAAAGAAATGTTAGTGGTTCATTACCTACCTCTGCATAATATAGATTTGTATTCAAACATCCATTTATAAAACTGTACCAGTTTTAAGGAGATTTATAATATATTCTTAAGGTAGTTCATAATGTTTTAAAATAAGGTTTATGTAGTATATATCGTTATCCAAGAGACTCTGTAACATTTTTTTTTTGGTAATTTTTAAATTGACGTTTCTTACAGTGCCTGGAGGACTGATCAGAACTGTTGATTCCCTGCTTTCACCAGCCTCTACCAAGACAACCATCTTCCCCCTAATATCCCACTTTCTACTATTTTGGGTTCAGGTTCAAAGACATTCTGATGGATCCCAACAACAAAAGTGTCTCCAGTTAGAAAGATGAACTTTAAAGCAGGAAGAAACCTAGAGTCGTTTAGTCTTCTCACTCAGAGGACCTCAGAATTATAGGCTAACAGAGCTTGGTGATTTGTTTTCAGCTCACATCAAAGTAGAAATTCTATGATCCACTTGGATTTTATACATATATATATATACACACATGTATATTTTATTGGACTTTAGGTTCTGGGATACATGTGAAGAATATGCAGGATTGTTGCATAGGTGCACACATGGCAATGTGGTTTGCTGTCTCCATCCCCATCACCTATATCTGACATTTCTCCCCATATTATCACTCCCCAACCTCCCTACCCGCTACTGTCCCTCCTCTATTTCTCCCCAGCAGACCTCAGTTTGTGATGCTCCCCTCCCTATGTCCATGTGTTCTCATTCTTCAACACCAACCTATGAGTGAGAACATGTGATGTTTGATTTTCTGTTCTTGTGTCAGTTTGCTGAGAATGATGGTTTCCAGATTTACCCATGTCCCTACAAAGGACACGAACTCATTGTTTTTTATGGCTGCATAGTATTTCATGGTGTATATGTGCCACATTTTCTTTGTCCAGTCTATCATCGATAGGCATTTGGGTTGATTCCAGGTCTTTGCTATTGTAAACAGTGCCGCAATGAACATACGTGTGCATGTGTCTTTATAACAGAACGATTTACAATCCTTTGGATATATACTCAATAATGCGATTGCTGGGTCAAATGGAATTTCTATTTCTAGGTCCTTGAGGAATCGCCACACTGTCTTCCAGGATGGTTGAACTAATTTACACTCCCACCAACGGTGTAAAAGTGTTCCTATTTCTCCACATCCTCTCCAGCATCTGTTGTCTCCAGATTTTTTAATGATTGCCATTCTAACTAGTGTGAGATGGTATCTCAATGTGGTTTTGATTTGCATTTCTCTAATGACCAGAGATGACGACGAGCATTTTTCCATGTTTGTTGGCCTAATAAATGTCTTCTTTTGAAAAGTGTCTGTTCATGTTCTTCACCCACTTTTAAATGGCTTTGTTTGTTTTTTTCTTGTAAATCTGTTTTAGATCTTTGTAAATTCTGGATATTAGCCTTCTGTCAGATAGGTAGATTGCAAAAATTTTTTCCCATTCTGTTGGTTGCCAGTTCACTCTAATGATTGTTTCTTTTGCTGTACAAAAGCTCAGGAGTGTAATTAGATCCCATTTGTCTATTTTGGCTTTTGTTGCCAGTGCTTTTGGTGTTTTAGTCATGAAGTCTTTGCCTATGCCTACGTCCTGAATGGTTTTGCCTAGGTTTTCTGCTAGGGTTTTTATGGTGTTAGGTCTTATGTTTAAATCTTAAATCCATCTGGAGTTAATTTGAGTGTAAGGTGTCAGGAAGGGGTCCAGTTTCTGCTTTCTGCACATGGCTAGCCAGTTTTCCCAACACCATTTATTAAACAGGGACTCCTTTCTCCATTGCTTGTTTTTATCATGTTTGTCAAAGGTCAGATGGTTGTAGATGTGTGGTGTTGCCTCTGAGGCCTCTGTTCTGTTTCATTGATCTATATCTCTGTTTTGGTACCAGTACCATGCTGTTTTGACTGCTGTAGCCTTGCAGTATAGTTTGAAGTCAGGTAGCATGATGCCTCCAGCTTTGTTCTTTTTGCTTAGAATTGTCTTGGTTATGTGGGCTCTCTTTTGGTTCCATATGAAGTTTAAGGTAGTTTTTTCCAGTTCTGTGAAGAGGGTCATAGGTAGCTTGATGGGGATAGCATTGAATCTATAAATTACTTTGGGCAGTATGGCCATTTTCACAGTATTGATTCTTCCTAACCAAGAGTTTTTCCATCTGTTTGTGCCCTCTCTTATTTCCTTGAGCTGTGATTTGTACTTCTCCTTGACGAGGTCCTTTACATCTTTTGTTAGTTGTATTCCTAGGTATTTTATTCTCTTTGTAGCAACTGTGAATGGCAGTTCGTTCTTGATTTGGCTCTCTTTAAGTCTGTTATTGGTGTATAGGAATGATTGTGATTTCTACATATTGATTTTGTATTCTGAGACTTTGCTGAAGTTGCTTATCAGTTTCAGTAGATTTGGGGCTAAGACGATGGAGTCTTCCAAATATACAATCACGTGATCTGCAAATAGAGACAATTTGACTTCCTCCTTTCCTAAGTGAATTCCCTTTCTTTCTTTTCTTGCCTGATTGCTCTGGCTAGAACTTCCAATGCCATATTGAATAGGAGTGGTGAGAGAGGACATCCTTGTCTAGTGCCAGATTTCAAAAGGAATGCTACCAGTTTTGCCCATTCAATATATTGGCTGTGGGTTTGTTGTATATAGCTTTTATTGCTTTGAGATAAGTTCCATCAATATCTAGCTTATTGAGTTTTTAGCATGAAGGGCTGTTGAATTTTGTTGAAGGCCTTCTCTGTATCTACTGAGATGATCATGTGGTTTTTGTCTTTGGTTCTGTTTATGCGGTGGTTTATGTTTATAGACTTGCGTATGTTGAACCAGCCTTGCATCTCCAGGATGAAGCCTACTAGATCATGATGGATAAACTTTTTGATGTGCAGTTGCAATCAGTTTGCCAGTATTTTATTGAAGATTTTTGAATCTATGTTCATCATGGATATTGGCCTGAAGTTTTCTGTTTTTGTTGAGCCTCTGCTGGGTTTTGGTATCATGATGATGTAGGTCTCATAAAATGATTTGGGAAGGATTCTCTCTTTGTTGATTGTTTGCAATAGTTTCAGAAGGAGTGGTACCCACTCCTCTTTGTATGTCTGGTAGAATTTGGCTGTGAACTCATCTGGACCTGGGCATTTTTTGGTTGGTAGGCTATTAATTGCTGCCTCGACTTCAGCCCTTGTTATTGGTCTATTCAGGGTTTCGACTTCCTCTTGGTTTATGCTTGGGAGGGTGCAAGTGTCTAGGAATTTATCCATTTCTTCCAAGTTTACTGGCTTATGTGCATAGAGTTGTCTGTAGTAATCTCTGATTGTAGTTTGTATTTCTGTGGAATCCGTGGTGCTTTCCCCTTTATCATTTTTTTATTGCATCTATTTGATTCTTCTCTCTTTTTTTATTAATCTGGCTAGCTGTCTATTTTGTTGATCTTTTCCAAAAAACAGCTCCTAGATTTATCGATGTTTCAAAGGTTTTTTTGTGTCTCTATCTCCTTCAGTTCTGCTCTGACCTTGGTTATTTCTTGCCTTCTGCTAGCTTTTGAGTTTTTTTTGATCTTGCTCCTCTAGCTCTTTCAATTTTGATGACAAGGTCTTGGTTTTAGATCTTTCCTTGCTTCTCATGTGGGCATTTATTGCTATAAATTTCCCTCTAGATACTGCTTTAAATGTGTCCCAGAGATTCTTGTATGTGTGTCTTCATTCTCGTTGGTTTCAAAAAACATCTTTATTTCTGCCTTCATTTCATTGTTTATCCAGTCAACATTCAAGTGCCAGTTGTTCAGTTTCCATCAAGTTGTGTGGTTCTGAGTTAGTTTCTTAATCCTGAGTTCTAATTTGATGGCACTGTGGTCTGAGAGACTGTCTGTTATGATTTCCATTCTTTTGCATTTGCTGAGGAGTCATTTACTTCCAATTATGTGGTCAGTTTTAGAGTAGGTGTGATGTGGTGCTGAGAAGAATGTATATTCTGTGGATTTGGGGTGCAGAGTTCTGTAGATGTCTATTAGGTTTGTTTGGTCCAGATCTGAGTTCAAGTCCTGGATATCCTTGTTAATTTTCTGTCTCATTGATCTGTCTAATATTGACAGTAGAGTGTTAACGTCTCCCACTATTATTGTGTGGGAGTCTAAGTCTCTTTGTAGGTCGTTAAGAACTTGCTTTATGTATCTGGGTGCTCCTGTGTTGGCTGCATATATATTTAGGATCGTTAGCTCTTCTTGTTGCATTGATCCTTTTACCATTATGTAATGCCCTTCGTCTCTTTTGATGTTTGTTGGTTTAAAATCTATTTTATCAGAGACTAGGATTGCAACTCCTGCTTTTTTTTTTGCTTTCCATTTGCTTGATAAATCTTCCTCATCCCTTTATTTTGAGCCTGTGTGTGTCCTTGCATGTGAGATGGGTTTCCTGGATACAGCACACCAATGGGTTTTGACTTTTTATCTAATTTGCCAGTCTGTGTCTTTTGATTGGGGCATTTAGCCCCATTTACATTTAAGGTCAATATTGTTATGTGTGAATTTGATCCTACCATTTTTATTCTAGCTGACTGTTTTGTCCATTAGTTGATGCAGTTTCTTCATTGTGTCGATGCTCTTTACCATTTGGCACATTTTTGGAGTGGCTGGTACTGGTTGTTCCTTTCTATGTTTAGTGCTTCTTTCAGGAGGTCTTGTAAAGCAGGCCTGATGGTGATCATATCTCTGAGCAATTGCTTGTCCATAAATGCTTTTATTTCTCCTTCGTTTATGGAGCTTAGTTTGGCTGGATATGAAATTCTAAGTTGAAAGTTCTTTAAGGATGTTGAATATTGGCCCCCACTCTCTTCTGTCCTGTAGGGTTTCTGCCGAGAGATCTGCTGTGAGTCTGATGGGCTTCCCTTTGTGGGTAACCAGACCTTTCTCTCTGGCTACCCTTAGCATTGTTTCCTTCATTTCAACCCTGGTGAATCTGATGATTATGTGCCTTGGGGTTGCTGTTCTTGAGGAATATCTTTGTGATGTTCTCTGTATTTCCTAGACTTGAATGTTGGCCTGCCTTGCTAGATTGGGGAAGTTTTCCTGGATAATATCCTGAAGAGTGTTTTCCAGCTTGGATTTATTTTATCCATCACATTCAGGTACACCTATCAAACGTAGATTAGGTCTTTTCACATAATTCCATATCTTTTGGATGCTTTGTTCATTTCTTTTCACTCTTTTTTTCTCTAATCTTGCCTTTTCATTTTATTTCATTGAGTTTGACTTCAATCTCTCATAGCTTTCTTCTGCTTGGTTGATTCAGCTATTGAAACTTGTGTATGCTTCGCAAAGTTCTCATGTTGTGTTTTTCAGCTCCATCAGGTCATTTATATTCTTCTCTAAACTGTTTATTCTCATTAGCATTTCGTCAAACCTTTTGTCAAGGTTCTTAGTTTCTTTGCTTTGGGTTAGAACATGATCTTTTAGCTCAGAGAAGTTTGTTATTACCCACCTTCTGAAGTCTGTTTCTGTCAATTCATCAGACTCATTCTCCATCTAGGCTTGTTCCCTTGCCGGTAAGGAGTTGTGATCCCTTGGAGGAGGAGAGGCATTCTCATTTGGGGCGTTTTCGTCTTTTTTGCACTGGTTTCTTCCCATCTTTGTGGATTTATTTACCTGTGGTCTTTGTAGTTGGTGACTTTCAGATGGGGTCTCTGAGTGGACATCCTTTTTGTTGATGATGAAGTTCTTTCTTTCTGTTTTTTAGTTTTCCTTCTAACAGTCAGGTCCCTCTGCTGTAGGATTGCTGGAGGTCCACTCCAGACCCTGAGAATCACCTGCCTGGGAATCACCTGCGGTGGCTGCAGAACAAAGGGTTGCTGCCAGTTTCTTCTTCTGTTATCTTAGTCCCAGAAGGATACCTGCCAGATGTCAGGCTCAGCTCTACTTTATGAAGTGTCTCTTTCGATATACAGGGGTCAGGGAGCTGCTCCTTGTAGGAGCTCAAGTGCTGAGTTGTGAGCTCCGTTGTTCTGTTCAGAGCTTTTGGGCAGGTACATTTAAGTCTGCTGCAGTGGAACTCATAACCGCCTTTTTTCCCAGGTGCTCTGTCCTGAGAAGGTGGAGCTTTATTTATACATTCCTGATGTGCTGCTGCCTTTTTTTAAGAGATGCCCTGCCCAGCTAGGAGGTAGCTTAGTTACATTCTGCCAGCAGAGGCATTGCTGAGCTGCTGTGGGCTCTGCCCAGCTGTTGTGTGAGCTTCCTTGTGGTTTTGTTTATAGAGGTATAGACAGAGCTACCTCGGTAATGGCAGCCTGCCTCAATAATGACAGACAGCCTCTGTAATGGTGGACTGCCTCGGTAATGGTGGACTGCCTCAGTAGTGGTGGACTGCCTCAGTAATGGTGGATGACCTTCCCTCCACAGAGCTGGACCATCCCAGGTCCAGCTGCGCTTGCTGTAAAACTCTCAATCCAGAGAATTTCAGATTGCGGGTCTTTGTGGGGGCCAGATCACCTGGCTCCCTGTTTCAGCCCCCTTTTTTTTTCAGTTGAATGGGCGGCTCTGTCTCCCAGGCGTTCCAGGTGCCAGTTGAAATGGCCGCCCAGATTTGTGTGAGTTTTTGTGCGGAGACCTGCTGCGCAGGCTGAAACAGCTGTGCTGGAAACTCATGGTGCTTTTCAGCCCGGGAATCTCCTGGTCTGTGGGCAGTAACAACTCATTTGGAAATGCAGTGATCACTCATCCTCTGCATTGTTCTCACGCGGAACTGCACTTCAGTGGTGTTCCTATTTGGCCATCTTAGATCCCTATCTGGATTGTTTTAAGAGTGTGTTGAGGACAGTATAAGCATTGAGTGAAAGTAGAAGTCTTTGTTATAACTGTCCAGACATCATGATCCACTAAGTAAACATTTACCAACAAATTTAGGGTTATTGAAGGCTAAGTAGAAGAGGACATCAACAAGCAAAGTTCTGGATGGTGGGTAAATGGCTGAGGATCTGCCTGACTCTTTTAAGGAAAAAGAATGGATGTACAGATGTTTTCCAACCATGCTGTAGGTAGCATTGGTTTTGCTCAGTGACTTGCACTGCAAAGTGAAAATTTTTAACCCAACAGCTAACTAATTCAAAATAATAGTCATTTGAAAACATTTCACAATTTTTTCCTGCCAAACCCAGGAAGAGTATTTAAAATTAAATATTAATTTTAGGATAAAACTGTATTAGCAATTTTTTCTAGTACAATTTGGAAATCCAACAGAACCATATTTGAAGGCACAGCAGTAGTTTGAAAGACTGGCTTTAAAATTAAGGCACCCTTACAAAGAAATCCTGATGGTGGAATTGCAAATTATTGTAATTAAGATGAAAAAGAAAAAGCATGATTTCTTAGGGACCTCACTAATGGGTTCAAACATAAAGTTGTGAATGAATAGCGGATTAGGTTACCTAAGCAACAGAGAAGGAAGGAAGAACATGCCGCCAAATGAGAATATAAAACCACGGCATGGATCATAAAGAAAAGGATTGGGAATGATGAAACCAAGTGAGCTCAGACTAAGAAGGCTAAGATCTTTAAAACTTATTTCAAAATAAGACAAAGGCAATGAAAACAATGGATGTGCTTCTTGGGTCCAATGGTATAATATTAAAATAAAGAGAATGCGATAATAATAATATTAGAATGCATAATAAAAGAAGTATAGTAATAACAATGAATGAACACTAAGAAAATAAATATTTTGAATCTAGTTTGTTTTCTGCTTCTCTACCCAGGAAATTATTACTGGATTGAATATTATAAGATGGCAGCTTATGCCTTAAATAAGTTCAAGCCTTTTATCTGAGACACATTACATCCCCTGGGCATGAAGAAACTCATAAACGTGTTTGTTGAACTACTTTTAGGAACCTCAGAAGAATAATGAAAAGCAGAAAGTTACTAAAAGATAAAAAAACAGGGACTATCATCATCATAATTTTCAAAACTCTTTTTGAAAATTATTGACCTAATATCAATCCTAATCAAAATTAGAAAGAGAATTCAAAACAAAGAATGGTGTAAGTCTATGGAAATTTCAGGCAGTGTGGCAGTGTTGCGGACACTATCCTCAGCCAGAAAGTGTCTCTCTGCCCATCAAAACATACAAGGTTGGCAGTTCACCCTCTCTCTACTCCTCTCACTTCTAGAAAAACAAATCTAATTTTTTAAAATCCAAACTTAATTTTTAAAATCCAAACTTCTGATCTACATATCAGGCTGTCGAGCCATATTGAAAACGTCTCAAACATTATAGTTAATATAGATAGATACAGATATAGATATGTGAGCTGATTTGTTTTACCTTGGTTTATAAGAGGAATTTCCTTTTTTTCTTGTTTCAATGAAACATCCGTGTTGCTTTTATCTGAAACCTGAAAAACAAGTTCTTTATTTAAAACTGTACAAATAGATAGGACATATTACAAACTTGATAAAAGACATGAAAGGCAGTGCTCCCATCGGAAGAGAGATCATAATGTTAGCAGCAGTGAAGTTATGCACCTGTTATAAAGGGAACAAATGGTACATGAACAAAATGAAAATAGCATACATTCCAAGAATGATTACATTACCATAGTCATGTTTACTCAGTTGATTTCCTTAAAGTGATTTTTGTATTTCTACTAATATTTGTACAGCTATTTTAAAAATTGATATCACACATGGATGTAATGATGTCTACAACAAGGTCAAGTATTTGATTCACCAGTAACAACCATTGAGCCTCTATTGTTTTTTGTTTGTTTTTTGAGACAGAGTCTCATTCTGTCCCCAGACTGGAGTGCAGTTGCGTGATCTTGGCTCACTGCAACCTCCAGCTCCCTGGTTCAAGTGATTCTCCTGCCTCAGCCTCCTGAGTAGGACTGGGACTACAGGTGTGCACTGCCACGCCCAGCTAATTTTTGTATTTTTTTAGTAGAAACAGGGTTTCACCATGTTGGCCAAGATAGTCTTGATCTCTTGAACTCATTCATGATCCGCCCACCTCTGCCTCCCAAAGTGCTGGGATTACAGGTGTGGGCCACTGTACCCGGCCACCTCTATTGTTTTGAGGACGCTTAGAGTACCTCTGGTTGCTGCAAAGCAGACAAAGTAGGAGTTCAGCATCCATGCCATGAAAACTTTGGAGAGTTTGGGGCTGGGGCCTGTAGTCCCAATACATAATAAGAATATGGGGAAGCGGATGGGAAGTTGACCTGGAATACTGGGGGATGGGACATCTCATCTTCTAACAAAATCCCAGGCAAATTGCCTGAAGGGGGTTGCAGAGCCTTAGTGTGTTGATTGCTGGAGCCAGGAGGGCTACTTGCACCTGGAAAGAGAGAGGACATATATGTGTTTGTGTGTGGTTGTGGGGCACAAGGTGGGAATGGATAGGGGACATTTGAGGGGTGGAGTGCGCCATTCATAAGCCAGGTCTATCATCACTTTGGGAATCCTGTTAGGCTCCATTTTACAAGACTCACACAAAGCAGACTTATACTTTGTGAATATACTTTAAATGAGAGAGAAAGAGAGAGTGAAAGTGTCTGTTTATGCCTTCAGGGAAAGACACCCAGAATGCTCCCTCTATGCATTTTGTAAATCTGTGAGAAGGTGTAGGAATAGGCAGTTATGAAAGAAAGGAAGGAAGGCAATGAAGAGGGCAAGCAGAAAGCAAAAGCTCCTGTCTGCTCGTTGCTCTGAAGACCCATGAACACACACTGATACACATGCAACCATGTCCCCAACTCTGTTACCTCATGGAAGATAGGGAGCTGTCAGTTTTCTTGAAGTTTGCTCATTGCAAAGTTTGCTCATCTTTCATCTTTCATGCCCCTTCTAACCTGCTAAACAAATGTGGTCTAGAGAGGATGTCCACCCTCTTTTTTTCCCCTCCCAGGAAACAAAGGAGTATTTTTACACAGCATTCCAGAAACTGTGCTCTCTCAGGAAGTAGATTAAATGGGCACACACGGAGCCTAGTAACAAAATAACTATGTAGCTGTCTATCATTGCCATTTTCCATTTCACCTAAATCAAGAGCAAGAAAAGCCTTATGGATAAGGGAGAAATAAATAAGACTACTTCTAAGCTACTTTTGTCTATTTCAAAAAAAAATTTTTGTACTTAAATTGTAAGTACAAAATTGTAAGTACTGCCCCAGGAAGTAATCAAAATGCATATTTCTTAAAGATTCATTTTGCAAAAATCTTGAAAGTGACTTTAAAATGCATGTTTTATTTACCTCTGATGAACATAAAATTTAAAGTTTTCTTCTGATGCGCTGATATGTAAGGAAAATCTACATGATACTAAGTGTCTCCAGCTTCAGACTAAAGATTTTTCCAACCAGTTTATAAACAGCATAGACTATTTTCAACAACATCTAATAGGAACCACAAGATAAGCTTATAAGAAGAACTATTTAATACCTTTCATTATAAGCACTTCATTATAATCCATGATGATTACATCAAAATGTGTTAATTGTCTTTGGGAACTTTCTTCTATGATGAAATCAGACAAGATGAAAGTATCCAAGATTAAAGAAAATGACAGCACTCCCAGAAGAGAAATTTTGTTGTTGGTGTTATTAATGCAGTCTCACAAAATTAATTATGTTTGCATTATATTGTTTAGTTCTCTGCTTTGAGCTCTGTCTTGTTAGGGCTATTTTTCTAGGATCAGATATGCCCCCTTACTCCAAAAATGTTACTTGTACAAAGCTCTGCCATCTCTATAACATGAAAAATTTATTCTTCCTTTGCTTTATTATCTTTATTCTTTATATTAAAAGCATAGAAATGTTTAAAAGATTTTTGGATAAATGATTTAAAGCCTACAGTATTTTCTTTGAAATAACATTGTATAAATCTGATTTTATAGGATGCTGTCTTCTATTACAATATAGTTGAAGGCCTTATTTTTTTCAAAATGAGACAAGAAAACACACAGCTGTTTTTTCAATTACATGACTTGTATACTTGATCTTACTTACAAAGGTCTTTCATTTATATTAATTGGTTTCATTATAGAAATGTTCTTCAGTCACTTAAGCTTAACTGTGTCTCATATTCTGAAGTTGGAGGAAATCTCTTGCCTGAGATTTTTACCTATATCACGAAACAGACAACACCTCACACAAAGCAAATGAGATTATAGTTTAGTCTTAACATGGAGTTTAAGACATCTTAATTAAAATTATGTTAACAATGAGCAGGGTGGGATTTGTCAGTTCTTCAAGGGATGCAACGGATCAACGTAATACCACATGTTCAATTTTGTAAAGTATCTACTTAAGAAGATAAATAAATCATAAATAAGTCAGAGGGGGAAAAAAGAACACATCACAGGCAGCTTTGCTACACCTATTTAATTTCATTATTGTTAAGGAAGCTTAAAAACTGGATGATATCACTTTATCTGATTACTTCTACTCCTTTACCCCTCCAAGCCTACTTCAAGCACTTATTATTATGAAGAATCCATAAAGGCCATGATACCAGTAAATACCTTTCTGGCAACTTCAAAGACCCTTTCTGTTTGCACTTGTCATGGTTAACATTATGTTCCAGGCCCTCCCCTTCATTCAATAATTTATTCAATAACATTGGGTTCCTAGCGTGGACCAGGTACTATTACAGTGAAAAGTTCACAGTCCTCCTGATATGGTTTGGCTATGTCCCCACTCAAATCTCGACTTGAATTGTAGCTCCCATAATCTCATGTGTCGTGGGAGGGACCCGGTAGGAGGTAACTGAATCACGGGGGTGTGTCTTTCCCATGCTGTTCTTGTCACAGTGAATAAGTCTCAGAAGATCTGATGGTTTTATAAAGTGGAGTTCCCCCACACACGTTCTCTTGCCTGCTGCCATGTAAGACATGCTTTTGCTCTTCTTTTGCCTTCTGCCATGATTGTGAGGCCTCCCCAGCCATGTGGAACCTCTTTTTCTTTATTAATTATCCATTCTCAGGTATTTCTTCATAGCAGTATGAAAATGGACTTATATACCTGCCTTTATGGAATGAATTTTCTACATTCAATAAATAAAAAGATAAACATGTAATATATTGTCAGGTAATGGAAGTTCTGAGAAGAAAAACAACACAGGTGAGAGAGAGTGATATAAGATCCTGCATAATCTGACCCCCTCACTGCTCTGTTCTCATCTCACATCCTCCATTTTCCTCTAGCAGCTCTTTGAGAAATACGCCAGGCACACTCCTCTCAAGTCTTTGGCCTGTTGTTTACTATAGACTTGTTTGTTCCCCCAGCTTTTCCCTAGTCTTGCCTAAGCATCCCATTAGTGGGGCCATCTGTGGTCACGCTACCTAAAATTGCAACTCCTGTTCACCACCTGCAACACAGATACTTCCTATTCCCGTCCTTTGCTTTCTTTTTCTCCCTGATATTTGTTATTATCTACCATGCACCGTATTTACTTATTCATCTCATCTATTGAATGATCCCCCCACTAGAATGGAAGCTCCACAAAGACAGGAAGGATTGTCTGTTTTTTCCCCTGCTGGACCCCCATTGTCTAGGACAGCAACTGATGTTCAAGATATTCAGAGAATAAGAGAAAGTTAAAAAAATCAAGTCATGAAAATACATGTGTGTTGCTGACAGTGGTGATGGGGTGGTGTGGGTAGTGGAGTACAGGTATACGACTGATAAAGGAAAATGCTTAGGCTTATGTTTCTCTCTTTCTCTCTTACTGGTATTATTTTTCTTCACAGAATTTATATGACCTAATATTATATTATTTATTTACCCTTTTATTTAATATTCCTTAGGGTACTGGAGGCCAACTACGGTCAGAGCGGCCACAGTGGACTAAGAGAAGGAATGAGCAGTGAGGTCTGTAGCCTCAAAAGTTATCAGGTCAGGACATCTAGCGCTTTGGGGGCCACAGCAAGAACACTGAATTTTGTTCTAAGTATGAGCAGCAGCCATGGAAGGGTTTGAGTAGGTGAATGACATAATATGACATATTCTGGATGGCATACTCAGATTTTTAGACTGTGGTGGCCAAGAGAGACAGCGAGATGATTCATAGGAGTACTGGTGTAGTCCGGGTAAGAGATGTCAGTGTGTTGGCCAGAGTGGCAGCTATGGAGGTGGTAGAATACGTTCTATGTTTAAAGGTTGGTCAGCAAGATTGGCTGATGAGTTGAGTGCAGGATGAGAAAGGAGAGAAATTCAGGATGATTCCCAGGTTTGGGCCTGAGTAGCGGTGAGAGTTAAGGAAGCATGAAGATGTCTCTTGGAATTCTTTCTTCTCTTGATCTTTATAGCCTTCTCTGTTTCAACTCTCTCTGGGTAGTTTATCCTTTTTCTCGTGGTACCTGTTAAAATCTCTAAAGTTAAGCTATCACACTTCATGCAAACAATGGCTTCCTCGGCACCTCAGCCCTAACTTTTCACCTTTGCTCTAGTTATTTCCAACGGATCTCATGACACTTACACGTGAATATCTCGCTGAAACTTCAAATCCTCAGTCCCACCTTTGACTACTTGGTCAGATTCCCCGTCAATGAGCTTCATTCTATTCACAGTGCTGGCTTTTGTTCCAGATTGCCATTGCAGAACTGCTTTCATTACTTAGTTCTCCACACTTTTACCAAGCTGTACTACCTTTCTTCTACAATTTCTTAAGGTTTTCTTGTCATCCAATACTACAATTTTCAGGCAGCATCAACCTACTTTTTTCTGTTGGTCTTTACTTTCTTCTTTTTACAATCCAAGCCATTATCCCAATCTGATTAATGTTTTTAAACAAAATACCCATGGTTAGATGTTCCTTCTTAGAAACATCCCATAGGTCCTGCATACTTAGTATCTCAAGCACAGAATCTTTATCTGCCTTTCAAAGCTCTTCTCAATGTGATTCTAAGTTATCTAGACACAATTTAAGTATTTCTCAACAAATATCCCTTATTATCATCAAAACGTTCTCTTCAGATTTCCCTAAAATTACTATATGCACTCTTGCTTCCACATCTCTGCCATTGTAAATGTTCTCCGTGGAATGGCTTCTCCCTTCTCTTCCTTTCTTAAAAGTTTTATCCATAACTTGCAAAGACAAGTATACATCCCACTCTTTCCAAAACATCTTTTTTGTTATTAATCCAGCACGTATTCTTTCTTCCTCTGAATAACTACTAACAGTTATCTCCCCTTCTATCTTCCACATAAGTTCACTCTTTAGCTCTCTATTTTTTTCCATAAAGAAATGTTACTTTCTCAATTTTCATTCATCTAGCTCACCAATAAAGGCTGACTTTTTCTTCTTTAGAATTAAAGAAGGTGGCTTTAAAAGCTTTTTATAATGCAAATAATTATTTTCATTCTATCATGAATATAATTCTCATAACCTTGAAAATAGATAGCATTATTGTTCTCATTTTATATACAGGAAAACAGAATATCAAAATTTAACACAACTGACAAACCTCACGGAGGTCTGAATTGGAGCCTGGGTCAGCCACTCAGTGTAAAGCCTCCACAGTGTAGAGCCTGTATCCTTTCCATAACATAATATACTACCCAATGGTGTTGTAAAATTGTCTTCCAATTTTTTTGTTCCTTCAGCAGAGAAATCAGATACTTGACTTTTTTGGTGTCCCTCAAAATCTTGAACATAGTATTATTCAATAAATTTGTTTTGATTAATTAGCTCAGGGTGCTGGTAGTCCATAGTCTAGCACTTGAATATTTAGATTCCTTGTAAGTCATCCACAAGATTTTCCTTTAGGTCAGGGACATATTACACATTGTTTTTGTGTCTCTCTGTACATTTGCTGGAGAGTTGATGAACAACCCTGTGGAGGACTATTCCCCTTAGAGCTCTGGTCTGCATCTTGTAAGAGGGCTTCCCATGTGTCTAGTATTATTAGTAATCATCACAGCATTTTATAGATTCATAAAGAGGCAATGGTAGCATCATCAACCAGGAGCAAAGCTGATGAGAAATCACCTGCTTTTGAAATTAAGGCAACTTGAATAATCTGAAATTATGTTATTGTACTACCAGTGCAGTCTTCTATTTTAAAAAAGCCATTCTGTTGGGAGTCAGAAAAATGATGTATATCTAGGGTGAATGCAATTGATTTAAGGACTAATTTTGCAAGGTTTTTGTTTTTCTTTTATATCTGCTTTTGGGTTACATTGTCACCTTTTCAGTCTCATTGTCATGATTCATTATCATGTAGTACTTATACAAAAAACAGTACTTATAGTTGTTTTTCATTTGTTTTGGCCACCATAAAACATAAACCTAGACACCGTAGCAACTCATCACTCTTCTGGATGTTCTTCAGGTTTTATAACATACTATGAAGGCCCTGTTAAGGATGTTAAGAATTCAGGGTGCATTGATGCTTTTTCTAAGCTGGAATCTGCCTCTTTTGAAAGCTTCCCCAAAGAGCTAACCAGGTACAACTGGTAAATGACTTAGCTCATTTCTGAGACAGGAAGATGGTTCCATCCACTCATTGTTATATGACTTTCTTGAGCCCCAGAGAGTGTTCTGTTCTAGATACCAGAGGATACATGTTTCATAATGGCTGAGGTTTCATTGCCAAACTCTTAAAATACTTTTGTCAGTGGTGATCTGGCCATCAAATGTTTAAAAATATCTATAGATTGAGAAAATGAAACAGATCCCTCTGTCAGTCTGCTCTTGAGGACAGCTGTAAGCCAAAAGAAGGCTTAAATAATCACAGAGGACAGAAGGGCTAGTCAATCCAATAAAAAAAAAATACACGGTTCCCGGTTATTAAATAGAAGGTCTATTCTAACCTTACTATAACCACACCGTACATATTATTCCATGTCTTCACAAATCTGGGTTTTCCTCTGACATTCAGAATAGTACCTCAAAGATTATTATTATAAAATATGAATAAACAACAAACACCGGTATTTATGAGGAAGGTATATGTTGCTTCATGTTAGAATTAGAAAATCTCTACAATGTCAGTTTGGAGTGTGTGTTCCTCCGGGATGAAAAAAAAAGCATGTACATATGTTTTTAAATAAAGTCAGTACTTTTATCACTCTGTCTGGAGCCTCAGCACATTATTGCTATTCAACTTCTCTAACTGCTGGCATGAGTAATTTTATTTCCCTGGTGTTCCTCAGTTTTGCGTCTCTCTTCAAATTGATCATTTGCTTTCCTGACCATCTACTGTGGTCTGGGAACCTAATCTTCCCAGTCACCTTTCAGAATAGATCCCCTAGGATGTTTAATCTGTGTGGTTACTTCTTACCTCTCATCTGGTGATGTAACTTTGATAGGATGTGAGATACTCTAATCCCATTCTTCCATTTTTACTTTCAAAGTTTTTATGAAGCATTGTGTAGAAACAGCTGATCAGAATGCATCACTTTTGAGAGGCATGGAAAATACCAGATTCATTCCCAGATCCAGGGTGGTATGGAGTTTGCCTGGAGTAAAGTTGGACTGCCAGTTTATCACAGAGCAGTGCACAGGAGTTTGTAATTAAATCTAGACAAACCCTTAATTACAGCAGTACCACAGGGCACTATTCCAATAACAGCAGAACTACAGCAGTATCTACTCAGACAATGATTCTCCTGATAAAGGCTGGCATACCTATAAAAGATGTGATTTAACAACAATTTCTACTTCCTTCCCATCTGGGATTAACTGGGACAAATTTGAACTTTACACATGGGTTTGGAAATGCCTGAGACAGAAAGCAGTTCAGAATACCCACTATTCATTTAAAGAGAGAGCAGGACATGTGTTCTGAGCATGCAAGATAGAAAATAATAAGATTTTCTGGAGGCCAAAGGTAAAGCAACAACAGCTCATGGAAGGGGTTGGTGACCATAACCATATTACTAGAGTGATAATCTTGGACAAGAAAAATGCTTTCTTTTTTCAGAAGCCAGGAATTAGTGGAGACCCCAAGAAGATGAGCCTCATAACTGTGACTAGACTCTAGGTTGACTAGAAGGACAAAAGCTGGGTCTTAGAAGAAAAGAACTATTAATACATTGTTTAGGTCAGATTTAGGGTGGATACAGAGAGAAACGGGCTAAAGAGAGCTTAATCTGGGCAAGGCATGGATGATGGATTGGCCCTTTAAAACTGATTCAACACACTTGACTGGAGGTGCCCAACCAAAAAACTTTGGAAACACAAGCCAAAATGCCAAATGTTAGCCAATGCAGTATAGAGGTGGACCTTGAAACTCTCATGCCTGAGTAAAGTGTATCCATTTGCTTCAACGGACCCAAGTGGAATGGGCTGACTGAATTAATGTAGGGGCCAGTTATGGAGGTGCAAGGTAAAAGGAGATGTATAATGAGGAGTGATTACACAAGGAGGAGCCAAGTCAAACAGCTGGGGCTCAAGGTGCCCACTTCCTGGCACTGTGATCTTTAGCAAGCTTAATTTTCCCCATCTGTAAAATAGGGGTGAAAGAGTACTTGCCTCAGGTTATGAGGAGGTGAGAAGGGATATGAAACATGGGAAGAACGGTATCTGAATTTCATCATGGCCACACAGAAAGGGAAAAGACTGACTACTGGAATATGACGGCTGTGCGCATGTGTGCACACACACTAAAATTTCTGGATAATTCAGCTTTATAGCGTCAGAGTTAAAAAAAAAATATGGACCACCTTAGTTACCCTAAAATGGTGGAGGCAGCTGTAGCTGTACTAACAAGATTATGAAAAATAAAAAGTTTGCTAAAGTGCAGAATCCATAGCAAATGTCTCTAAAGGTCCAACTGAGAGGCTATCTAGAGCACTTTGAAGAGGATTAAGATTTTTTAAAGAAAAACTCTTCATTATTTTCCTGACAGTTTTTTAATCTCCAGAATATGCCTGAAGCTTTAACCAAATCCCAGTTGGAAACTTCTACAGCTCCAAATGATGTATAAGGTCTTGCCAAGAACATGCTCATTGCATGGACTTTGAAAATGAATGGCCTGCACTGGCTACAAGACCAACCATAAATTAATATCAAATAGAAAACATGCTGTGGAAGCAATATCAACAAAGTATATGAGCTGAAGCAACTAGAGACGGGACAAATGAAGCCCCACACCACATGAATGACTTGGAGCATGGCAAATGGGAGGCATGGTGCAGAACAAAGTGCCAGACATTAAAAACGATCAGAAAATAAAGATTATTCCTCTGGGAAAAGAGGAAACAAGAAGAATGTGGTTTTAATAAATTGCTTGGGTAAGGCTGGACACAGTGGCTCACGCCTGTAATCCCCCCACTTTGGGAGGCCAAGGTGGGTGGATCACTTGAGGCCAGGAGTTCAGGCCAGTCTGGCCAACATGGCAAAACCCCATCTCTATTGAAAGTACAAAAATTAGCTGGGTGTGGTGGCACATGTAATTCCAGCTACTCGGGAGACTGAGGCAAGAGAATTGCTTGCCATGAGCTGAGACTGTGCCACTGCACTCCAGCCTGGGGGGAATAGAGAGACTCTGTCTTGAAAAAATTTAAAAGGTAAAATGAAAAAAATTTCTTCAATAGACCACAGGCCTTAGAGCAAAAGCAATAAGAAGAACATTCAATCAAGAATTGAGGGGCTCAGTGGGGGTAGGGAGAGAAGAAGTTAGGAAAACAAATAAAACATAACAGTAGGCCACAACAGTGAGGTAATTTTGGAGAATGAATGATCATATGGCTGAAATAATCAGCAATGGTTGCATTAAATATGAATCTGGAAAGTAACCAATACTTTTTTCATTTCACTTGAAATTGCACAACTATTAGTACAAGAACCAGAGTGAGATGTTGCCTGAAACATGGAACAGAGAAAACTAAAGTGCCTTAATATGAAAAAAAAAAAAAATCCTTTTAAAAGGCAGGCTGATAGATATTTATTAACATAGCAAAACAAATCTGCTAATCAGAATGGAGTTATTCTCCAGAAAGCATGAAAACATACAGTTATAGGAGCACAGTCAGGCACGGACAAAGGTTCCCTGAGTCAGTACCCTTTTAGTATTATGGTTGCATTGGTACCATGACCTCTGTCATGTCTCTTTGGGAGGTGGACACAGCAGGCTGTCTTAGCTGCACGCCTTTTACATATTCAGGCACCTAGCTCACTAGCAACTGTCAGATTATAATTGGCAGCCCAGGCAGATTGGCATAAAGGGACAGAATGCATAGCTTAGGTCAATATGTGCCTTCCAGTTGAACTGAGGCTGTATTTATCTTTTAAATGACTAAAGTGACATCATGCTATAATACAATAGTTTCCTGAATTTGGATAAATTGGATGTGAAGTCATCCCTGTGAGATGAAGTTTCTTTGGTGTGCTGAACATACCGTATTTCTTAGTCTCCTATACCTAAAAATAAGACCCTGGGTCCCACATTCAGCAAATTTACCAAAATAATAAATACCACCTTTGGGGGTCAGGGGAGGGAGTCCTTTGCAGTAGCTAATTATTCTTCCTTAAGTGACAACCTCCTGTACCACCATTAGCACTGAGTACCTTCCTTCTTGAAATTTAATAGACACAGGGGCACATACACTCACACGTGTACAGACACATGCTATAATTAGAAGATAACCAGAAAGGAGCATGGGGGATGGGATGATCTTTTTTTAATTTCTAGGTTTAAGAAAATGTAGACAGACAGCATTGAGGAACAATTATTTCCTACTTGAATTATTGCAACTACAGCCAAACAGAAATTAATGTGCATCTGTGGATAATATATATTTATCCAAGTTAATTAGACACCACAAGTATGGAAACAGACATCTTGCTATGATCACAGAGACACAAATAAATCATACCACATACCTACACACAAGTAATATAAAAACTTGAGAACTATTACCTAAAAAGACAATATTTTAAACTTAAATGTCATATCTAACTCATGAAAAGGCACTTGCCAAAAGCTCTGTGCAAAGCTGAGAGAGGTGACAAAGTAAGGGCTACATGAAAAACTCACAGAGACTTTGAAAACTCTGCAGAGCAAATGGTGAATGTAATATTCACAGGTACAACTACATAATATTTCGCTTTGAAGAGGTCAAAAGAGGGGGCATTATTTACAACACCAGTTGCAGTTTTGTCTTTCTTTCAAGCCTCTGATTAAATTTTTACCCTTTTTCCTTTTGAAAATACTTCGGTATTTACTTTTTTCATTTAGTTGTTCTTTATTGCTAATAGCGAGGCTGTTTCTGTTCCCATTCACAAATCACTTCTACACCTTTTCAACATCCCTTCAAATTGCTTCTCAAAATAATTATATTGCTTCTCAATATAATTATCCATCATTTATGGATGAAATGATATGAAGTCTGGGAGTAAGGAGGGGAAGGAGGGGATATGGGTGAAACAAAGCTGGCCATGAGTTGATAACCACTGGAGCTGGGAAATGGGCACACAGGAGTTGGTTGTGCTATGTTCAAAATTTTTCAAAATGAAAAAATTTTTAAATAAAACTTTCATTATAGTTAGATCATGTACCTTGTGACAATAACTTTCTACTGAAGGACATTATCATAAGTTAAGCTAAAGTCAGAAGAAAATATATCTTTCTCATTGGCACAAGTGCAATTTAAACCTAATCCACAATTCTTTATAGCATTTCGAAGTACCTTACCCTAAAGACATGTACAATGAGGCCAGGTCCTTTTCTAAATCCTCTCACTTAGCATGTCAAACATAGAACCACCTAGGCTACTGTAGTTACTCTTATGTAAGTTAAAGTTTAGCTATAAGCTTCTTGGCAATCAAGGTAAAAAGGAAACTATATTGAGTAATAACATTTATATTCAGATAAAAGAAAATATCGAATAGGTTTTTTTTCCCTGACATTAAATTCTAATGTATAAATTATTTTTAGTGTGTTTTTTATTATAACACAAAGAACACTATATAACATAATGAACACCATGGCTTCACAGATGAAGCATTTCTCAAATAGTCAGTCCTTGAATCAATTCTTCCTAAACACCAAGGGCTTTTTATGCTTGGTTCAGTGAAGGCAAAGCAACTCGGCTCTACAGGAGCCCAGATACATACTCTTTGATATCAACTATCAAGTTAGAAACAGGAACACATTATTTAAAGGAGAAAATGGGGAGCATTCCCATAATTCTTGAATAGACTTTTCTCTACCCAATTTAAGTCAATTCAGAATTACACCTTCTGGTGAGAGTCCAATTTACAAATTATAGAAAGTTTCGTATTCTTTGGATTTGGGAATGAGTTTTCACAATGACCTTCCAGTCATATATGTAACTTTTGTAAATTTTTGTATATTTACATATATATTAAGGCTTTCTTAATCTGAGAACTAAAACAGAAAGGGGCCATAGACTAGGTGTGGATGTGTGTAAGTTCCAGATGCATCGCTACTAATTTATGTAGCCTTGAGCAAGTAACTTAAACTCTTCTGAGGCTTATTTCTACATCTAAAAACTAGGTTATCCAACTAAACGTTTCCATTACTTTGAGGCACTAACAGGTCCCTCTAATCTCTGTGAATATGAAAATCTCAAGGTGCCATTTATTGTGTAGTTTATCTCACCAGGATTATATCTGGATCACTCTTGCTGTTCTCATCTTCAGTCAATACCTGACATTCCTCTACAAGGTTCAGACTCTGCTTCCTCTTCATTTTCCAAGAAGTGGCCTATAACAAGGAATTAACAAAAAAATATACAACAATTAGTGGCAAGCAATGGTGTACATTAAACTACCTTCACTCTTTACTTCATTCTGCCTCTACTTACCACAGACTTTTGTAGGACATACAGCAAAAATTCAATTTCTGATCTTTGCATATGATCAGCATGTGGTAAGATTTACTGAGAGTATATCTGCCATCCTAATTCCATGCTGCTTAGGTTAATTTTTTTTTTTAGATGGAGTTTCACTCTTGTTGCCCAAGCTGGAGTGTAATGGTGTGATCTCAGCTCACTGCAACCTCCGCCTTGCGGTTTCAAACAATTCTCCTGCCTCAGTCTTCCGAGCAGCTGAGATTACAGACCCCCACCACCACGCCTGGGAAATTAGCTTATCTTTCTAAGAGCTGATATGCAATCTGTTTCCATTTCTTCATGTTCCACTTACCAGTCAATGCATTACTTTTATGGCAAAAAGAGCAATTACTTTTGCACCAAACTATAATCTGGTTTCTACCCTTTCTACTCCAACAACAACAAAAAACCCTGAGATCATTCCTCTTACCTCTAAATCCTTAAGTCAACAGATAACTCTTCGGCCACTGGCCAGTTGAGTTGACCCCTCAACTGAATTTAGGCTTCATGACAGCCTCTCTTCAAATCACCCTTTTCCCCCTTTTGGTTTTAAAGAAATAACACATTCCTGGTTTCTTCTCTTAGTGCTCTGGCAATTCCTTCACAATCATCTATGCACATCTGTACTCTGGTAGGTAGCCACAAAATGCTAAAATTCGTCAAGTTTCTGTCGAGTCCTTCCTTTCTTCTTACCCATTCAACCTCACTCATCCTAAGGTATGCAAATACCTCAAAATATTATCTCCTACTTAAACCTCACCTCCGAAATCCAGACTCATATAATATGTGACTTTTCACTTGGCACATCCTCTTGGCAGTCTCAAACAATGTAAGCTAAACTCATGCTCATGCTCTTCTCCAAAAGCCCAGTCACCTTCTACAATCCCCTGTT
This sequence comes from Cebus imitator, assembly GCF_001604975.1. Lineage (NCBI taxonomy): Eukaryota > Metazoa > Chordata > Mammalia > Primates > Cebidae > Cebus > Cebus imitator. The sequence continues at coordinate 857,067 of NW_016107754.1, read as the reverse complement.
TCAATGAATGGAATTGCCATTCAACCTGGTGAAAGAGCTCAAAATTGTGTAGTCATTCTTGCTGTTTTCCTCTACATGATCCTCTATACCTAATAAAGCCTAACCCCCCAGAAAAGGGCAGGGTTACCTCCTCATCACCATCATCCTAGCCCACACCACTGTGATCTCCATCAGAGCATGGACAAGTCTCCTAACTGCTCTGCCCACATCCACTCTTGTTAAGCATTATTTCAGTTCCAGAGGATGAGTCTCAAAACTTCTGCTCATTGTATCTTGGTTATGGGAGTTGCCAAAGAAAACACAATGCAGGCAAGCACTAGATGGAACAATGCTTCACTCACGTAGAGAAGAAACAAAGCAAGATCCGCTGCAGCAGGGTGTATCAGGCCCCCATGCCCAGCAGGCTCCCCATCAGCCAATGCTGGGCAATTGGCTACACGCACCCCTCTCATGCTATAGGAGGAAGATGTCATGCTCCCTCCCCAAGGAAGATGGATACAGCAGTGGGGTTGACCAAGGTTTCATGTGACACACACATTTAAGCAGATAAAAGAGCATACATTGGACTTGCAACAGAAAAAGATATCTCCACACAAGGGGATAAACCCAGCATAGGCCATGTGTGTCCCAAGGAAGTGTCCCAGGCTCAAGGTCCATTCTTATGTAGCCAAGTGGAGGCCAAAAGGCTATACCCCTGAGACTGTCTTTCCCAACAACTCAGCTCTCTACCAATCTTTCTTTATACTCAGCCAAAGCCATCTTTACTAAAGAAAAATCTGGTCATATCACTTTCCTACTTAAAACTCTTCAATGGCTTCCCATTGCTTATAGGATAAATGTAAAACCCCTTATGGGTGTCTTATAGGACCTGCCCTACTCCACACCACAGACCCTTTCCATCTCTTTTCCCTGCCATAGATTACTTGTCTATTAAAAGTTCTTCATATTCACCATGTTCCCTCTTTAGCAAATGCTGTTTCCATTGCTTGGAAGTGTCTTTCCTCCCCTTTTACTAACTTAATTACATTTTAATCCTAAAAGGCTAGTTACCATCTTTTCTGGGAAGAGGTTTCTGTCCTACCAGAGTCAAAAACCCTTATCCTAAACACTCATGCTACTGTCTCATAAAAACTGCCATAGTAGCAGTTGACATCTGTCTCTGTAATTATTGGGTGTCTGTCTTTATCATTAGACTGTAAGTTTGATGGTGGCAGAAACCATATGTGGTTTTGCCCACAATCCCTTGTGACTGGCATACAGAGTGGCACATAGTAAAATTATATATATACAGACACATGTATGTATATATCAGTATATGTATGTATAGCTACATGAAGTGTGTGTATATTGTTTCATATAGCTTTACATTTTATATGTGTATGCACACACACACTCACACATACACACACATGCTATACTGAGTGAGTCCCTGTATTTAATGTCTAAAATGTTTTGTTCTAACACTTGGATACACTCTCAACTTCTCAACAGACTGTATGTTTTTGGGGCATGCAACATATCTATACAATAAACTGACAAATCCTAAATATTGAAATTGCACAGCTAATGAGTTTTTCTGGAATTCAGAGTGAAAAGAGATGTGATTATAAAGTGATAACATGCAGGACTTCCAACACGGCAAGGATCGAATATCTGCTGAATACATAAAACATTCAAGTATAATACATAATTCAAATCAACAAAAAAACTGAAATTCTGTAGGTTGTGAACAGATTCAGCTTGGTTCATATAGAAAAGATTTGGGGCAAAAATTTCAAAATTATAGGGAAATGGATTTGAAATACTTTAAGAGGATGAGCTGCCAAAAATAGCATTAAAAAAAGGAGGTAAGGATTTTCACTAAAGAATTTCAGAGAGGCTGTATATCATTTGCCAAAAATATTATAAAGGAATGCGTGAGACATTTCTATAATGTAACTACTGTTCAAAATAATGCCTTAGAACCATGCTTAAAATATCTTGCCTCCCACTATGACTAATGCAGTATCTGTTTTTGTTTTTGTTTTTGTGACAGAGTCTCGCTCTGTTGCCCAGGATGGAGTGCAATGGCACAATCTCAGCTCACTGCAACCTCCTCTTCCCAGGTTCACATGATTCTCCTGCCTCAGCCTCCCAAGTAGTTGGGATTACAGGTGCCTACCACCACGCCCAGCTAATTTTTTTTTTTTTTTTTTCATAGAGACTGGGTTTTGCCATGTTGGTCAGGCTGGTCTCGAACTCCTGACCTCAGGTGATCCACCTACCTTGGCCTCCCAAAGTGCTGGGATTACAGGCGTGAGCCACCATGCCCAGCCAATGCAGTGTCTTACACTGGGCAGAACTCAGTAGATACTTGCTAATTAAATAAGTTTATGGCTTTCAGAGCCTATAGCAGTTCATTTGAATATTTTCTATGGTGGATAATCTCTACTCTTTAAGGTTGAATTTAATTTGTGGAAATAGTAAAAGGGCATTAGAGGTCAATGTGATAAACAAGGTAGATAAACTAGGCAGTAAATTTTGGCTTAAAAAGATACGAAAGGAAAGTTATTGAGATGATGTCTATAACCATTCAGCACTGAACCTAGCACAGGGTAAATGCCCATTCAATTGTAAGCATTAATATTGTTCTAAACTGAATTTGAGGGAAAATTCTCAAAAAAGAATTAAATACTGGCAGCTTTGTAAGAATACATGTGTTGCGATTCTTTTGAAAGAAATAAACTGATTTGGATAAAGGAAAATTCTAGAGGGGTGCATTTGTTAGCATCACTCTTAACACTTAGTAATACATTAACATTACATCCCATTTTTTCAGAACCTTGATTGCAGGGTCACAATATATATGATTTAGCTAAGCGTTTTCCTATAAAGCATTGAATGCAAAACTTAAAGTATTTATCCTATATGAATATTTCTCCATTAAATACGAATTTTAAATCCTTTTCCCACATGGGCATTCTTCTGGGGCCCTCCAGTCAATTGAGCTCTCCAGACACTGGTGATATTAGCAATCTGAATTTTCTTTCAAAACAGAGAATACAGAAAGAAAACTATAAATTGGGACCTTGTCCAGGAATCACACATTGCAATGTATATTTTATAATTAAAGTGTCTTAAAATGTGAAAATGAAGCAAATCTTGACTGGATGCTATTTCCAAAATGAGTGAATTGTCTTTTTGAACAGGAAACAATAATAATACCTGGGATCTCTCAGCTAGTTTAACATTTTCTGGCAGAGCTACAGGAAGTCTCTGCTGTTGAGAGTTCATTTTCTCCTCCATAGACTTTTTCATAATTTTAGTTTCTGAAATATGCTCTACATCAGGGTCTGTCTCTTCAATGTTTATTTTCTGGCCTCTATGGCTCACTGAAAGCTGAAAGAATGAAAGAGATTGATGCTTCAAGTCATCGCCCAAAAGTCTGATTTTCTGGGTTTTGTTATTTTCCTTAAATAACAAAAAACATGTTTTTATTTTGGATAGACACCTTATTTATAATTCATTACCACTTCTCTCATAACCTCATTATATTAGGTATTTCTTATTACTAATAAAAAGCTTAAAAATCAAAAGCTTAGAAACAACTTTAGCAAATGTATAATGCCACAATGGCTCATTCAGAATTTGATTCATAAATAGCTGCAGAGTTGTGCTGAGTCAAGAAATCTGACTTCAGGGATAAAAAAAGTCCCCGCAGTGAGAACACACTGTGCATTCTGACTTCCTCACAATAGAGGTTCACTTGCCTTTGGCTCCCACTGCAAACAAGGCTGGCCTTCATCTCTACCCACATCCACAACCTGCTTCCTGCCCCTTGCTAGCTGCTACTGCAGGCAATGAAAGATATATTTGCTAAGAGATCTAGAATACATGTGCCTGCTTGTATAAGAGCCTACTCTCTTTTGTAAGAAACCAAAAATAGGGCAGGCACAGTGGCTCAAGCTTGTAATCCCAGCACTTTGGGAGGCCAAGGCGGGCGGATCATGAGGTCGAGAGATGGAGATCATCCTGGCCAACATGGTGAAACCCCATCTCTTACTAAAAATACATAGATTAGCTAGGCGTGGTGGCACATGCCTATAGTCCCAGCTACTCAGGAGGCTGAGGCAAGAAAATCGCTGGAACCCGGGAGGCAGAGGTTGCAGTGAGCCAAGATCATGCCACTGCACTCCATCTAAAAACAAAACAAAATAAAAAATCAAAAATAACTATTAGGAGAGGAGTTGAGGGCAGAGCACTGAGTGACACTCTAGTTTTCCTAAGCATATCATTATTCTCCACAGCCTTGGAGAACACTAGTCAGGCAACCCTCTCCGCTACAGTGCTGAGGGCTCAATGAAACCCTTTAGCTCTCATCTTCCTTCACATAAACCACCATCATTTTTAAAGTTGTGATATAGTTGAGTATACTAGTTTGTTCATGGCTAAGTCGAATCTCAAGGCATGAGACAATGTTATTATTACAGAGGACTTACAACGACATGTTACAATCTATTTCCCATGGCAAGTTACTTGTAGGTGATTTTTACTGCTCTCCACTCCAGAAGAATCCCTTTCTTCATCTTGCTCTCAGACTCTGGTGATAATTTATTATAAAATGAGTAGATCCTAAGCCTGGTTCTGCAATTCGAGTATGTGGTGATCTTAGATAAATTACTATAAAAGGAGGGAGCTGGATTATAAGACTATACCAGGTCCAACTTATTACTGGGTTCATTGGTCTCTGATTCCTTGATACAGCAGCAAAAGGTGAAAATTAAAAACACACACACACACACACACACACACACACACACACACACACACTAAAAAGACAGTATGGAAATGACTGTTCCAATATTTAAAATGAATAGTAAAGAAATGCCAAAGATAAGAAATACATTATGTATGTCTATCAGAAATCTATTTATATAAAGGTTGGCTGAGTTTGTAAATCCCATCAACTGCCTGTAAAGAAATGTGAATAATTAATTAAAATTACAGAGTTCCATATTTTTGTGTGGGGCTGATATAACTGAGAAGCTCTAACTAAAGGTTCAAAAATCTTCCTCTCTAAATTTTTTTCCTAAATAAGAACAGACATTTGAGGAATATAATATGACATTTAGCAAATACAAGAAATGATATAGGAGCTATATATACAATATATTTCTAGGCAAATACACATCGGTAGACAAAAAAATACATATGTATATATCCCTAGAAAGTACTGGAAAGAAATACATTATTTTAAAAGGCTATTGTTGCAGGCAGTAAGATAATAGGTGATTTAATCTTGTTTGTATTTTATTTTCTAATTTATCGCTAATAAACATGTATCACTCTAACAAGAATAAAATAGCAGTTAAAATCTATTAGCACTTCACTGTGTGAACCTCATAAACCGTGATGACATTTTGGCCCTTGATAAGGCTTATCCTTCACAGGGTTAAAACATGACACAAATTACTTAATCCTACATTAATTACTCACCTTAGTTGCTGAAGTTATGCAGGTGGAAGTCAACTCAGAGATTTTGTCCACTGGTATAAATTGAGGCTTTATGGGAAAACAAACCATTAAGGCAAATGTAAGTAAAAATAACCCTCAATTGGCATAGGGTAATAATTCAGCATTCTTTATTTCTTACAGAAGGGTCAAGATAGCAAACCCTCATGAATAATTGTTCAGGAGTGCATTTAAGTTTAGATATACTGCAATAATGTTCTGATGAGTAGTGACTAGACAGTGCAAGAAAAATCCAACGGTTTGTTGAAGCATTATGGATCAAATGTTTTATGAACAAGGCACCGCTCTGTTAAACTGGGTCTTATTTCAGCCTCCACAGCCCTTGTCTCTCTTCTACCAAGTCCCTCTGTTCCCCACCTGCAGGGTCCAGGGTCTGGAAGGAATCCTGACCTTAGGCAGCAGCACTGTCTAGTTCAGAGCTCTGGGCCTCACCTTCAATGGACTCTCGAGGGTAAACTGGCCCTGACTGTGTCCCTAATGCACTCAATGTCCAATCACACTTACTATTCCTCACGCTTGTTTTCATGTTTCCATACTTTGGCCTGAAATGACTTTTCCAATCTTGTCCATTTGTCGAATTCCACTCATCCTTCAAGTCTCAGTTTAAATATTATCTATCCTGAAGGTCTCCTCCGTTTCCCCAGAGGAGAATTAATTGCTTTCTTCTATGCCCTCATGGCATTGTTTCTCTTTACATGTTTATAGGGGTAATATAGCCACATGTGACAACACCTTTTTTGAGGCAGAGTCTCGCTCTGTCGCCCAGGCTGGAGTGCAGTGGTGCAATCTCGGCTCACTGCAACCTCGACCTCACAGGTTCAAGCAATTCTCATGCCTCAACCTCCTAAGTAGCTGGGATTACAGGTGCTGGCAACCACGCCCAGCTAATTTTTTGTATTTTTAATAGAAACAGGGTTTCACCATGTTAGCCAGGATAATCTCTATCTCCTGACTTTGTGATCTGCCTACCTTGGCCTCCCAAAGTGCTGGGATTACAGGCATGAGTCACCGCACCTGGCCAAAAATACATTTTTAGAAGTATATTAAAATGAAACCTCTTTACTACTTCATTCTCCACTTGTCTAATTCATAATCCACTAACATGTGACCACTGCTACTACTGTCTTCTTTGTCTTTCTGGAGATTTGTTTATATATCATATACAAGCATGTGTGTGTGTGGGGGGGGTTATTTATAAACTTTTCCCACTTTTTGTCGTGGGAAAGATGGTAGTATATTATAGACATGGTCTGCATTTGTGCTTTTTCATTTAAGGATATATCTTAGAGGTCTTTCTCTTTTAATACATAAAGAGCTTCTTTATTCTCTTCTACAGCAGATTATATTCCAATGTATTGTTGTACAAAAATGTATTTAATCACGTTTGTTGACAGACATTTGGATCTTCTCAATCTTTTACTATACAAACAATTTTGCAGTGACCAACCTTGTAAATAGGTAATTTCACATTTGGGTGAATACGCCTACATAATCAATTTCCCCAAAAGGGAAATTTCTGGGTCAAAAGGTACATGCCTTTATAATTTGGATAGACACTGCTAAATTGTCTCCACCAGGCTTTTTGGTGGCCTACCATATAGTCATCCTTGTGATTATTCCCAGGCTACTTGAAGAGAAATATATTCTCTATTTTGAGAGTGCAGAGTTTACACACACACACATACACACACACACATGCATATAATTATATGTATGTTGCTATTATTATTATTGATTGTTTAGGTATCCCTGGGCTGAGATTAAGTTAAAGTTTCATATTACTAGTAAGATTGTCTCTTTTTTTCACATATCAATTGTAACTACTTTGATATCATATACATGTTTGATATTGGTTCGGTCATTTTATTTTATCCTTTACTTTCATAATTAAAGTTTTTAATGATACATTGTATTTTCTTTTTTCTGGTGACCTGCATTATAATGATAACTTTATATAATATTTTTAGTTTTCTCTGTCTTTAGACAGGATCTATATATTTCCTACTCTGAACAGTGGCAAAATTTTATTTTCCCTTCCCCCTTTTCTTCCCCTGTCTGATATTTATCAATAGTATGATCCTTCTCAGTGTTTACCTTAGTACTCAGAGGTATGCTGAGATCAAATAAATGACATCTTTTGGTCTCCTTTAACAGTTGGGGCAAACATTAAACTACCTTTTTCCTTCTATCACCTTTGACCTTCCTTTATGTTAGCTGAATTATTTTCACATTGCCAGGGTATTTACATTCAGTTTGGTGTCTAATGTCACATAAGTTTTAGGCTTTTTGCTTTAATTAAATACAGTAAATGCTTACATCCAGTCCTTTGCTGTAAAATTTTTAGACGTCTCTTGCTATTTGAAATTTGATTCCTAGTAGTTTCCTCAAAAAGAGACCATGAACATTTCTTGAGTTGTTTCCTATTTTTAAAACTATTTACCTGTAGGCTTTTTCTGTGAAGAGTCGTTTGGTGAATATAAAAGTTTTAGTTTACACTTCCTTTCCTTGAGGATCTTACAGTTTTTATTTCATCACCTGAAGCTGATTTTTTTGTAGAGAAGTTTGAAGCCAAAGTGAACTGTTTTGTCCCTATAGGTGACTTGATGTTTATACCTGTTGGTCAAAGGAATCTATATATTTTTTTTACAGTCAAGTAATTTTATTATAATATGTCTTACTATTGACTATTCCAGAGGCAGTTTTTTCCTATTGTGTAGTATACCATTTCAATCATGTAGCTTTACGTTTTATTGTCTTCCTGAAAAGTGTGCCGATTTCTATCTTTAAAAATCATTATTCTGTTTTCTCTGAGTATTCAAATTGTGCAAATATTGTGTCTCCCTTTCCTACTTCTATCATTAGCATTTTCTGTGTAATTAATTGCAAGCAATTCTTTTGTAATCTCTATTCTTTTTATTTGCTTTTTACTTTTATCCTCTATGCCAGGGGTCAGCAAACTTTTTCTGTAAAAGGCTAGATAACAAATAGTTTGGCAGGTCACATACAGTCTCTGTTGTGTATTCTTCTCTCTCTTTCCTCTCTCTCTTTCTCTCTTTATTATCTAAAAACGTAATTTCAGCTTCTGGACCATAAATGAACAGGTAGTGGACAGGATTTGGCCCCTGAGTAATAGTTTGTGACCTTTGTTCTATATCCCCACTATGCTTACCAAAATGATCATTTGTCTTGTGTTCTTTCCGACTGTATGATTTCATTTATTGTTTCTTTTTTATTAAGTTCTGCAAATTATGTTTTATTTCATTGTATCCTACAGTCTCAGCATCTCTTCATAAATGTATTTATGGATTAGAGTCTTCTTTCATAAAAATGACTTTTTCCATTGAGTTTTAAAAAATGTATGTATAAATGTGTATGTTTAATTGCCTTCTGATGTGCATTTTTCTTTTTCTTTTTTCTAATTTACAGCTTTGGTGAGATATAGTTGACAAACAGCAGCACAAAATTCCAGTATGTAATTTAATAGATTTTTGTATATGTATAATAATCAAGATAATTAACATACTGATTATCTCCAAAAGTTTCCTTGTCTCCCCACCACCTCTCCCAACCGTCCCATCCCTGAGCAATCACTGATCTGCTTTCTCTTGCTGTCAATTAGCTGCATCTTCTGGAGTTTTATATTAAGTGAAATCACACAGTATGCAATCTTTTTGTCTTTGGCTTCTCTCACTTAGAAGAATTATTTAAAAACTCATCCCTAGACTGATGCAATGGTTCACGCCTATAATCCCAGCACTTTGGGAGGCTGAGGTGGGTAGATCACCTGAGGTCGGGGGTTCATGACCAGCCTGACCAACATGGTGAAACCCCATCTCTACTAAATATACAAAATTAGCTGGGCATGCTTGTAATCCCAGCTACTCAGGAGGCTGAGGCAAGAGAATCACTTGAATCCGGAAGGCGGAGATTGCGGTGAGCTGAGGTCATGCCATTGCACTCCAGCCTGGGCAACATGAGCAAAACTCCATCTCAAAAAAAAAAAAAAAAAAAACTTATACATATTGCTGTGTGAATCAAGACTGCATTACTTCCTATTACTTAGTTTTCCACTGAATGGACATGCCATAATTTGTGCTTCCACCTCTTGATGGTCATTTGGATGGCTTCTAGGTTTTGGCAATTACAACAAAGCTACTTACTATATGTACACAAGCATAAGTTTTGAAGAGGACATATGCTTACATTTCTCTTGACTAGTACCTAGGAGTAGAATATCTGGGTCACATGATAGGTATATTTTTAACTTTTAAAAAACTGCGAAACTAGGCTTACTCCTTTAATCCCAACCCTTTGAGAGGCCAAGGCAGAAGATCCCTTGAGGCCAGGAGTTTGAAGCCGCTGTGAGCTATGACTGAGCCACTGCATTCCAGCCTGGGCAACAGAGAGACCCTGTCTCAAAAAACAAAGACCAAAACAAACAAACAAAAAACCCTGCCAAACTGTTTTCCGAAGTCATTTTACCATTTTACATTTTCAATTGCTGCTCTATATCCTAAGTCAACATAGTGTAATCAATCATTTTAACTTTATCCATTGTAGTAAGTGTACAGTGGTATCTCATTGTGGTTTTAATTTGCAGTTTCCTTAATGATTAATGAAATTGACACTTTCCACGTTTATTGGCTATCTGCATGTCTCCTTTGGTGAAGTACCTGCTCAAATGTGTCTATTTTTTAATTGGACTGTCTTATTACTGGGGTTTTTTTTTGTTTTTTGTTTTTGAGATGAAGTTTCATTCTTGTTGCCGAGGCTGGAGTGCAATGGTGCGATCTTGGCTCACCATAACCTCTGCCTCCCAGGTTCAAGCGATTCTCCTGCCTCAGCCTCCTGAGTAGCTGGCATTACAGGCATCTGCCACTACCCCTGGCTAATGTCATATTTTTAGTAGAGATGTGGTTTCTCCATGTTAGTCAGGCTAGTCTCAAATTCCCGATCTCAGGTGATCCACCCACCTTAGCCTCCCAAAGTATCAGGATTACAGGCATGAGCCACCGCACCTGGCCAGGTTTTAAAAGTTTTCTCCATTCTCCAAATACAAATCCACTGTCATATTGTTTTGCAAATATTTTCTCCCAGTGTGTGGCTTGAGTTTTCAATTTCTTAACAATGTATTTTGAAGAGCAAAAGTCATTAATTTTGATAAGGTACAAGTTTTACCTTTTTCATTTTATAGTTCATGCTTTTTGTGTCACATTTTAGAAATATGCCAAACACCGGGTCTCTAAAATTTCTTCCTATATTTTCTTCTAGAGGATTATCTTTACATTTAGCCCCATGATCCATTTCAAAATAATGTTATATATGACATAAAGTAAGAATCAATTGATTCAAAATAATCAATTATTATTTGGGGGGAATACATGGCTATCCAAATGTTTTGGTTCCATTTGTTGAAAAGATTCTTCTTCTCTCACTGAAATGTTGTGATCCCTTAGTTAAAAATTGGCTGGCATGTATGTGTGGGTCTATTTCTAAACTCTCTATCCTATTTCATTGCTATCTTTGTCTCTTTTTACACCAACAGAGTTTTATTACCAGTATTAAAATTAAGTAGTATGAGTCCTCCCACTTTGTTCTTTTTTAAAGTTATTTTAATTATTCTAAATTCTTTGCACTCCATATAAATTTTAGAATCGGTTTTTAACTTCTATCAAAATACTTGTTTGAATTTTAATTGAGGCCAACTTGGGAGAACAGACATCTTGGCAATGTTGACTCTTTGAGCTCATGACATAGAATCTGTCTCTATTTATGTGTTTTATTTAATGTTTTCAGTAGTGTTTTATAACTTTCAGTGTACAGGTCTTATACATCTTTTGTTAAATTTATCTCTAAGTATTTCATATATTTTAATGCTACTGGAAATGATATTTTTCAATTTCAATTTCCAATTGTTTGCTGCTAATATATATAAATAGTTGATTTTCATATATTGATTTTGTATCCTGCAACCTTGCTAAAGTTCATTTTAGTAGTTCTAGTAACTGTCTGTAAATATTATCTGATTTTCTACATAAACTACCAAATCTTAAAAGAAAAAAAAAAAAAAACTTTTACCTCTTCTTCTGCAATCTGAGTGTCTTTTATTTCTTTTTCTCTCTTTTCATACCATCTAGAACCTCCTGTACAACGTGGAACTGGAGGGGTGGAGGGAAACTCCCTTGCCTCATTTCTGACCTTAGTGGGAGAACATTGATTCTTTCACTAATAAGCATGATTTTAGCTGCAAGTGCTTTGTAGATGCCCTTTATCAATTGAGAGAATTTTCTTCTATTCCTGCTTTCCTGAAAATTTTATCAGGAATGGCTATAGTTGCTTCTTTTTTGTCATTTTATTTTGCTAGAATTCTTCAGCGTTTTTCTTATGGCATTTATTTATATGTTATATTATTATATGGTTTCTTATTGAAATTGTACTGGAATCTTTTTCTTTTTTTTTAGTGTATCTGTTTAGATGCTATATTACTTTGTTTTTTTAAAACATATCATTACAAAAGTTAGTTTTTCCAGGTCCAGCTCTTTACCAGAGTTTTCTACAGAAAGGGTAAGTGGAGGGCAAAATTCTAGGCAAGTTATTTTTCACAAGGAAAGCTTCTCTTCTGAACTCTACAAAAAAATAATGCTTCTGCAAATTATGACTTATTTGAGTCCTTTCCTGTGCATTTCACATCTTCTACTTCTGTGAATCAAAGTTGCTCCAGTAGGGTTCCTGTTGCCTGCTGGCTATTTCAGACAAAAGGCCATAGCTTTCCCATCTCTAGATGTATCCTTCTTCAGTAAGTGTATATTGGTATTAATTCTTTTGATATGCTATCACTGGGCTCTTCCTTCAATTTCTCTCCCATTATTCCTGTGGAGCTCCTGCATCATCTTGATTGCTTTGAGCAGCCCTGAGAAATATGTTCATATACATCTATGCTATGGCTTGAATGTGTCCCCCAAAAACATGTACTGGAAACTTAATCTGCAATGCAACAGTGTTGGAAGGTTGAGCCTAAAGGGAGGAGTTTAGGTTATGATGATTCCATCCTCATGAATGAATTAATGCTAATTATTACAGGGTTTGAGGCTCGAGGTTCAATCTCTCTCTCTTGCCCTCGTTAGTTCTCTTGCATTCTGCCATGGGCTTACACAGCAGGAAGGCCCTGACAAGATGCTGGCACCTTCATATTGAACTCCCCAGCCTTTAGAACTGTGAGAAATAAATTTCTTTTCTTTATAAATTACCCAATTTTTGGTATTCTGATATAGTATCACAAAATAGACTAAGACAGTTTCCTAGTTTGACTAAAATTTCAGTTTACATTTTTGTCTTCCATTTTCTGTGTTGCTCTTAGAAGACTTTCAGAAAAAGAATGGGGAAATGCTAAGTCTATATAGCCATATTTATACCAAAAGTTCCCTATAACACTTTACCTACCTTTATCATTGTATGTATCACAGTGTCTAATAGTTACATGTTGGCATGTGTGTCTCTCTCAATAGACTGTAAACTCCCAATCATTTGTTTTACGTGTAGTACCTTGTACAAGATTTTGAGTATTATAGGTTCTCAACAAAATGTTGATAATTAGCAGGATAAATAGATGCTTCCAGAGCCTACTGGTCATCTCTTTCACAGCCAAAACAGTGCCACAAGTCTACTCTACATTCAAAATATGGTTACTTCTCCACTACTTGTTGGAACTTATCACACCATTCAGATGCTTTATATTAAATTCCAGTGTATACTCCCTTCCAGTGTTTGTAACACTCTGGGATGAGTATTGCTCCTGATATAGCAAAATGGATTTCACAATGTGTGATTCTGTTAAATTATTTGGATTTGTAATATTTTAGGTGCTAGCTTGAAGATAATTATTTTGTGCTACATAGTTTTATTGTAATGGATTTTATCCTGAACTACTAATCATATCACTAAACGGAATTTTAAGTAAATAAAAATTTTATAACTTCTATAAATTATGCTCTTTCATTTTAACTTCAGAGTTGCTTCAACCAAAGAACTTGAGATATTATAGAAAAACATGGCAAAGACGTCTCAACTACATTTTGAGTAGAAAAACATTAATAATTATGGTCAATTAAAACTTTTTTGTATGTTTGCTTTTTTGAGATGAAATCTCACTCTGTCACCCAAGCTGGAGTGTAGCGGTGCAATCTCTGCTCACTGCAACCTCTGCCTCCCGGGATCAAGCGATTCTCCTGCCTCAGCCTCCCGGGTAGCTGGGATTACAGGCGCCTGCCATCACGCCCAGCTAGTTTTTTTGTATTTTTAGCAGAGAGGGCGTTTCACAATGTTGGCCAGGCTGGTTTTCAACTCTTGACCTCAAGTGATCTGCACTCCTTGGCCTCCCCAAGTTCTAGGATTACAGGTGTGAGCCACTGTGCCCAGTCCCAAATAAAACATTTTAAGGTAATACAGAAGTAAGAACAGAGACAGTAACCACCTCTAGTAACAGGATGAAGGCAAAAATTTACTCATAATTAGAAGAGCACAGCAGGAGACAGAGGAAGAGCTCAAAGACAGCAGCACTGAACACCCTTTCTCCATTAGATCTATACCTAGAAGGTTTTACCATAGTCAATGAATGGGTTACGTTTTAACTGTATCTTTAGTAAAGTGCACCATAACCTTAAGAACATCAGGTCTGTTCTTCCCACCCATCTGGATTCTGCTCATCTTCTTCCTTAATTCTATCACATGCTACTTTCACTTTGGAACTCCAGGGGTAGCTCAAATTCAGCCTTTTCATCTCTTAAAAATTATCTATCTCTGAAATGCTTTTCTCTTCTTTATAATTTATAGTTCTTCTAATTCTTTCAGGATTATTATCAATGCTCTTCATATACACAAAAACTTCCTTTCTCACAGTTGTCCTTTCTCTGAATTTATTATACCCCTCTTGACTTCCCTTCCATTCCCAATCCTGCCTGAGAAAAATAGTCCATCACATCAGCTATGCTCTGCCATGCTATCCTAATAATCCTCAGTCTTGGATCAATCACATCATTTTCCATCTCTGCAGAAATTCCAGGTGCTAAAATTTGTGCAAAGTGAATATCTCTTATCCAAAATGCCTGGGAAAAGAAGTAATTCCCAGGACAGTCAATATGGGAATCAGATTTGGGATTCTTTTTGAATTTTGGAATATTTGCATATAAATAATTATTTATCTTGAGAACCCAAGTCTGAACATGGAAACCATTTATGTTTCATATACACCTTATACACATAGTCTTAAGGTAATTTTATACAATATTTTAAATACTTTTGTGCATGAAACAACATTTTGACTGTGTTTTGGCTGCAACCTGTCACCTAAAACCAGATGAATTTTCCTCTTGCAGCGTCATGTTGCACTCAAAAAATTTTAAATTTTGGATTATTTTGAATTTCAAATTTCAGAACAGTGATGCTTAAACTATATATAACCACTGAATCCACACTATAGGAAATATGTCTGGTTCTCATACTCTTCTGGACGATCTTTTCACTTTTCCCTAACTAATTTCTGTATCCATCTCCACAAAGATTGTTCCAAATCTTTACTGTACCCTCCACATCAAACCTGCGTCTTTCACTCAGATGACCCTGCCTCCTCTTTAGATAGTAGAAAAAAAATTTGAGGTTTTTAGGTGTGTGCGTGTGTACACCCTTAACTTCTTGTCCACAATCTCAGAGGAAAATAGGTCCCTCCTCCCGCCCTAACTTAAACTCCGCAGCTGGGCCTTAGTAATCCTTCCTTCCTCTCCTTGCTGGACTCTCTACATAAAAAAGGTCCCACGACACCTGTGTGCTATATTTCTCCAATTTTACCGTTTTTTTTCTCTTAGTCCAGAAACATTTTCTAATCTCACTCTGTCACCTAGGCTGGTGTGCAGTGGCGCCAACTCCACTTAATACAACTTTTGCCTCCCAGGTTCAATCGATTTTACCTAACCATGAATTTACTTCAACCCTACATAACGCTCTAGATGTAACCACATGTTTC
This sequence comes from Cebus imitator, assembly GCF_001604975.1. NCBI lineage: Eukaryota > Metazoa > Chordata > Mammalia > Primates > Cebidae > Cebus > Cebus imitator. The sequence goes on along the minus strand of NW_016107754.1, from coordinate 841,541 downwards.
TTTGATTCTTTAGTACAAAACTTCCTGACACAGCTTAATACCCATGGCTGCCATGTCTTTACTTCCCATTCGCCATTTCCCCTCATCCCACCTGGCTTTCCCTCTGAAACTTATCTTGCTGAGGTTGGTAATGGCCTTTCTGTTATAAGGCCCAATGAACTTAGCACAATGCTAAGTACTTATCATTGATCATAATAGATACAGAGGAAATACTTGCATACTTAATTTAATAATCCAATGGAATTGAAGTGAAAAGGTCAAAGCAAAATGTAGAACACAAGATTAGGGCCGGGCGTGGTGGCTCACACCTGTAATCCCAGTACTTTGGGACGCCAAGGTGAGCGGATCACCTGAGGTTGGGAGTTTGAGACCAGCCTGAACAACATGGAGAAACCCCATCTCTACTAAAAATACAAAATTAGCTGGACATGGTAGCACCTGTTTGTGATCCCAGCTACTCGGGAGGCTGAGGCAGGAGAATCACTTGAACCCAGGAGGCGGAGGTTGCTGTGAGCCACAATCATGCCATTTCACTCCAGCCGGGGCAACAAGAGCAAAATTCCATCTCAAAAAAAATAAAATAAAAAATAATAAATAAATAAATAAAACCCACCAGATTAGGGGAAAGTTTTCTAAAGCATTAAGACAAAAAGTAGGATACTTTATTTTATCTATTGAAGCATCCTCTGTGGAAAGAGCAATTTACACATAATTAGTGCACTAAATCTACATGTTAAGTGTACTAAATGAAGCTGACCTAAATGAAAAATGTAAATAGTTCCCCTAAAAGTTTTCCTTCTAATTAGAGATAGAGATTTCCATTAATAGATACATTTCCACTAATAGATGAAGATTTTCAGCGTAACTTTTGGGGTTGGCCTATAGTTTTAAAAATACATTTTTAAAAAATCACATATGTACTTTTTTGAGGAATACAGTCTTCCATCTTTGATTGCGTTTTTGTAAAATAGAAATCTGAATAACAGTTAATTTACTTCAAAATCTGAGTTACTTAATGAGTTTACCAATGATAGCATCATTTTTATCATCATCATCTTTTCAGATTTCAAAGAAGAATCATTACCCTAGAAAGCTGAAAATATCAGTATTCATTTTGTAAATGACACTTATAACTTCTGCCAGCAAGACTATTACACTTCTTTATGAGTTCAGAAAGTCCTGCAAATCACAGACAGAATCAGTGAGAGCTGCATGAGATGAACTGTCTCTGCAGTTCATCTGAAGGATTCTCTGAAGAATCCTTAAACCAGGAATAAAGAATTGAATAGCGGTGATGCATAGAATCATTTGGGACGCTGGCAGAAATGCAGATTCCAAAGCACCAGACTCAGAGATTCTTGTTTAGTCTGTCCGGTGTAGATCTCAGGAGCCAGTATTTCTATAAAATTGTGACACTGCTCTCTACCAGAAAGCCCCATAATTGTAGAGTCACAGCCCTGGAAAGTAAAGAATGCTCCTTTCTAATTTTCTATCAATTGTCTGTGGGACTATACAGAAAATATTTTTATGTTTCTACATAGTTAGGATTTTCTGATTAAATTTACTTCACTTGGGACCTGGACTAAAAAAGCAAATCTTAGAATTTGATCTGCAACTGATTATTAGTGGAGAAGGCATCTAAAGAGATTTGCCTCCAGAGACATTTACCTCTCTGGAGGTATCTGTTTACACTTTAAGGGAGGAATAAAATCTGGGACCACAGAGACAAGACCAGAGTTGTCAAGCTGAAGAAACTAGTCTCCTCTTTCCCTACCCCCAGAGATCTGTTTATATTCCAAAGGGTAAGAGTTACAACCCAGGGTCCTTCCCAAAGAGCCAGAGTGTGGAAAGGGTGGTTGCCACTCTCCTATAGAAATGTCCGGATACATTTTCTTAGGAGTTCTCTGCCTAGAATACAAACTGTAGGATATCATCTGATCTGACTCTCACCCGATCCATTGCTCCAGGGGTAAAAACTGGAGCAAAGGGTAATTAGCATGATTACTTGTATCATAACAATTTGTTCTGCTTCAGAAATATCATGCTTATATTCAAAATAGTATTAGTAAATACAGATATTTGAAACATAACTGCTTGTGATAAAAGATTGGCAACTAATATTCACGGGTTCTAAAATTTGAATGAGTCTTTGTGAACATCTAGCTTAATTCCCCACCCCCGCCTTTTTTATTTGTTAAAGCAGGAACCACTTGCCTGTGTCCTCTCCCTATTCCTCTCCCAAAGGGAGAGAGGAATAATCACCAATAGCAAATGAATGCCCAGCTGCAGTGAAGCAACGCTGGCTCCACACTCAGGAGAGAACGCTGTGCCTCCTCCTCCTGGTTTCCTGAGCCCTAAATGTTCAGAGAAACTTCTCTAGAAATGACCTATAGGCATGATTCCTGAAAATGCAGTCTTCTTCTTCCTCTTTTCCCCAGGCTGGGGATACTCAGATCAAGGACTACGGACACCAGACAGGCCTGAGGTCACTCAGCTAATGAACAACAGAGCTGGGACTTGAAAGCAGGGATCCGAACGCCAGGCCACAGCTGTCCACTACATCCTGCTGCTTGTACCTCCTTCTTCAAAGAGCTCCTAAGCATTCCTCCTTCTATAAAGCTTTCCAAAGTCACTTTGCCTTCCAAATCTGCCTGCTATAGGCAGAGCTACTCAGAAAAAGAAATTGATTACTATTAGCAGTTAATGTCGCAATTTCTCTTACACAGAAGAGCAACTGAGCCAAACTGAAAGCAGAAAAGCAGTCATTTGAACAGCTTTGAACTAAGAATCAATCCTATCTTTCAGATGCACCCCTATTCCTACATCACGCTGGCCAGAGGGGCAATACAGTTCAGTAACAGAATGAGGGGTCTAGAGCCAGTCTGCATTGCTGAAATCATGGTTCTGCAGTTTCCTAACTCCATCTTTGGCAGGTTATTTCTCTCTGACTCGGTTTCATCATCCACAAAACAGGAATCATAATAATAGTAGTACTGTAATCAGGATTAAATGTTAGTGCACTTAGAGCACTAATAGAGGCACATTCTAAGTGTTATTATCATTTCGCCCCTCCTTTCATCCTTCTCATTAGGCTTCTTCCTCTCTGTAATATGTACAGTTATAGGAATTAAGTAGTTTTAAAATTCACCAAAAGTATACATAATTATGGAAATCTCAGGGAGAGACTGGAGAGAAGGGAATTGGAAATATGAAAAATATGTAATTATCCTTCATTACAAAATATTCTGCGGTGACCACATGGTATAATACATGCAAAAACAAATAGTGGGTGAACCGTGAAGTACATGTAGCGTAAGCAGCAACGTCCCTCCCTTACACAAGCCTCTTCTATGGCGCTGTCCTAACTTCACATTTATAATTTGGTATTTTTTACTTTAAAAGGATCCCCAAAATTGTATGAACCTCAGGCTCAAACAAAACAAAATAGAAACAACCTAGATCTGCTCCTGTTCAGAAGCATTTTAAGTAATACTTAAATCCTTATTTTCAAACACCAGAAATTATTCCTAGTGGTCTTGGCTAGTGCCTACGAGACCTTCTTGGGGTCCCACCAAGAAGAGGAAAGGTTATTCTAGACCATTGTGAAGGAAAATTCACGGACTAATGTCAGTTCTTTAGGACTGCATGCAAACCCTGATGTGCCAGGAGACCTTGTGACCTGGTTAGAATGCTGGACTTGGTGGGGGAACACTAACTGAAGGAGTAGAGAGGTGAAATCACATGCTGGTAAAGTACAAGGTGAAAAACAGACCCCAATTAAGATGAAGTATGAATTTTACTCAAGCCTCTAGAAATTTAGACAGAGGAAGGGAGCAGATTCAGATCACAAATATGATTGGGGGCAAGGGTTGACTGAGGTTGAATCAGGGGTACAAGATACAAGATTTAAGTTCAAAATCGGAACAACAGTCATGAAACACAGTTCCCCAAACTGAATTCAAAATATAAATTTAGGTCCTAAGTAAGAAGGAAATTGGATTGAACAAGTTGAAAAACAGATTCAAACTCAGAGAGGAGGACTCAGGCGGGTTGGTGCCCAGGGATACAGGCGCAGAGGCACAGATTTCCTTGAAAGGGGAGCAGTGAGCAGGCTGCTGTGGAAGGAAGCCAAAGACTTGTCTCTTACTGTAAGCAGAGTCAGGGAACAGGCCCTGAGGTGTACCCAGGACACCAGGAAGCCTCTGATAGTCCCCGATTAACATGCACACTAACTGGGGACTGGCTGTGCATAGAGTTCAGATGCTTAAGGAGTTTTTGTAGGGTAGAAATCAAATAGGTGTATTTGGATTAAAACCCAAATTAGTATTCCCTGCAGTGAATATCATTTCAGGCAACACATCTGAACCTCTACTCCTCTCTCCATTTCTGCTGATGTGAACAGGAATGGCTGACTGGCATGCAAAGAGAGGGATGTAATGAGGCAAGACTGCCTGCCACTATCTAAGCTACTGGTGTCCTTCTTGGAGGAAAAATGTGTTCCCTCTGGGCTCAAACTTCTCTTGGCCTTTGAAAACAGCATTTGGTCACTTCTGTGAAACTCAGGAGTAGACAGCAATGGATGGTATTCCTCAGTGTCAACCCCATGGCAAAATAAAGATACTTATGAAGCCAGGAGCTGAGAACGTCCTGAGTTCCCGGCACCACACTGTGCCACAAAGCCAGGCTCTTCTGATGCCCATTAATCATCAGTGCTGCCTGGGTCAGTTCAGTAAACTACAAATGCTGTTCCATCACATCAGCTTCTCAAGAAAGGACGAGTAAGAAAATAATTTGGACAATCAGTGCAAGTTAAGGAGTTGAACTCCTGTTAGACGCCCACTGTGGCCAACATTGCACCAGGTGTGGTGGTAGGAGGTACACAGAAGAAAGCAATACATGATACCTGCCTTCAAGGGACTTGTACTCTAGTTAATCATAAGCGATTTGTTTAATGTCTCATTTCGTATGCCATGAACACAGGGCATAGGACCCAAAAGTGTGAATATATTATGCATTCTGTCTCTTCGAAAAGCAATACATCACCATAGAGAAATGAGATATTTGCAGTAAGAGCAATAAAGGAAAATATTTCATCTACAATAACTAGAATAGCCACTTATTAGACAAGGGCCTTTAGGTGCCACAAATTTTGGATCATGACAGTTTATATAAGGAGACTGAAAAGCACTCTTGAAGAATAAATAAATGTATTTTCTATGGCATCTGTCACTATAGTTATACAGATTTGAAACCTCAGCAGCCTATACAATAATGACACATTAAAAAGATTAAATTCTACATGGAAAAATGCATCCACATTCTTCATTACAAAGTCGTACTCAGATACGCCATTCAATTTGAAAAACACAGCTAAAAGTTCAGCAAGCCTTCTTTGCTCTACATTTACTGCTAAAACAACCAATGTGGGAATTGCCAGATTATACTATTTCATTTCTGAGTAGTATGTGTGTCCACATGAGCACTGAAAAAGAGCGGAATTCTATTGCTGGAGTTCCTTCTCACCAGGCATGAAGTCTTATAAAGGCTATTTATTTGATTGGATGACTATGAACATGACAAATGAAATCCAAATGCAGTCTCTGTACTCCAATCCAAATACAACAGTTTATTGTCATCAGGTGTAAGAAAATTTGGTCTGCGGTAATATATGCAGAAGTTGGTAAGTCTAACCTATGTAGAGTCAACCAAGCCAATCAAATATAAAATATTCACCTTTCAGGAATTCTGCATAAATCAAATTATTCCTTCCATCCTTCATTCACAGTTTGCTAAATACCTATTACGTGAAAGCTGCAGACCTAAGTACTGTTGGGAATGCAAAGATGAATAAAAAATAGTCCTTTCTTTCAAAAAGCAGATAGTCTGATTGGGAGACAGATAAGATACATAATTAACTATAACATTAGACACAAAGTAACTATAATACCAGGTAGAAAGTAAAACAGTAAGAAAGACCACATGGGACAAAGGGAACTGGAAGGAAGGAGATACTTTTCCAAGTAGGTAAATGTAAGAATTCATACAGGAATTGGCAATAGTTTTGGATTTTGAAGGACTGGAGAAGAACCAGAGGCCGCTCCAGACAAGAGTGCAGATACAAAGGCCTGCAGAGCAGCATAGGAGTGAACACTCATAAGGAACATGGAGAAGCTCAGTAGGAGCACCATACAGAGTGGGAGAAACTAAGGCTATTATATTAATAGAAAGGCAACTAGCGTCAGATTATACATAGCCTGGACTGTAGGCCAAGAAATGTATAGTAAACAGAAAAGATTAGTTCAGAAAGACCTAGGGGACACATAAGCAATTCATCACATATTGCATGAATATAGTGATTATGCAAATACGCTAGTCATTAACATTACTTAGGTATAAAGGGGTAAATATAGGGTAGCTTAAATCAGGGGAAAAACTATGATCTGTCTTTTAATGATTGAGAGTATTAAGTGGATTTCACATGGTACCATAAAACACTGAATAAAGTGTACGTAAAACTAGATTCTGTGTGCATGATAATGACACGATCGCCCTTGTTACACAATAGAAGGTGGAAGAGAAATTTTAAGTTAAAAATTGACAAAAAGGCAAATTGAGAATCAGGAGGCCCTGAAATACAGAGAAATTGATTTTATAACATTACAGTTTTTAAATTATTTCCTAGGTTTACCGAAAAATAACAATTATCCAGCTAATATGACAATTACAACTGAGCAGTCAAGTGAAACAATGGAAATAAAACTTTCATCATCTGGCCAGCAGGTGGCACTTGCCACTAAGTATAGAAAATAGTAGGTAATGAGGAATGAAGCTGAAAGTGGAGTTAGAAACCGATTACTCATTCATCTATTCAGAAGGATAAAGATGGGGATGGATTGTATTCAGAAGCACAATTTATAACGAGGATCTTAGCTTGTTCACATAGCTTATCAATTACATGGAGGACAACCCCTTTACTCTATAACATGCACCACAGGTGACAGATCTTGAATTTGAGCTCTCCCATTTAGTTTACTGAACTTAGGTATTTCCCTCAACAAATATAATTGGCAATACCGTATATAAGTTTGCTGCTACTGTAAATGTTCTTATGTCCTTTTTGTCTGTATTTTTCCTATGAGACTGGGAGAAAAATGGTGCTGGAATTAGGCAAAAAGGAAATAAAATTCCAACTTCACCATTTAAAGCTATGTGATTTAAAATTATTTAACTTTTCTGGATTTCACTTTTCTCTTTGTTAAAATAGGTACCGCTAGCTGGAATGTTGTAGGAATTAAGTAAGCCACCATGTGGAAACGATACCTTTAGACGTAGCTACTTCATTTTCTCCCACGGGACAACATCTAATGGTTAGGATACCCCTCTTACCATCTAATCATTAGATAACCACAGAACCTAAGCTCCAGAAAGATCTCTGATTTACCTAGTCAGCCCTTCATTTTCCAGATCTACCATTAAAGCTGAAGCGGAAGAGAGTTAAGAGATAGGGTATACAGGTTTAGGTCACTTTTATATTCAGTACCCAGGTCTGGTCAATGGATAAGTGGTCACTGGGAGTGGGAGGGAGGAAGAGAAAACAAGAGGTGGGCAAATAATAATTACATGGCAGATATTGTATGATTTTGCGACACTGAGAGAATAGGCGAACGGACACCAACAGCAGACACACAGTGAATCATGGTAATAAACTAGCCAGTTCTTGATTTTCCAGTGGTGTCTAGCCTACACCTGAAGAGTGTCTACACTGAACCTGAATAAAGCCAACAATGCCCTGCTTTTCTGGCTTTCCCGTCCTTGCTTATATCACATTCCAAAACTTCTTCTAACAGGTTTTAGAAGACAGGAGAACAAGAAATTTATACTGAACACTGGAGGGTTTTGAGTCTTATTTTTGGCATCAGATAAATATCACCAAAACATAGTTTTGAACACTTTCATGGATTATTTTTGTGAAAGGGGGAATCGAGGTCATCTTTCAGAGCCCTTCTATTCAATAATTACCATCTATTAATTATATGGGAGTTGCATCATTATAACAAGTCACACCATTTCTAAAAGACAGATACCACACAAATACTGAGTTTAATTTTTAAAATATGTAAGCTTAGCATGTAATTTGAGTGACTGGTTCCATGAAGGAACAAATCAGTGCTCATCTCCAAGTAATCCTTTAGGTTGTTTTTCTTACCTGAAATGCCTTACCGTTTTCCCTCTATTTATCCTAAATAGACTACAAGACACAAGTGTCAGTTCCCCTATACAATTTTATTTCTTTTTTTTTTTTTTTCCCTGAGACAGAGTCGCACTCTTTCCCCCAGGCTGGAGTGCAGTAGCACGGGCTCACTGCAACCTCTACCTCCCAAGTTCAAAGGATTCTCTCACCTCAGCCTCCCAAGTAGCTGGGATTACAGGAGTGAGCCACCACGCCCAGCTAATTTTTTTGTATTTTCTGTAGAGACGATGTTTCACAATGTTTGCCAGGCTGGTCTCAAACTCCTGAGCTCAAGTGATCTGCCCGCCTCAGCCTCTCAAAGTGCTGGAATTACAGGCGTGAGCCACTGCACCCGACCTTATATAACTTTCTTTGATTGAAGCTGCCATCACTGTCTTCTGTAGTAAACTTCTATTGCCATTTCAGTTACAGTAAGAAAACACATTTGAATTAATATTACTTTATAGTGGTTGCTCATTTTTAAATAGCTGTCAGACTTGGTCCACAAAAAGACTGTGTAATATCTGAGGACATGTTTTATTTGTTGATTCAGCTACCTATTGAGTACCCACTATATGCCAGGCGCTATTTTGGTTAATACAGATTCACAGTAAGTAAAACCAAGACTATCCCTGCTCTCATGGAACTTACATTTTGGTTACAGACACTCTGTATTCCCCATAATACTCAGCCTGGGACAGACCTGAGGGCAAATATGTGCTCAATAATCACCTCAAAATTAACTGATTGCCTTTGGTTCAGTGAACCTTAACCCAAAGCCTTCCTTGATTACCACAAAAGCAGGGTCAGGTAGGGGCCCCGAGAGCTAGAAAGTATGTAAAAGATATTAGAAATCTTTTCCAAATAAAAAAAGGATTTTGTGAAATTTTCCTTTTGCAAAAGGGAAAAAAAGGATGTAGAGGATTCTTACGTCCTTTGAAGTACTGGCAGTAAATTTCTATATAAGTACTGCTAAATTTCTTTGTTTACATTTGAAACAAACTAAATCTATAAGCTTGGTTTAAATCTTATTTAAAAAATCAACTACCAAGAAAAAAGAATAAGGAAAACTGTTGGCTCAAATCTGCTATTCCATCAGCTGCCATCAAATTCTCTGCCTCGGTGATGAATGCAACAACCAATACTAAACAAACAAGCTAATTAAGTCTTGGTGATCGGCATTATTACTACACAGGGGTTGGCTATGATCGCTACAGAAAAGATAAACAATGTCCAGAAATGCAAATAAAGATGCAATCAATTCAGAATGTGCTGAATGCCTTCACAAAGCTGCAAAGTGTGGTAAATAAGAAACAAAATTGAAATATTTCATAACAAAATGATCTGAATGTACTTAATTATTTACTAAAAGTTTGTGAAACCTCTGTTGCTGACTTATGTTATCAAGCCCTTAAAACTGTAGAAAGTTGAACCACGTTTTAGAGGTGGTGAGTGCTTAGGAGAATGTGTTTCCAAAGTGACTCAATATCTTTCCAAGAGAAACCCTAAGACTCCAGGGTAGAAAGGAAGGCTTGGGTTTTTTTGGTTGTAATCTCAGGTGGTATCTGACTTGCACTGCAGAACGCTAGCAAGCTAAGTGAGGTAAAAGGGTAATCCTCCATGAGCCCAGGAAAACACTATAAGCTGCTAAGGCTGGGGAGCTTAGCTCCCACTTCATCATTGAATTTTCTATTTTAATAAGCATTTTATTTCCTGACATCTATAGAAGTGTTCACACATTTAGACATATGCAACAAGTGCTATTTGAGAAAGCTGACAGGCACACAATTAAAAATGATGAATTTACGTGCTAAATCTATAGAGATTTAATTATTAGTCAAGAAAATAAAATAATTTTTCTACATGCCACACTTTCTTACACTTGAAATTGTCATGGTTACCTATGTTGATTGATAGTAATGTTTTATTTATTGAATTTTCTTAACAATTAAATATGACTTTGACTTTCTAAATTAATAGGTTAACGCTTTTTAAAAGAACTCTTTACCTTAAAACCCTCCCTCAGGGAAGAAGTGTAATGAAACAGAAACAGTCTATCCTTTGGAGTTATACAAACTTCTGTTACACCTTGACCACATGATCTTGGACATGCTAGCTGACTTGGGCTCTATGTGCAGCTGTGGAGTGGAAAGGAAATAAATGTCTCTATTTCTGACATGCATTGTTGTGTAGAGGGGCTTAGATATCATTATACGGTATTTTTTTTACAAAGTTCTCCTCCCTCCTCTGTACTCATTCTTTAGAACAGGTCTTAGATCCAAAATTAAAAGATCTCAAAAAGGACAGCAAAAAGAGTATACACATTTTATTGTGTAAACCGCTTTAGACAATTTGCACATATGAAACCAACAGCTCAAGAATCACAGCAGAATTGGGGAGGAATTAATAACAACTCACCTGTGGCTGTTGTTCTGCCAGTCTATTTTGATACCTTAGGACCGACTCTCTAAGCTGCTTCTCTTTCTCATTTTTTGATGGTGATACTGTGCTCATGGCACCCAGGGGAATGGAAGGTAGACGTTCTATCTGATGACAACTTCAGAATCAACAAGTACAAGATTAACATCAGGAGGAAATACAAAACTATTTACTGTCTCTAAAAGATGATTTGCTTCTAAGAGAAGTTACTCTTTATGTCACATATCCAAAATTCAAATACAAAGGAAAAGCATTGTATTGATGGCTTTAGGTAACAAATGACCTTAAATCTCCAATTTGCATGGAAAACAGTTTAATAAAAAACGTGGACAGTGGCACATATTTACGAGGATGGGAAAGTGTCAATTACATTGCGAATGCTTCATTTATTCTACATTATCATGAAATGAAGCCATTTGCAAAAATTATTTTAGATCACTGAGCTTATCTCATCACTGTCATTTCCCACTCCCCCTGAAAACTTGGTAGAGAAATACATACGCCTCTTTAAATTATAGCAAATAATTATGCCTCTGAAACACATGGATTATCTGTTTGATGACCCAGGATCACTGTGAAGACCAGTGACTACGTGATGTGATGTAGGATTCAGCAATAGCCTCGGAGGTCCTGAGCTGCATAGAGCCCCTTCCGCAAATCGCCCATTGGTCCTGACTGCAGCATCCTGCCAAGTGCTCTACTGCCGTAAGGGTATCTGCTTCTGGCAGCCACTCTGCTTCCCAGCCTTACAGATGTGCTGTTCTAATAACTTGTGGGTTAGTAAATATATAATAACATAGAATGATTTGTAAATGGACAATAAACAGGCTACGGATGAGCACATCTCTTGTTATAATTACAAAAAAAAAATACTAATAACCCTCAAAGCATATGGTTTGGAAGGTTTGAGGCCATTTTTTTCCTTATTTTTGCTTTTGTGGCTATGTACTGGGAAACTGAGTCAGCCAAACTGCTGAAAAAGTGAGATATTATTTTGTTCAATTTGGTATCAAAGCTTGATACAGACAAGAAGTTCAATTCCCGCCGGGCATAGCTTTGATCCAGGGCGTGGTGGGGAACATTTAGTAGTGCCGTAAGATGCTGAGGTTAGTTCTTTAAGCCCACTCTAGGTCAAGGAGTTTTCTATTATTGATTGGGGGTGGAGAGGGGATGAGTTCCACTGAGCTCCCAAAAAGAGGAGGAAGGGACAGAAGTCCACAGAAAATACAGGGGTGTTAGTCTAGGCAAGGGAGGAGGAGGCTGAAGACTGAGAGAGGACTTTCTCCCATCTGGAACAGGGAGGGAAAAGTGAGGCAGATCAGACCCACCATTTCTGTTTTGCAGGGCTGCAGCATATATTTTTCTCACCCCATACCAACAGAAAAGAGGAACTACGATCAAATTCAGGTACTACTGTGAAAAAACACTTAATTCCACCCACATATGGTGTTTGTTATTATTGTTACTTTCAAAGAAAGGTGCTAGATAAGCAAATCCTAGGGACAACTTCTATATATCCAGCAACCTGCAGTGTTGATTTGAAGACATCTGTGGGGTGGCCTCTATATAGGTTTCTACTTTATTTCAGAAAAGAACCTGTGGCAACATTAAGTTTTTATTCTGAAGAGAGAAACCTCAACCATTTTATTAGAAGGCAATTTATTCAACTGTCTTCATTTAAAGATGTTTGGAAATGAATTAGACTTTAATGTGCAATATAATACATATTTTTCAACATCCTTTTCAAAATTCAGACATTTTTGGTTCAGCCAAGTAATAGGCATCATTTTTACTCTGCTGGTAATCCCTGTTTTCAATGCAGATAAGTGCATAGTATGAATGTAATGGAAGCTTACTGATAGCTATTTCTCAGGTATTGTGTCAAAAATGTATAGCCTCCCTCTATGCCTAAAGTGGAAAACAAAACCAGGCTCCAATCATTTGAAAAAAGAGTGGCTCCACTTTACCCTGTCCAGGTTACTGAATACTATCATTTGTAAGATGTATTTTGTCCACTAAAAAGTATCTGAATGATACCAGGCTTCCTGAAACGGAAAAGGGTGCCTTCCAACCAACAATGTGGTAAGGCAGGAGGAGTACAGGTTTTGAATCGGCAACTTGGCATCCAGCTTCAGCTGTAATGAAGAATTCTGGGCAAGTCACTAATCCTTTCTTAGCCACTCTATTTTCTTCTCTGAAAATGGGGAAAGTTCACAGGCCTTTTATAGAAATGGAATGAGACAGCAAATGTAATTGCAAAGTAAGAGAAAGTTATTATGCTTCCAGTCCGAGTTCTAGTTACACATTGTTCATTCAAATGCTGTCCATTGACATCATCCTTGCTGACAATTGGCAATTAACTACTGACAAGAAACTGTATTTTCTGTAAATACAGACAATGATACTTTTCATCCCATTACTCTGTCCCTCTACTCATAGATTATTCCCTAATAAATAACTATGCTTGTCATCACTTTGATACACTTATTTTAAGTGATTCTATCCAAACCCAATGGCATATATGTCAGGGGTTTTGCCTAACAATAATTTATTTCAAGGCATATTTTCAAGGTATAGATGGCCTATCCTACCATTTTGAATCAAAGGACTGAGCACGGTCATCAGATTAATTTCTTCGCCCTCCCTGGGAATGGTCATATCTACATCACTGTTAATGAGCTCCCATGAGGAAAGTGCCAAATCTCAATTAACTGCCCTTTTAATCAATTTTTCTTTACATGTCCCTTAAATCTCTTGCTGCCACTTTAAGCATATTTTTGTCACAGTCTTTTCAGTGAAAATAAAACACAGATGTTAATATCATGTCATATATTTAAAGAATCAAGGACTTAAGGAAATTATAAACATAAGAAAACATTTTTGCATTTTAGGCTTTTCAGGTCTATCAGTTTTCTGTCAACACGGCTAAATTTATCTAGCCACTCATCACAGGTGGCACTGTTCTTACGGGTAAAAGAGACAAAATTAAATGACACCCTCTGAGTAACATTCCTGTACAATAAGGCCATTTGTTGTGTGAAAATGAACTGGAAGGAAGAACTCTTAAGTACCAGGTTGTGGTCTCCTACTGGTGGAAATGCAGAGCTGCACATGCCAACGTCTTCAGATAGTTACACCCAGATCTCTTTTATTTGATGGAAAAGCACACCAATGAAATAATCTTTGCACAGGTAGCAGGGGGTCAGAAAGAGTTTGAAGAGATACCAGATACTAAGCTAAAATCTATATTATAGATTGACATTTTCAAGGTTCATACATCTGAACTTCGGAAATTAAAAATGGACAAAGAATGTTAGAAAATAATCAAAAACTACCTGTTTTCCAAGAGGTTAGGATTATTAGCACAAATCCAAATGTCAAAAAATTCTTTCTCCTGATAATGAGTAGAGGAAGGCAAGACTCTCCATTTAAGACAAAGATCTGACAATCAAAACAAAATGACACAGAAGAGAGATCACAATAAGAAATGAATCTATCATAGTAAGATGTCAGTTTGCACATAGCAAAAGTATGAAGTAACTCTCAATCCAAAGACAAGTGAATCCTTCATATACCATTATTCTTGATGGCACATCTATTCTAGGGTTCTATAAGCTACTTCAGGACCCCACCAACAAGTTACTGTGATTACTGTCTCAGTTCCCTCCAGTTAGTTTCTGCTACTTTCAGCCAAAATAACCATAAATAATAGATCCCACTTCACCTCTTCTAAAACCAAATTAGGAATTTCAGTGACTTGACTCTCCCATTTTCTCTGACCTATTATCTATCTGCTGATAACACCACTTTCTGTCTCCAACTACATGGTTAACATAAGAAGGAAAATCATGGTCTCAACTAGTATAAAATTAAGATAAAATAAAGCAAGAAGGAAGGAAGGAAGGAAAAAAGGAAGGAAGGAAGGAAGGAAGGAAGGGTACAAGGAAGGAAGGAGGGAAAAAAGGAAGGAAGGACCAAAGGAAGGAGGCAAGGAGGGAACGAAGAAGGGAGGGAGGAAAAGAAGGAAGGAAGGGAGGAAGGAAAGAATGTCAAGGTTGTTGAAACATATACATGTTTTCTTCTGTACTTTCTTCTGTTCTTATTCCCCTCACCAGTTCATAGTTTCTGATTTCTTCACCCATTTTCCCTTACTGTCCTTCCTTGCCTTTGGGATGAAGGCACACTTCTCTCTCCAGGCTGTACTTAGATTTCATCCTGAATTCCCTCTAGACACACTGCTAACAGCTCATAGGTTAACACCTGTCTCTTCCATCTAAGGCAGAGGCAGTCAGTATTCACAAAGGTTAGGAATTTGAACAGCTCCACCTCTTATCACCTCTATGATCTCGGACAAATTATTTAACTTCTTATATTTCGGTATCATTATCTATAAAAAGAGATTAATATTATATTAGTATGTATCTAAAAGTTACTGAGAATGAAATGACATCCTCCTCCTTCTCCTCCTCCTCCTCCTCCTCATCATCATAAAAGCCAACACTGCTGGACACTATCCTCCTTAGCACTTAGTAAACTTTATACTTATTAATTCACATTATCCTTAAAACTCTATAATGGAGCTACAAATACTAATCTCATTTCAGAAAAGAAGAAACTGAGACTTAAAGAAGTTAAACAATTTGCCCAATTTTGTATAGCTCTTGGGTACTGGAGATTGGATTCTAACAGTGCCTGGTACAAATCAAAATCACAGTAATTGTTATCCATTATTATTAGCATGTGACAGACTGTCACATACTGTCATCAACTTCCTCAATTATACCTTCTAAATATCTGTCATGTATGATTCTCTTAACTCTCACTGCCACACCTTCATTCAGACACTTAAAACAATTCCACACCTGGATCCTAGATTACAACAACAGTCTCCTGTTCTAGTGCTTCACCAAGTCTTCCTTCACTGAGCTGCCAGAACAACCTTAACTACAAATTAACCCTGACCTCTTTGGAATAGTCCCAGGCAAAAGGTTAAAAAGGTGCTCCCTGAGAGCTGTATAAAAGCTTCTACAGAGCTTTACACACTGTAGAGTGCTTTCTTGTCTGCTTGTCTGTTTTCTCCACTAAACTGTTATTAGATACTGCAGATATTAGACACTGTCTTTAATTCCATACCCCTTTGTGTAGTGGGTAGAAAACAAATCAATAAGTGTTGAATGTAATTATCCTCCTATTCCTTCTATTGAAAGAATTCCAATATCTCCTCCTCGCTTATCAAAGTAAAACCTTATCCTGACATCCAGGAATCTCTAAATGTTTACCCAACCTAATGTGTTTGTCTTATTTATTCATTGTTCAGTCACTCAGTTGTCAGTTACTAAATTCCTACTATGTGTTAAACAGTGTTACATATTAAAAATAGAAAGATGGCTATTATTCTTTCACAAACATTTTAGCTGAAGTGTACACCTGATATTAATTCATATTTCCCACTCTTCATCTCTGCCTATCAAAATTCTATTTTCATTTATTTATTTATTTATTTTTAAGACAGGGTCTCACTCTGTTTCCCAGTGTGGAGTACAACAGCACAATCACAGCTCACCATGGCCTCAATCTCCCAGGCTCAAGCGATCCTCCCACCTCAGCCTCTCAAGTACCTGGGACCACAGGTATGCACCACCATGCCTGGCTAATTTTTGTATTTTTTGTAGAGGCGGGGTTTTGCCATGTTGCGTAGACTGGTCTCAGAACTCCTCGGCTCAATCAATCTACCTACCTCAGCCTCCCAAGGTACTGGGATTATAGGCAATGAGCTACCGTGCCCGGCCTGAAACTATTTTAAAGACTATCACAAATGCTACTCCATCAAGAAGTCTTGCCTCTACTCCCCGATCCTTTTCTTTGAATTCTCAAATAATTCTTTGTCTCTTTTACATCATTTACCTTATTTTCCCCTGTACTACGACTATTTTCACCTTTACAACTTTCTTCTAGACTGTAGCCTCCTTGGAAGCAAAATGTCTTACTCACCTTTGTCTCTCTCATCCCTCATTTCCTAACACAATGACCTGCATATTTAAGAAATCTTAATATTTGGTAATTAGAATGGAATTCAACACTCACCACATTGTATGATGAATGGGATACCCATGGCTTGTCTTCTTTGAAACTGAATAGAATTTAAGGGTCTCTCTATGTTGATGTCATTCTGGTATCCAAATTCATTCCAAAACATTGTTAGATTTCTATTATCTTTAAAAAAAAAAAAAAAGGCAAAGAATAATGAAAAAATTATTAAAATCAAAACAATTGGCAAAGGAAAGTTTGTATATATGATATGATCTCAACTGTGTAAATATTAATACAGATACAGGAATAGAGATTAAAATATCAATATTGGTTGTCTCTGAATAGTAATATGATGACTGAAAAACTATTTTCTACTCTAGTCTTTTTGCATTTTCCAAATTATATGCAGTAAATCTGCAATATCTTTATAATAAAACTAAAGACAATAGCCTGTATTTTAAAAGTTGTATGTTTATGCAGTAAAACATATTGACATTTAAAGAATCGTCCTTAAGCATTCCCAGGAAAGACTGTACTGATTAAACTTTAAAGGGCACTCTTAAAATTATTGATACAAATATTTATCTTTCTTATCTCACAGCCAGAGGTGTTTTTTTTTTTTTTCATTTTCATTTTATACCTGGTTCCTTTTCTCTCTAGTCTTTATTGTTTATGCCCCATCCTATCCCCAAATTGTGTGTTTCCTCTTTGCTTGGAAACACTACTTATCATGCAGGACTGTTAGAGAGCCATCTTTAAGAAGCTTTATTCTTACCCTTTGATCCGGCAGTTATACTGGTAGGAATTATCCCTACACACATGCGTAAGTTGCCACATGTATTATAGCATTGCTCAAATAGTAAAAAGCTGGAGATAATGTAAAAGTGTATGAATAAAAAACTGGCAAATTCTGTTCCCCAAAAATGGAACAGTGGGCAACCTTTAAAAAGGAGGAAGTAGAGCTAAATGTAGTGTTGCATCAAGACCTCCAAGTTAGAGTTTAAATTTAAATATATATTTATAAGAGGATCCCCAGCATAATCATTTTATGTAACTTATGAAAAGCATATCCATATAAAATTGTATTGCACATACTTTTCTTTTCCTGAATGCATGAAAAAGAAATTTTTAATAGTGGATATCTTTAGAGCAAAAAAAGAGGTGGAGAGGAAGGCAAGGGAAAATACTTTTACTGTTCGCTTTTTATTTTTCTTAACACTTTGAATACCTTTACATGTGCATATAGTAATTAAATTAAAAAAAAAAAATCCATGCTTGACTGTATTGTCCAATATGATAACCACTAATCACAGAGCCAACCTTATAACAACCTTAACATATGACTATGTAATCCATGAAAAATGCAAATAAATGACCTAACACCTTATTATTCCTGTTAAAATTTTGGCCCAGGGTGCTACGGCCCTTAGAGACCAGCAGAGAAAGAACTCAGCTTTCAAAAGGGTCCTCACAACTGGGCTTGGCTAAGCAGACCTCACAAATTCCCAGGTCTGCCCTCTGGTCTCCTTGCAAAATCCCCAGCTGCTCTCACTCCAAATTTTCCTTTGGATTTCGCTTTTGGGGCTTTTAATTCAGACTTTCGGTTTCTTCTCTTGTCCCAGTATTTGGTTTTTGAGGATAATCAAGTAACTCCATCATAAATACTAATCTGTTATGCTGACTTGTGATTAACCCCTGTTCTGGAAATGCCTCTAAAATTTCTACTTTATCTACTGTTACTGTAAATCATGCCCTCAGGTTAAAACAACCTTGACCACAAAACCTGCCCTTAGGTAGATTCACATAGCATTCTTGGTTCACCGAGGGGTCAACTTCAATTGTCCTACACATTCTTCCCCTTGGTTTTTAAGTCCTGGGTCTGGGGGTTAATGACACAGGGATCCACCATTCTTGTCTCACCATAGCCTAAGATATGGCTTTTGTTCTTGGTCCCTATTTAATGTTTACTTCTAAGAAACTGGACTTGTCAGCCTCTTTCTTTGGCCTCTCAGCTTCCTCAGCCTTTGAGGGTAGGTTCACATAGGCTTGTTCACAGCGGAACAGTGTCAGTTAACCTCACACTCCTCTTCTCTGTACCCTAGATCCTGATGTACTACTCCCTGGTATCTAGAAGTGTTGATGAAGTTTTGCTTCTCTGGTTTTTCTTTCTTTTCTTTTCTTTTCTTTTCTTTTTTTTTTTTTTTTT
>NW_016107754.1:818585-822597 GCF_001604975.1 Cebus imitator | reverse complement strand
GCTCACTGCAACCTCCGCCTCCTGGTTTCAAGCAATTCTCATGCCTCAGCCTCCTGGGTAGCTGGGATTGCAGGTGTGCATCATCGTGTCCAGCTAATTTTAGTATTTTTAGTAGAAACAGGGTTCCACCATGTTGGCCAGGTTGGTCTTGAACTCCTGACCTCAAGTGATTCACCTGCCTCAGCCTCCCAAAGTGTTAGAATTACAGGTGTTGAGTCACCATGCCCAGCCTACTTTTCTGATTTCTACATTAACTCTTTAGTCTTATTATATCAAAGCAGAGGGTCCTGCAGGTTAAAAGAAACACAGATTTTTTTAGAGCTGGCTCTGTCATATATTAGTTGTATAATTGTGGGCAAGCCACTAAGCTTTCTTATCTATCAAATGACTGACTGCTGCAACCTGCCTCACAAATTTATCACAAAGAATAAATGTAAAGGCACACTAAAAACTATAAAGCCTGGAGGATTCTGGGAAGATGACAGAGTAGGAAGCATCAGATGCTTTCACCACCTAGACAAAAACTGTACTGGCAGAATCTAATGTAACTATTTGGGAACTCGGGAGTCTACTGAAGGCATGCAACTTCCAGGGGAAGGGATCAATAGTAAATTGCAGTTAATTTCAGTGATTTCAGCTCTTAGCCATTAGTAGCTACCCACCCATCCAACATTCCATGTTCCTAAGATCTTTCACACAGCTTGCTGAAAATTACAGTGGGGAGAAAAAAGACGCTGTCCTCCAAATAATGGGGACCCCTGCTCTGATCACTGATGGCTGGTTATGATGAAGAGGTAAAGGCCATTTTTGTTATGCCTCTCCCTCATGGTTCTAAGTCCCCCCCACCCCACCCCCTCTAGCTGGAGTGACGTCCAGGGGATTTAAGGGGCTAGTGTCTTTTTTCCCTCCTTTCATTTGTCTCTTTTTCACCTTATGGAAACCAGATACTGAAGACCAGTGCATCCAAAAGCTGCTACATGGATAGAGGAAATTAGGAAGTCACTGCACATGTCCAGAGAAAAGCACAGGCTCAGAAAAACTCAAGAAAACCTCAGGCTGATCTACACAGAGAGAGCCTACAATTTAAACAAACACACACACACCAAAAAAACAGCAAGTCTTAGAGAAGGAAGGCTCTGATTTCCAGAAGTACAACACTGTTAGATTTAACTGTCCAGTTTTTAACAAAAGAAAAATCACAAGTCATACAAAGAAACAGGAAAATATGGCACATTCCAAGCAAAAGAATGAATCCACAGAAATTGTGCCTGAAAAAAAACTGATGGCAGATCTACTAGACAAAGACTTTAAAATGACTGTCTCAAAGACACTCAAAGAATTTAAAGAAAAAGAAAAAGAAAAAAGAAAAGAAAAGGCTGGACACAGTGGCTCACACCTATAATTCCAGCACTATGGAGGCTGAGGTGGGTGGATCACCTAAGATCAGGAGTTTGAGACTAGCCTGATCAACATGGTAAAACCCTGTCTCTACTAAAAATACAAAAATTAGCCAGGTGTGGTGGCACACACCTGTAATCCCAGCTACTTGGGAGGCTGAGGCATGAGAATTACTTGAATGCAAGAGGTGGAGGTGGCAGTGAATCAAGATCATGCCACTGCACCCCAGCCTGGGCAACAGAACAAGGCTCTGTTTCAAAAAAAAAAAAAAAATCACAGGGAAATTAAAAAATATTGAGAGATGAAAACAAAAACACAACACACCAAAACGTACAGGATACAGCATAAACAGTGCAATGGGGGAAATTTATAGCTTCTACAAATGCCTATATTTAAAAAATTAGACCTCAAATCAAAAACCTAACTTTAAAACTAGAACAAGAAAAAAAAGAACAAGCTAAACTCAAAGCCAGGAGAAAAAAAGGGCATAAAGATTAGAGCAGGGATAAATCAAATAGAGAATAGAAAAATAATGCAGAAAATCAACAAAATCAAAAATCAGTTCTTCAAAAAGAAAAACAAAACTGACAAACCTTTAGCTAGATGAACTAAGACAAAAAGGGAGAAGGTCCAAATTAATAAAAAATGACAGTGGGCACATTACTACAAATTCTTAGAAATAAAAAGGATTATTAGAGTACTATGAACAATTATACACAAAAAATTGGATAACTTAGATTAAATGGACAAATTCCTAGAAACATAATACCTACCAAGACTAAACCATGAAGAAATAAAAAATCTGAATAGGTCTACAACTAGTATGGAGATTGAATCAGTAACAAAAAAAATCTCCCTACAAAGAAAAGTCCTGGAACTGATGGCTTCCTCAGTGACTGCTACCAAACATTTAAAAAAGAAACAACATCGATCTTTCCCAAACTTTTTTTGAAAATTGAAAAGGAGAAAACATTCCTCCTTAACTCATTAAGCTGGCATTATCCTATCTCTTTGGCACTACTACAAAAAGAAAACTACAGACCAATATTACTTTTGACAATAATGCAAAAGTTCACAACAAAATACTAGCAAGCTGAATTAAAAAGCATATTCAAAAGACTATACTTCATGACCAAGTGGAATTTATTCATTGTGAATATACAAAAACCAATGTAATAGATCACATTAAGAGAATAAAGAAAAAAACTGCATGATCATCTCAATTCATCTTGAGAAGGCCTGTGATATAATTAAACATTATTTCATGATGAAAACACTCAACAAATTAGGACAGAAAGAAACTTCAACATAAGAAAAGCAATATGTGAAAAATCCACAGAGAATATTGAACTCAATGGTAAAAGACTGAACGTTTTCTCTAACATAAGAGACAAGGCAAAGATGCCCGTTCTTACCACTTCTATTCAAAATAGTACTGGAAGTCCTAGCCAGAGTGATTAGGCAAAAAAAAAAAAAAAAAAAAAAAAAAAAAAAAAAAAAAAAAAAAAAAAAAAAAAAAAAAAAGAATACAAGGTACCCAGACTCAAAAGAAAGAAGTAAAATTATCTCTGTATACAGTTGATATAATCTTGTATACATAGAATGCCCTAAATATTCCATGTAATTAAAAAAAAAAAAAACTGTTAGAACTAATAAAAAATTCAACAAAGTAGGACACGAAGTCAACACACAAAGATCAGTTTTATTTATATACACTAACAACGAGCCATCCAAGAAGAAAAATTATAAGACAATTCCATTTACAATATTATCAAAAAGACAACTTAGGAATTAATCAAGGAGGTGAAAAACTTGTACAATGTAAACTGTAAAACATTTCTTAAAGAAATTTAAAATGATGTAAATTAATGGAAAGAAATCTCATGATTATGGACTGGAAGTTTAACTTAACAGTATTAAGGTCATTACTACCAAAAGCAATCTACAGATTTAATGCAATCCTTATGAAAATTCCAATGACCATTTTTTGTGGACATAGAAAAACCAATCCTAAAATTCACAGGAAATATAGAAAGATCCTAAATACCCAAAACAATCCTGAAAAAGAATAATAAAGCTGGAGAACTCATACTTCCTAACTTCGAAACTCACTAAAGCTACAGAAATCTAAAGAGTTGGCACTGACATGAAGACAGACATATAGACCAATGGATACAGAGTCCATAAATAAATTCTCACATAATCAAATATGGTCAAATTATTTTTTGACAAGGGTACCACAACCATTCAATGAAGAAAAGGCAGAGAAACAGTCTTTTCAACAAATGGTATGGAGAAAATTGGGTATCTACATGTGAAATAATAAAATTGGACTCTTACATAACACCATTTGCAAAAATTAACTCAAAATGAATCCACAACCTACATGTAAGATCTTAAACTAGAAAACTCCTAAAAATCACAAGGCACCATTAGATTTGGCAACCCTTTGTAAAACATATGATACCAAAGCCATAGCAAGAAAAGGAAAAATAGACAAATGGCAATCCACAGAATGAAAAACTGCAACGGCAAATCACATATCTGATAAGTGATATCCAAAATAGAGAGAACTTCTCAAACACAGCAACAACAATGAAAATAATTCAACTCA
>NW_016107754.1:815805-818545 GCF_001604975.1 Cebus imitator | reverse complement strand
AAATATACAAATCACCAGTAAGCACAAGAAATGATACCAAAAATCACTAATCATTAGGGAAATGTAAATCAAAACTACAATGAGATACCACTTTATACTCATTAAGATAGCTACCATCAAAAAAAGAACCCACAAAATAACAAGTGTTGGTGAAGAGGTGGAGAAACCGGAACCCCTGTGCACTGTTGGTGGTAAAGTAAAATGGTGTAGCCACTGTAAAAGAATACGGTAGTTCCTCAGAAAATTAAAAACAGAATCACCATGTGATCTGGGAATTCTACTGCTGGGTAAATACACAAAAGAACTTAAAGCAGGGTCTCAGTTTTCAAAAGAAGACATATAAGTGACCAACATGTATATATTGTTTAAATGCTCAACATGACTAAGCAACAGGGAAATATAAATTAAAACCACAGAGAGGTATCACCTCATACCTGTTAGAATGGCTATCACCAAAGACATGACACATAAGTGTTGGCAAGGATGCAAATAAAAGCAAACCGTAACACACTGGTGGCAAGAATATGAATTAGTGTAGCCATTATGAAAAATAATACGGAGTTTCCTTCAAAAATTAAAAATATAACTACCATATGACCCAGCTTGTCCTCTTCTGTGTATTTATCCAAAGGAAATGAAATCAGTATGTTAAAGAGATATCAGCACACCCATATTCACCGCAGCACGACTTATAAATAGCTAAGATATGGGATCAACATAAGTGTCCATCAACAGAACATGTGGTACCCATACCTTGGAATACTATTTCGCCTTTAAAAAGAAGGAAATGTCATTTGCAAAACCATAAATGAACCTGGAGAACATTAAGTGAAATAAGCCAGGCACCGAAAGACAAATACTGCATATTTCATTTATATGTGGAATCTAAAAAAGTCAAACTCACAGAAGTACAGAGTAGAATAATGGTTGCCAGAGGCTGAGGCAGGGGGTTGGGGAAATGTTGGTAAAAGGATACACAATTTCAGTTAGACAGAAGAAATAAGATCAAGACATCTACTGTACATCATAGTGATTATAATTAATAACAATGTTATGTACTTGAAAATTTCTTTCAAAAAACACAGGACCTCGAAGAGAAATGTGCATACCAATTTTCATAGTATCATTACTCACAATAGCCAAAACATGGAAGCAACTCAAGTGTCTATCGATAGATAAATAGATAAGCAAAATGGGGTGGTGGTGGTGGTGGTGGTGGTGTGTGTGTGTGTGTGTGTGTATGCGCGCGCGCGTGTGCGCGTGTATAATGGAATATTACTCAGCCTTAAAAATGAAGGGAGTTTCACATCTGCTATAACATGGAAGAACATTGAGAACATTATGCTAAGTGAAATAAGCTAGTCACAAAAGGATAAATACTGTATTGTTCCACTTATATGAGGTACTTAGAGTAGTCAAGATCATAGAGACAGAAAGTAGAACGGTGGTTGTCAGTCAGTCAGAGGATGGAAAGACAGGGAATTGGGAGCTATTGTTTCATGGGTATAGTGTTTTAGTTGTGCAAGATGAAAAGACTTTTAGAGATTGATGGTGGTGACAGTTGTACAGCATTTAAATGTACTTAATGTTACTGAACTACCGTTAAGAGCGCTTAAGAGTGGTTAAGATGGTAAATGTCACGTTATATGTATTTCATCATAATGAAAAAAAGGAAAAAGAAACACTAAAGAGCCCTGCAGAAATTTAAGTTTGCTGCTGTGATGTATGTTTCCTCTCTCTACAAGTTGCTTCTCCATGAACACTGCACCTTTCCAAAGGAGGAAGCGTGTTTTGTAATTTTGCATGTCTTCAACATGTAGCTCAGCGTCCTGCACCTAACAAGCCCTCAACCAATGCTGCTGCTATTCCTGACAAAATACCTCATTAATACGTTGTCTGAAATAAAATGAAAGTGGAATAATGTCTCTTCTAAAAAACATTAACCAAAATATTTTTATCCATCTACAAAAAGAGCCATGCATATAACTCCAAATTTCTTAACGCAAAAATTACATATTATTTTAACATCCTCAAGATAGGTTGATTAAAAAATTCAGTTTACTACATCTAAAAAAGTCTGTTTTTAGATGGCTGAAAGCACACAGCTAATTTTCAAAATTCTAAAAGAGTACACATCTTAAGGCTTTTGCATGAAGAACCAACAAGCTCATTAAATTAATAGGATAATCTGGGATTAATGAACACAGAATTAAAGTCTCGATTTCTAGAAGTATCTGTGAGAAAAAAAAAACTGAAAAATTAATTTACTGCCAGCTATGTATGGAATACTTTATTCAGTAGATTCTTAATGTTTAAATTAATCTAATGAATTTTTCAGGAACCTCTTTAAACCAAGCACCTGGAAAAAAAAAAAAAGAGAGAGAGAGAAATATTGCAATAGCTTACTAAAAATTTGCTAAAAACCAGTAACTAAAAGGGCAGCTGACACACATTTTGCCTCTTAAAAATAAGAGAAATGTGGCTGGGCACGATGGCTCACACCTGTAATTCCAGCGCTTTAGGAAGCAGAGATGGGCAGATCATTTGAGATCAGGAGTTCGAGACCAGCCTGATCAACAAGGTGAAACCCCGTCTCTACTAAAATACAAAAAATTAGCCCAGCGTGGTGGTGGCACCTATAATCCCAGCTACTCACAAGCCTGAGGCAGGAGGAGAATCGTTTGAACCCAGGAGATGGAGGTTGCAGTGAGCCAGCCTGGGCAGCAGAGTGACTCTAACT
>NW_016107754.1:813058-815779 GCF_001604975.1 Cebus imitator | reverse complement strand
AAAAAAAAAAAAAAAAAAAAAAAAAAAGAAACACAACATCCTATTAGATGTTAGTTTCATATCTGTTCATAGAACATACAATGGTATCCAGGGAATCAATTAGCCCAGGAAAGAAGCCTCAAATTCAATAGTAAACTACTACAGCAAAGCTTTGATAGTCTCCATCAAAATAAGGAGGCCTGAAACAGTTTATAAACTCAAAGCACCAGAAAAATGGTATTCCTGGAGAATGTTAAATCAGTTCCCTACTTTCAGGTGGTTCTGCATCTAAATAGATGATTATATACCTGTAATCATATTCTAAAGAACTCCTGAGAAAGAAATTTGATACCTTTTCTCAGGGGACTGTTAAATCACTCTTCCTCCTCTGTTGAATACTGTCCTTTTTGTCATTACCCCTCTCATTTAAAGCTAATGTAACAGCCAGGCATCAGGCCCTGCCTCATCTGATCTAGGGTGTGATCGCTTAATCATCTTTGTTCTTAATGAAAGCTCTGGATTCGGGATGGCAAACTGGTTTCAGTTGATAATGTCAATGCTAATCAGTTGGTAATGATGCCTGGTACACTCTTGAGAAGAACGAGGAGGCCAACTGCTTATCAGGAAGAATTGCCATGATGACTTAGTGTGTGGTGCAAGTGAGCCCCAATATAATTGAGGCCTATTTGCCATCCCTGTGTTTTTCACTTCTTTTAGAACCATCACACCCAAGGTGGTCTACTTGAATTGAAAAAAAAAGCAAGGTGAGATATATTCAGTGGTGGTGAAGATGCTACAGTCCTTCCCTTTCTCTTGGCTCCTGGGTATGGTGGTGTGCCGTTGTGCTAGTCTCGTGTTATAAGTTCAGTCAGTGGCAAAAGTTATGTGGCAGCTGCTATCACAACGTTTTCACTTCTCCACTCTAGGCACAGGACGCTCCACTGCAAAACTCCAGTAGCCTGCAACTGGCCCAATTCACTCCAAATGTCAACTTCCTCATTTGACCTGGCCATGTAGCATCACTTTCTCTAGTTCCATATCGCTGGTTACCCACCTTCTTAAGTGTGAGGACCTCCTTATGCTGCAAGAAACTTTTAGAACCACCACCCCCAACCTAAGAAAATACATGACAAAAAATAAATTATGAATTTAATAACACCTTGAGTAATTTTATATTTTACTACCCACAACTACATCTATACACATTTGAAAATCTATAGCATATAGATGTATGAGGCATAACACCCCCTTAGACAATTACTGGTAGACTTAGGAATTTGTGGACTCCCTGGTATACTGAGATGCCTTCGGGCATTTTGGCTCCCAGCTGGAAACCACATCATTCTGTGCATGAAGACTAGAGTTGGGAGAAGCCTAGAGGCCTCATTAATTTATTTTCATTATGGCAAATCTTCAAAAATAACGCTGGGGATAGTTATGTTTCTTCTGGTTCTTTCTTCAGGAAGAAATAACTTTGACCTTCTTTTTTCAGGTTATATTTTTATTTAGTCATTGTCATTGCTCTCCTTTGGATACATTCCAGTTTCCCTCTAAAATGTGGAAATCAAAACTAGACATAAAAATCAAATCTAAAGCATATTCCTAAGGAATTCTGTGTCATCATGGGCAAGAGCCTACTCAGCTCTATATGCCTCCTCAATACCTGGGTTAGACTACCTTTCTACCAGAACTCTCCTTACTCAGATATACATGAAGCCTACTGACTAACCTAATGTTCCTAAAAGCCTAAAGATTCATATTTGGTTTTTATTAGTACGATGTATGCTTAATTCTGACTACATTATTTTATTTTTCATGGATTAGGGGAATATTTTAAAATAAACTTTATTGTGTTTATTTAAAGTATACAACATGTATGTGGGGTTTTTTTGGGGTTTTTGTTGTTGTTTTTGAGACGGAGTCTCGCTCTGTCGCCCAGGCTGGAGTGCAATGGCGCTATCTCGGCTACTGCAACCTC
The DNA here is from genome assembly GCF_001604975.1 of Cebus imitator. NCBI lineage: Eukaryota > Metazoa > Chordata > Mammalia > Primates > Cebidae > Cebus > Cebus imitator. The sequence continues at coordinate 813,822 of NW_016107754.1, read as the reverse complement.
TGCCTCCCAGGTTCAAGTGATTCTCCTATCTCAGCCTCCCGAGTAGCTGGGACTACAGGTGCCCACCACTATGCCCAGCTACTTCTAGTAGTGAATGGGGTTTCACCACATTGGTCAGGCTGGTCTCAAACTCCTGACCTCAGGTGATCCACCCACCTCAGCCTCACAAAGTGCTGGGATTACAGGCATGAGCCACCGTGCCCAGCCTCAACATGTGTTAAAGGATACATACAGATAGTAAAAGGGTTACTACAGTGAAACAAATTAATATATCTATCTCACATAGTTATACATTTTACTTGTTTTTGTGGCCAAAGCAGCTAAAACCTACTCATTTAGTGTAAGTCCCATATACATTACTTTTGTTTTTTACTTCAAAGATGCATTATGAGTTGCTCTCTTATCGTGAAATGAACCATTTAGCAAACTCTGAACTTCATAAGTGAGCGTTCAAAACATGATTTTCAAAGACATTCCTTACCATTGTGGTTAAAGCCATAATGCAGAGTTTACATATACACTTTTAAAAGAGGAATCTCAGCATGTAACTTCAAAGATGTACTGTGATGTGCTTTATTACAGGGAAATGAACCGTTTATCAAACTATAAACTCCCATACACAGTACAATTGTATTACTTACAGTCCTCATGTTGTATATTAGATTTCTGATTGCAGTTTTAAATTCAGAGTCATTAAATATAACTCATTCTTTTTAAGCAGACTGATGAGGAGAGTTCTGACGCCTTCCTTTAGGTATGGCAGA
>NW_016107754.1:786097-812895 GCF_001604975.1 Cebus imitator | reverse complement strand
GGGGTTTCACCATGTTGACCAGGATGGTCTCGATCTCTTGACCTTGTGATCCACCCGCCTCGGCCTCCCAAAGTGCTGGGATTACAGGCTTGAGCCACCGCGCCCGGCAAGAATCAAATTTTATTAAATTCTGGAAAGAACAAGGGTTCTAGTCTTTTTAGTATTTTATTTGCAATATGGGTGAGATCCTCTGAGATATTTTAGCAAAAAACTTCATTGTAGATGTAAAAAATGTCATTATCATGATAATACAGGTACAGTCAGAAAGAAAAAGAAGCATAAGTGCTGTCAATGGTAATAATTTCAATTCCCAGCTGAAAGCAACGTAAATGAATCAAATCTAAGAATGTGGTTTTTTTTTTTCCCAACAGTCAATTTGATGAACTCCTGAACCATCGTTTTATTTGCTGGGAGCTGACATGAAGTAATGATTTTAAACAGAGTATATATTTATGTCATGTAAATTAATTAGGCAAAATGTCTATATCATATTTTAATCTTTTAATTGTCTCATTCTTTTCACATCAAGCTTTTATGCAAAGCAATTTTTTTAGCAATATGGAGTTCAATTGCTTCTGTTAAACAGTAAAAATACCAACATGAGTAACCAAGTAGTCCATGAAAGACATTTTTTTCTTACAGAAGTATTAGAGCTGATGAAGAAAATACATTTTTTTGAACTCCTAAGGAATCTGAGCATTGATCAGTAACTGCTAATATCATTAAAAGAGAGAGAATCAGCCTCCCAATGGAAGAACACACTACCACCTGTGAAACATCTTGACAAGTTCCAGGTGATGCTGATAATACTGGTGCACAGAACACACTGAGTATATTTTAGACCATGACATGAAAACCCAGCTTTGGCAAGAAGTCTGTCCCCTCCACTTCGTTCCCTCTTTCATAATTTCCTGCTGAGTTCCTACACTTTTTCCTGTTTTGCTGGTGAGAAAGTTTTAGGTACAGCAGGATGGATACAAATGAAAAGAAAATATTTTAAAGTTACAACTTCAAGTGAAGATTTTAAGTTGTCTCAAGGGTAGAGACATATAATGTGCATGAATTATACATACTTCAACCAAATCATTGAATATATGATATCCTATTTCTTGACATAAATGGAGGTGTATGTCTGCATAACTGAAAAAGTTTATTTACAGACAACCAATAGAATGGGTGAAAATATTCACAAACTATGCCTCTGACAAAGGAACTTAAATCAACAAGCAAAAAACAACCCCATTAAAAAGTGAGCAAAGGACAAGAACAGACACTTCTCAGAAGAAGATACACTTGTGGCCAACAAACACACAAAAAAAGTTCCACATCACAAATCACCACAGAAATGCAAATCAAAACCACAATGAGATACTGTCTTATACCAATCAGAATAGTTTTGTTAAAAACTTTTTAAAAAGCAGATGTTGGCCAGGCTGTGGAGAGAAAGGGACACTTACCCACTGTTGGTGGGAATGTAAATTCATCTAACCACTATGGAAAGCAGTTTGGAGATTTCTTTAAAAACTGAGATTTCAACCACCATTCAATCCAGCAATCCTATTACTGGGTATATACTCAAAAGAAAATAAGGAAAATCAGTTGTTCTGACAAAAGGACACATGCACCCACATGTATGTTCACTGGAGTGTTATTTCCAATAGCAAAGACATGGAATCAATGCAGGTGCCCATCAACAGTGGACTGGATTAAAAAAAAAATATGTGGAACACATATACCATGGAATACTACACAACCATAAAAAAGAATGGAATTGTGTCCTTTGCAGCAACATGGATGCAGCTAAAGGCCATTATCCTAAGTGAACTAATGCAGAAAAAAAAAACCCAAATACTACATGTTATCACTTATAGTGGGAGCTAAACATTGGGTAAGCATGGACATAAAGATGGGAACAACAGACACGGAGAAATACAAAAAGGGAGAGGAAGGGAAACAAGGGCTGAAAAACTACCTATTAGATACTATGCTCAATACCAGGGTGACAAGTGTGGTCATATCCCAAACCTCAGCATCACACAATATACCTCTGTAACAATCTTGCACATGTACACCTTGATTCTAAAATATAAGTTGAAAAACAAAAAGAAGTTTAATTAATAATCAACACACCCTCTCATTGTTCAGGTGTCTCTGGGGAGTAAGGTGATCTAAAGGAATCACATTTTCCAGATAACTGAAGTTTATCTTTTTAACTTTCCAGACACAGCTATTTTAGACATTTTTAATTGAAATTTTTCTGGAATTAACATACACAACAATTTTTAACTATACAAAACAAAGTTTAACATATCTACAATTATCCAGGATCAGTAGTTTTTGCTCCATGGTATGACATAACAACGTTATAAGAGCTACTAAGGTCTGCGTGGGACTGTGTGCTCTCAACACAGTGAAGTCCCAGTGCCCAGGGCAGGGTTTCCCAGTCTGTTTGGAGCAATAATCTGCTGCCTTCCCCCACAGTCTGCTACTTCACTCTGCTGATGGTCCTCCCCTTGCAATTTCTAATCTGCTGCTTTGTTTTTCATGTGATAGTCTGGGAAAGATTCTGAAATGGGCTCCCTTCTCACTCCTCTTATGTTTTAAAGTAGGAGCTCTCTTTCAGGGCTTTCAGTTGCTGGTAATCTGAATTCAGGTAATCATGTCAGCTTAAAGAAATTACAAAAATTAATCCCTCTTTAAGTATCTTCTACTATGACGACTGATTGAATACTCACTGATGCCGGTGTCCTTACAGTACTGGACCACGTACTGTCCCATGACTTTTAATAGATGATTATACTCTCGGACATTGAGAAATTCCTGTTTATTGTGGGATGGTTCCATGATCTCCAAGGGTATATTAACAATTCCAACCACGCCTGCACCAAGTCTGAGAAAATATATGCATATTTACATTTTGTAATTCTGGCTAAAGAAAAACAAATCAAATATATTCTGGTCATTTGAAAACTTTTTTTTTCCAAAAGTAAATTCATTCCATTGGTCCAGACCATGTCAAAGTTTAACAATTTATCTAATTATGTTATTGTAAATCTGTGGTGATCCCAATGTGTTTAGTCCCATAATAAAAAATCACTCTAGCACAATGTGACTGAGTTAATATGACTTTTTACAAACCTGTCACCTTACGTGGAGCGTGAGGGTGGGTGGGAAGGCAAGTCCTTTGACATTAAAAGCCATGGTGCCTTACTGCAATAAACTAGCATAATCTTCCAAATGACAGGGGCCAGAGAACCACTTTCTTTGTCTGCATTTCATCTATCAGATTGGATTTCTCCTCCTCATTGCAGAGGTCCGTGGGGTGCTCAGTGAATTCTACTAAAGAATCACAGAGTGGGCTTGTGCCAGAGGGTAATGAGTATCTCACTGTAAATCTGCTTGGTGACATAACCTGCTTTCTGAAAGAGCATACAATTGTCTAAGCCTTTAGGGCTCCCCACCACCCTTTGCAGACACACGCTGTTACCACTTCCCTCTTCCACCCTGCTTTCCTTTCACTATTCATTCTGTAAGTCTAAATTTGGGCATCATTCTTCTAGGAGGTCTGAATTGACTTCCCCAGTTTGCTTTACTGACCCTCCTAAATGCTCTTTTTGCACTGATGCTCAACTCTAACGTAATATTAATTCATTCATTCATTCAAGCTCACTACCTGGCCCTATCCAAGAGCTAGGAATATAGTGAGAACCAGAAATACAGGTTCCCCTAGCTTTGAAGTTTCTCTTCTACGTAATAAAAATATACAAGATCATTTCAGATGGTGATAAGTGGTATGAGGAACATAATGTAGGTGCTGTGATAAGTGAAGAGTGATAGGTGGAGGGGATAAGGGAAGGGGCCAGTTTTAATTAGACAGTCAAGGAAGATGTTCCTGTGGAGATTACTTCAGGCTCATGGCTGAATGGCATGTTAAGGCCAGCAGTAAGAAAATCTGAGGACAGAAGGTTGAAGGCTGAGGAAATAGCACGTCCCAAGGTCTCAATACAGGAATTAGCTTAGGAGGTGTGAGAAGCAGGCAATGCAGAGAGTGTAGGGTATAAGTAGGGGGTGAGATCCCACAGCCAATCAGAGATCAGACCACTGGAAGACCATGGCAAACAGTTCTACTCCAAGTGCACTGGGATTTAGGCCAACTAATCCAGATTGCATTTATATGCTTGTCCCATTCACTGTACAATACATTCCTTAGAAAAAGGTAGTAGGTCTGGACCATTTATCAGCCTGGCATATGCTGCTGCACTATAGGTGCTTTAAATAAACAATGAATGAATTACCAATTCCTTGAGAGTGCCAGAGCAAGATAGTAAATGCTCCCCTGACCCATTATACTGGTCATGATTACCTTGTCTGACCCTGTCCTTTTCTGTGTGTCTCTTCAGGACTCTGCATCATTGATGAAAGCAGCTTGAGAAATTTCAGACCATTGGGAAAGCATGAAAATGTATTACTCTAAAATCCAAAGAGGCTAGCGAGTTTTAATAACATGACCATGCAGGAAACTGGCAAGAACTCATGCATATGGGGGCTTCACAAAATGTTAAAAGGGCTGCTTTACAAGACTATGGATTTTTCTTTTCTTTCTCTTCTAAAATTTATTTAATATGCTTGTATTGTATTTAAATTGGTAAAGCATCAAAAATTTAACCCAAAGCGGTGGCACAAGGAATGGCCCCACACCAAGTTGTTCAATAAATGCATTGAAAAAATTTCCCACAGTGTGATTTTTCCATAGAGCATGCATGCAGACTCACTGATATTATAAATGAGGCACATAAATGCCTGCACATCGACAGGAAGGGTGAACAGAGACTGTGACACTTGCTCCCATTGTGATTAGTCATTCATCTCACTCCACAGACAGAATCTTACTGCAACCTCCCTTTCTCTGCTTATATCTGTGAGAGCGAAAAACATACTTACAGGGACTTCAGTTTCAACTGTGGGCCCACTTTTTCGTGCATTTTGATTAAACGGTTATTACTGTAAATGAACATTCCAGCTTGGCTTCGGTTTTCTATGTTCACTCCATAGAACAGGGAGAGTGTTCTTGCTTTCTTCAATTCTCTAGAGTTATATTTAGAAAGTTTAAAAAGTTGTTTATTAAATAAACATATATAGTTTATGAAATGGCTAATAATTAATCTAAAAGGTTAACGTCAAAGGCATATATCCAGATACTTTGCCAAACCTGGTGGGCACACTCAGTTATCTCTGCATAGCCAAGCATTCTGCATAAACATGATGCCAGTAACTATGTCAGTCAAACAAAGGCATTTACTGATTCAAAAACAAGTCTGCAAATTTAAATTTACAAGAACTAGAAAATGCCAAAAGGGTTCTGAAATATTAACTGGTCTTATAGGTACATTGCAGCATTTGTTTAAAAAAATGATGACTTGGTTATTTTAAATTTAGGTATTTCTAACATCAGTTGTGATTCCTAAATTTCAGCATGTTCTCAAGTCTCCAGGTATCCTACATAGATTGGAATGTGCCAAAAGATAGTCCCTGGCTTTCTCTCTAACCTTTTCCAAAATACAAGGTAAATAATAGTTATTATAATAAAGCAAGTTTACAAGGGCAACAGATATGAGCTCCTGTTTTTCTCAGTGACCTTCTATATTATGTTTTGTGTGAGTTTTCTATTAAAAGTATAAAACAGAAATTGAGAAATACCAAAATGTGATAAAAACAGCTATGGTAAGGAGCTGTGATATAAACATCTATGGTATCAGAGGCTGCTAGGAGCTATGAAAATGCCTGGATATGAGAGGCAGACCTGTTTTCAAATACAAGTCTGTCTTTGTAATAACCATGTGACCATGGATGTGCCTCTTAAACTTTCTGTCTCATTTGAAAAATGGGAGTAATACCTACCTAGCCACTTGTGATGTCATAAGAACTAAAAAAAAAATGTTAAATATAAGCCTGAAACAGGTTAGGTATGTAACAATTGTTATTTTCTTTACCCAGCCGAGAATGACACCAAACATAATTCTCCTGCACTCACCCCGTAGCTCCCCTCCCTCCATAAACTTGGCCTTTTGTTTTCAAGCTCATGACCAGGTGCTATTACAATTGACATAATACACTTACCAGTAACTAATTAAATGCATCTATCATTAAAGAATGATAAAGTTCTATCAGTCCTTCCATATAGATATGACATAGAGAAAACGTAAGACATGAGTTAATATACTATATATTTATTAAATGCATATATATCTAAGGTTAAACATATGTAAATCAAACTTTTTCTCAAAAATCACTACTCAGTAATGAGATCCCAACTCTTCAACAAGAGTATAAGGGGTATGTAAATAAGTTATTACAGGATATGATATGACATAATCACTCTATAATATTAAATGATATATTGACATTCTTCAGTTTTTTTTTTTTTTTTTTTTTTTTTTTGAGACAGAATCTTGCTCTGTCACCATGCTGGAATGCAGTGGCGTGATCTCAGCTCACTGCAGCCTCCACCACCTGGGTTCAAGCGATTCCCCTGCCTCAGCCTCCTGAGTAGCTGGGACTACAGGCATGTGCCACCATGCCTGGCTAAAGTTTTTTTGTATTTTAGTAGAGATGCGGTTTCACCATGTTGGCCAGGATGGTCTCAATCTCCTGGCCTCATGATCTGCCTGCCTCGGCCTCCCAAAGTGCTGGGATTACAGGCATGAGCCACCTTGCCCAGCTATTCTTGAATTAAAAAAAAAAAAAAAGCAGCATTTCCTATTAAAACAAGTTCATGGCAACTGGTATTATTATTAATAAAATGATGATTGGTCACTTTTCATACATTTCACTGTATGAACTATCTCACACAGTGAACTTGTTTCAACAAGGTTTTTACTTCTAAAGACCTTAGAGAGAGCTTCATTTTTCAATTAAAATTTCTATGACATTTATTTAAATTTTTTCTGGTAGATGTAGAAGTAACATTTCAAATTTATTTATTTTGATAAATGCAAAATTGACATTTAAAATTTAAGTTTTGAAGAAAGTTATGGTTGAATGTCAGTGCATGGTTCACCAAAAATAATGTTAAAAACAAATCATACTTCCCTTAAGAATAGTTTCACAAAGATATAATGACTTTTAAGGTCTGATCTTATGCGGGCAGCAGTGATTATTTTCAGTTTAACTTGGTTAGCATTTGAGTTGGAGAGCAAGTTAATCTTACAAATGTAAATAAAATATTTCATTTTGTTAACATAGCCTTACTTTTTAAATGATATATAAGCAATACATTCATGTGAAACATTATTTCCTATCTTAAATTTTTAAGGTACTAGACAAAGGGAAGAAACTGGAACCAACTCTCTAGAATTTAAATGGCAAATGACACAAAGGGAAAGTGAGTTATCAGCTGATCCCTTCCTCATGCAGACATCTTCATCTATCCCAAACAATTAAATGCTGAACTAATTTTTCATTTTTTTCAGAATTTTTATTATGTAGACACGTATGTGTACATGCAAATATATACTTTATTAATGTTTTATATTGCTTATCTTGGTTGGGGGACCTTGACTGTATTAGGTTTTAAATTATAAGACGTCACAAACTGAAAAAAAAATTGTCACGGTAAACACTAAATCTACCTACTTAGAAACTAGAATTTGTTTTAACATAGTACAGAGGATCCCTGCAAACAGAAAACCTTATGTCTTACCTTTGTTTCTCTTTAAGATTCTTTTGTTTTGCTTTTGCATCTTCCAAAGCTCTCTGTAACACATCCTGGAGAAGTACATTGGTTGGGAGAGAACATAATGCCACTGAATTAACCAAAAGCAAGTTGATACTAACCTGTTATCCAAATGTTTCAAGGGTAATGATAGCCCACATTACCTAATGCAATTCTACCATAGCAGATTCTCAATACTTGATAAATCATTCAGTTCCAATACCTTAAAAGATAAACCAAATCGTAGCCCACTATTCTCTTTTGTACATATTCAGATATCCTCTCTTCCTTTTAGAGAAAGAAACTTTATTCTCTATAATGGCACAAAGACTTTGACAAAAACTACGAGAAAACTTGGGTGAGTTATTTAGCATACCCAAGCTCTGACTTTCGTCTGTGAGAACAATAAATGCTCAATTATGTGACCACTGAATGTTCTTGCAGGAAAGAAAAAACAACAATAATTGAGAAATTTTGTTAGTAGCCAACAGAAATCTCCTTCATATTGAATTCTGGATACCTCTAATATTTCTCAAACTTTCCCTTTATAAGATACCCCATGCCCAGTTGTCTTTCTTATTAGCTCTTTTAATTTGATATATCAACTCATTCGCTACTCTAAATCTAGTATGCTCCCTCTAATCAAGCAGCAGAAGAAGAATTCATTATTGTTCTTGGCATAAGAATAGCCTCTTAACATGCTTCACCCACCTGAGGTGAAAGGTGGGCATCTGTTTTGAGGTATAATATAACACTGACGGAACACTATTTTCACTGCCTTTCAAGTAAAAGAAAATGGAAATGGTTGGCAAGTATTCCATTTAAAATTCATCTGCCCTGAAGAATTTAAGAGGTTAAAAGTTTAGGTCATTCTGCTTTGCTCTCTTCTCTGCCTTAAAGAAACCAAAGAGCCTCAGAGGAACAAAGAACATTGGTCAAAGACTTCCCCACCCTGCCTAACAGTGCCCTTAGATCACAGAGCAGAGGCAGGGAGAAGAAACAGCAGAAGGCAAAAAAGGAAGAAGGACCTGACCCATGAGTCTTTCTCTTGACTCTCAAACACATAAAGCAAAGGGAAATGATTTCTTAGAAACAAAATTTTAAAAAGTTTAAACTATTAAAAAATTAATAATCAATAAAAATAAGATACATTTACCTTTAACTTAAAAAAATGAAAAGAAAAAACTAGGAGAATTTGGGACAGGCCATGGACAGAATTAGCTTTGGGGCATTACCACGGGCTACTCTGATGTCATCCCTTACTCAGGACCTTAGATAGGAAAGGTCTTTATCAGACACAGCCTTGGTCCTGGAAAGTTAAATGGCAAATCACTGAAAGGATTAATATATTAGGTCTGCAGAAGAGGATGAAGAGAAGGTGAAGTAAAGCATTTGCCTCCATATTCCTAATTATCCCTTTGTATGTAAACAAATAAATATGTTGCTTAATGATTCACCATTGTTTAAAGCTTCATAGCATATTTTTGGTAAAAGTTAGCAAACTTACAATACATGTCTTACTGCAATATTTTTTCTCTTGGTTGCAATGCATTATAATTAATAATAGTTCTTCATAACTTATCTTACTCATGGGCATATTGTAAGGATTACAAAGAATGTTTATGAACTGTGTGGAGCAACTCATAATAAAAGAGCTTTGTAAGCTGGAAGCTTTGTTATTAATATTCCTAATTACAGTATATAATCCCAAGCATTAAAAAGAAGGATTGGTTATTAGACATTTCCCTGCTTTCCCCATTTATTTGGGTCCACAGGAAGCTATAATTTGAATAGATATTTTCAAGGAGACTTGATAGGCTAGTTCTTTTTTCTACTGGCTTTTCATTATTTTTTCCCTTTCTCCTGTTACTTTCCTTTCCGTTTTAAAGAAATTGGTTGTGATGTTCTTCCCCATGGTTTCAAATTCACCCCATGTTCTGTTCATCTTTTCTCTCCACCTCAGCCTTGCCTCCACTTGCTGACTTTCCTCCTTTCACTGCACTCATCTATTCTGTTTACCTGAGTTAAAATCAACTTAATCTTCTGAGCTTATCTGTGCTTAAAAGTTGAGGAAGTAGATGGTAAGAGACAGCTATGCAGAGGAAAAAGCAAATGGCACGATTTGCCTTTTAATAAGACTACTCTCTTTACATGTCTTACCTTGGCAGAAGACAAAGAGGTTCTGTCACACTGGTTTACTTTCATTTGTGCTTCTTTCAATACAAATTCAGCTGGAAGTGGAAGCCAGATAGTTATATTACAGCAAAATTATTTCAAGCAATTCTAAGTATTTTCCATGCATATAGCATGACCAGTGAAAATGGCATACAGACCATGATCTCAGAAAACTCTACGCTCCTCTTATAACTTTTACAAATTTTAAATCTTTTTTCTACTGGGCTTTCATTTAGGCATGACAATATATAGGACACAAATATACATACATAAAGTCAAAAGTCACAAGTGAATTTTTAGCTGACAGGAAATGTTTTAAAATCCACAAAATATGGATGTAGAGCTACTACTCACCCCCAGATAACTGGGTAAGAGTAGCTTTGTTCCTGCAGTAGGAGGAGTGAATATGTAGAACATCCTTCTTAAAGCGAATGCAGTGCAGGGATCTAAAACACCTAACACAGTGTTATGACACGCAGAATTTCTTACTTTATTTTATTTTTAAATACATGCATGGTCTCACTATGTTGCCCAGTCTAACCTTGAACTCCTGGCCTCATGTGATTCTCCCATCTCAGCCTTCCAAAGGACTGGAATTATAGGTGTGAGTCACTATGCCCAGACAGACAAACAAGGTTTCTAACAAATAGCAATCTAGTTTGAAGTGTGTTCAGGATCATATTTAAAATCATAAATAATATCATGAGTAAACAAACTCAGAGATGGAAAGAATGTGCTATGATGTTCCATAGGGACAGAAACTACATTTAATTAATTGTAGTAGCTCCTACAATGCCTACAGCAATGTATGTCTCAGAATAAGTGCACAATTAACATTTGCTGAATGACTGAACAACAATGATGTAGGCTGCAGGTAATTGCATACCAATCTTTACTGCTTCTTCTGCCTTTTGAACTTCATTTTTAAATGCTCCTTTGAAAGAAGATGTGACATAAAGATACTTTCTGGAAAGAAAGAAGAAAGAACATAATCAAGTCAGATTATCGTTTTAAAGTACATAAGACAATATTCTTTAGCAAGACTGTATGCTCCAGAGATACATAATTATTAAGAAAGATTCATCAAGTACATCCAGCTGGTAAATTAGCAAACTTCATAACTAAGTGAAATTTCTTGCCTTTTACTACTTAGAAATGTTGCTTTTGTAAGGAAACTTCATGAGAGCAATAGGAAAATCTGCCCACACAAATGTTCACTTAGACATATAAACTAGGATAATTTTCTTTAAAAAAAAAATTATGAAATTGTTCCCTTATCCAAGTTTCTGGTTAATATGCATAGCCCTCTTACTCAGATTATCATTGACACTGGAGAAACTACTTCTCCTAGTCCCAAAACAATTATCTCTAACTGCAATGCTCAGAAACACACATTCGTGTACCATTTTAAATTACCAAAAGCACATTTTCTACTTTATTGATTGAGAAGCCTGTTTTCAAGGTCCATTGTTTTAGTAATGGCAAAGATGCTCTAGAACATAAAGGAAAAATGTATGTATGTATATATCCATAAACTCAAAGAGAACAAAGCATAGGTGAGAAAAGCCCTACAGAACTTCAGGTTCTCCAAATACGGTTGAAACTATGAGCATCTGTTACAGAAAATTCTTAGAACTGGGCTTTTAAACATTGGCTTAAATCATCATAGAGAGAAAAATGCTAGAATAATACTTGGTTTGAGAATGCTCAAAGCACTGTAAACTCTAAATGTACATCAATAAGAAAATAGTTAAATAAATCATAGTGCTATGCAATATATTTAACACTGATGAAAGTCTCCAAGATATAACTGTAAGTGAAAATAACAAGTTGTACATAATTTTATGTTTTAAAAAAGCTATGCGTGCATGCATGTGTGTGCACATATACATACATAAAACTGCGTAGAAAACAACAAACTGGAAAGATATTTATTAAACTTCTAACAGAGGTTCTCCTTTGGGGAATATTACAGATTGCTATAAGCACAGAATGAATGACAAATGGTAAAAGGGACTTTTAGGTATTTGACTTTTCCCCCATATCTAATTCTGCATTGTATAAATTTTTGTTAATTTTACAATTTTTATGAGGAAACTAGAATGCTTCTCTATCAAGAGAAATAGAAGAAATACTCAGTACCTTTCAAGGCTTTGTGCTGCAGAAGTATAGAGCATAACTTAATACAGCATTTTAGGTGAATGGTTTGATCAGAACAACCGGCAGAAATTCAAACTTTTATTGACTTTAATTTTCACACTTAAAACATTCTTTCAAAATACTTTGGCCAATATCAAATATAGTATTCTAAAGTTTAAGTTTGAAAAAACAGACTATAAGTAAAGAAAACTACAGTTCTTTTATCAACACAGAAAAATGAGCCCACAGTTATAAGTCATAACTATATTGTAGTACTCAATCATAATTATTTCTTTAAAGTTATAAGAGTTTACCTGGTTTACTGGTATTATAAAATAATTCTAATCCTTAATTATTCTTTACAACATGTAATTAGGCAGGATTGAGAATTTTCTGGTTGGTATAATATTGATAGGTAGAGATGCGGATGTCAAGTAGACCTCCCAAACTTAGTATGTCCACTGCGACACGATGAGAACTCCATCCACCATTCCTCCTAACCTCTACACTTGCACCTCCCCTATCATTCCCAAGATTTTGTTCAGGATAGAAACTTAGAAAGCCTTCTTGACTCCTCATTTTGTCTCCACCCCATATCCAATCCATTGGCGGTCTTACTGGCTCTATCTTCACAACATATCTGTAATCCAGACACTTTTCATCCCTTCCACCATTACCACCTTAGCTCTAGCTCATTTCTCCCCTAGAATAAAGTAATGCTATCTATCCTACTGCAACTTCCCTCCTTTCTTCTTGTCTCATGAAACCAATTCTCTACTCAACAGCTAGAATAATCTTTTAAAAACATAGGCCAAGTACACTCCTCTGCTCAAGTCATTCCATTCTCAATACAGTCACCTCTTCTTGTCTTGTTGTTTCAGGCCCTACCTGGTCTGCCTTATCTACCTTGATCTGTTTTCTGTGTTCTAGCTAGACTAGCCTTTGATTCCTGTCTTTGCACTTATTGTCCCCTCCTTCTGGAACCAACTTCTCACAAAATTATTGCATAACTCACTGTGCTACCCACCATCCAAGATGTCTCCAAATGGTTTTTATTTTCTCCTGGTATCAATGCCTATGTGTGGTGTCCTCCCACACTAAATCTAGGCTGGCCTGTGGCATGGCAAAAGTGATGGTCTGTCACTTTTGAAGATGGGTTCTAAAAGGTTGCAAGTTCTACTTTGCTCTCTTGAATTGCTCACTCTGATAGAAGCCAGCCATTATGTCATGAAAGTACTCAGGTGGACCTTTGCAGTGGCCTTTGTAAAGAGAAACCGACTTGCCCCAAAGTTGCCACGTTTATTGTATATTGCCACATTATTCACAATCACAAAGACATGGAATCAATCTAGGTGTCCATCAGTGGTGGACTGGATTTTTTTAAATGTTGTGCATATACACTATAGAATACTACACAGCCATAAAAAATAATAAAATCATATCCTTTGCAGTGACATAGATGAAGTGGAGATCATAATCTTAACTGAATTAACACAGGAACAGAAAAACAATTATCTCATATTCTCATCTACAAGTAGGAGCTAAACACTGAGCACACATGGACATAAACATGGGAACAACAGACACTGAGGAATACAAGATGGGGGTGGAGGGAGGCAGGGATGGGGGCATGGGTAGAAATCATCCCTGTTGGGTACTGTGCTCACTAGCTGGGTGACAAGATCCATACCCCAAACCTCAGCATCATGTAACATACCCATGTAATAAACCTGCACATGCACCTCCTGTTTCTAAGATAAAAGTTGAAATAACAAAAAATAAATAATTACCTGATATTTTATCATCCATTTTAATTTATATGTTGTCTTCCATGCCCCTCACTAGAATGTAAGCTCCATGAGGGCAGGAATTTTTTCTTTTTGCTTATGTCCAATGCCTACAAGAGAGCCTTGCACATAGTGGTCATTCCATCCACTTGCTCTTACTCATTTGTATAATAACAACTACTATCGGTTTACAAACATTTCAGAAACCTTGCTGACTGTTTTTATGTTTAAGATAAAACACTGTTTTAGTTTAGTCCTCATAATAACCTCAGTGGCAGAGGAATTCCCAATTCACACTGGAGAAGAGTAAGACTCAAGTAATAGCCAAAGGTCCACAACTAGTGAATGGTAAAACCTAAACTCAAATCCAGGTTTGGTTAATCCAAATTGTGCTTCCAATTATCATACTATAATAAAAGATTAAATAATTCAGCATTGCAAAAATTCAAAAATGGACACATATAACATGCATGGTGTGCAAAAGAATCACTGTTCAAATATTACTAGTCTGATGGATGGGTGGGGTGTTAGGGTATGGAAAGTATCCCTTAAAAATGAAATCCCTGAATAATTTTAAAAGGACCATGTGGTTCCCACGAATGCAGGGTAACACCAATCCTAACTCACAGACTTATACAATGTTTAAGTTGAAAGAGAACTGAGAAATCACCTTGCATTCTTTTCCAAAGTAATAATTTCTTCTATAATCGAGACTCCTCCAGAGACAAATTTGTACTCATCTTGGGTGGGAGTCCCTCCCATTGCTGGAGAGCATGAACAACTCCATTAATCACATGCCACACTCATGGCCCTCACTGCGTTGCTACACTTCTTGCTAATGTCTGTCTAGAAAAAGTAAACTTCCTGTTCTAGACCCTGTAGATTTAGTACTGTGGATGTCAAATACACTAACCGGACCAGGGACTGGTGCTACGCCAAAGGAAGATATGTGAGAAGGCAAACCCCTCTGAAGTGGCTTGTGCCAGAAGTCTGTCGAATAGAGTAGCTTTAAAAACCCACTCTTAGAGGCACAGATGGTAGGTGCACCCAGTGAGGACGTACAGCTTAGTGGAAACTAGGTGTATCCTGAGCAACACTGGGCTATTCTTCAGTTTTCCAGAACATCACAGTCATGAAAACAGTGAGGCAAAGGTGCTGGTGAGGCACCTTCATTTCCATTTAGGGTAGTCAGGTGGCCAACTACACAGAGTATCTAATCATTTTTAATAGCCTTTAAAAAGGGTATTAAAGCCTGTACTTTGGTCACAATTCTAGTTCTTAATCTGCTCTAATACAGCCATTAGAGCTACACTGCCTTTTATGAAAGAAAAAAAGTAGGAGTTATCCTATTAGGGGTGGGATAACATGGAGGAAACTCCACATATTTTTTATGAAGAACTTTTGCCACCAGAGAACCTGTGGGAGAAATTATATGTAAATAAGTATGGCAAAGCCCTAAGGTATAACAACATAAAGGAATAAATCCTTCTATACTGTGGATACCAATTAGAGCTCCAAATGAAATCTGGCAAAGGTTCAAGCCTCCCTAAATTTCTCTTCAGGAAATACACACACACACACACACACACACACACTCTCTCTCTCATACTCACTCTACACGTACTACTTCCTGGTAATATATATCTAAGAATATCACTTTGAAAAGTAAATAAACAATAGACTCAAATGGGAAGCAGCCATCACTTGATATAAGTAATTTATGTAGATTACATTCAATTACTAAAAAGCCCTCAGAAAATGGAGACAAATCCACATTTTCCACGGGCTTGAACCATTTTTTACCCAAACTCACTAAGAGAAATTTAATTTGAAAAGATTGGCTATATCGATTGATCCAGGAGACACTTGGTACTTCCTAGAAGAATGAGGCTGACGAAAAGGAAACAGGGCTTTGATATTTATTAGGAAATGAATGGACTGATTTATACAGAAAGTCTCAGGATTGGTATATTTTATTTTCAAAAGATGATGGGCAGCATAATTAGAAATCAAAAGTAAAGTTTTATGAAATCCATCAGTGTGTGGTCAGGGAGTCTGATGCAGAGATCTATATTTTTTAGTATTAACGTCTATATGAGTGATTGCAAGGCCCCTCTCAAGACAGCAACTGAATTTTCATGAAAGTAAGACAAAATGACAAATGCAAATATAAAGACTTAATGTGGTATAGGAGAGGAAGCATTGAATTTGGCTTGATAAAGAATTCAGAGCCAGAAGATCTGAGTTATTTTCTAGTTTTGACATTTCCTTATCTCTAAAACAGTGATGATAACCTAACCCACAGTGTTACTGCAGAAATCAAATGAAATAGTTCAGGCAAAAAGGTATATACATAGGCAATGTACACAAATTAAATGTTTCTCCAATAGATATCAATGTCCTCAAAATAATAATTAATCTATCTTTTTTCTATTTGTCCATAAGTAATTGGGGTACAGGTGGTGTTTGGTTACATGAGTAAGTTCTTTAGTGGTGATTTGTGAGATCCTGGTGCACCCATCACCCAAGCAGCATACACTGCACCACACACATTGTCTTTTATCCCTTGCCCCCCTCCACTCTTCCCCACAAGTCTCCAAAGTCCAGTGTATCATTCGTATGCCTTTGTGTCCTCATAGCTTAGCTCCCACATATCAGTGAGAACATACAATGTTTGGTTTTCCATTCCTGAGTTATTTCACTTGGAATAATAGTCTCCAGTCTCATCCAGGTCACTGCAAGTGCTGTTAATTCATTCCTTTTTATTGCTAAGTAGTATTCCATCATACACACACACACACACACACACACACACACATACACACACACACGCATATACATATATATACACCATAGTTTCCTTATTCATTTGTTGATTGATGGGACTTTGGATTCATTCCATAATTTTGCAATTGTGAATTGAGTTTCTATAAACATGCATGTGCAAGGATCTTTTTTGAATAACTTCTTTTCCTCTAATCTCAGACTCACAGAAAAATCTGATAAATGTTTGGTGTGTAAATGAACGACTATCCAGAAACCACACCAAGAAAATGACCATTCTGATGGCATGCATGATTGGACAAAATGGGCTTTATAATACATAAATATAAACTTAAATGCCAGGTCTGGTGGCTGGCCAGGCACCATGGCTCACACCTGCAATTCCAACACTTTGGGAGGCCAAGGCAGGTGGATCACTTGAAGTCAGGAGTTGGAGACCAGCCTGGCCAACATGGTGAAACCTCATCTCTAGTAAAAATACAAAAATTAGCCAGGCATGGTGGTGCACCCTGTAATCCCAGTTACTTGGGAGGCTGAGACAGGAGAATCGCATGAACCTGGGAGGCGGAGGTTGCAGTGAACCAAGATTGCGCCACTGCACTCCAGCCTGGGTAACAAGAGTGAGACTCTGCCTCAAAACAACAACAACAAACATACAAAAAAAACTTGAAAACATCTATGCTAAAGTAAAAAAAAAAAAAAAAACATAAAATATAAATCAACCAGATATGTATTTATAAATATATTCATTCTATATGTATAATATAAACAAGTCTATATGGTTTAATAGTTCAAATGCATTGTGTAAACAGAAGATATACATAAACTGTGATCATTTAGTGGAGCTAATTGCTGTCAAAGCACCTAAGATTCACTTAGGCAAAAAACAAATTTCTACTCGGGGTGATTAACTTAGCATGCTCACTGCAGTGTGTTTCTATCACTGCCAAATATTTGTTCACATCCAATTATTCTTTAGCAAACTTTCCCAAATGCAGTTTAAATTTTGTTTACAATGTAAAAATCTTACTATCAAAGTCAATGTCCTCACTTTGACAGCTTTAGGGAGCATATCAACTTTATAAATAACTGTGAAGATAACTGAAGAAAGATGAGTTACCTGGGTCTGTAGAGGCAATAGCCTAGATGTTTAGTTTTAACTCTCTTGGCTTGAATGAATATTCTCATCCATGGGTTAAAATACAGAACAGATGTGTAGGCTCTGAAGGACCATCTCTCTGGGAAACTGAAATAGAAAAGACAAAATGACAGAATATAGAGGACATACCAACTACGTCTCTTTGAGACAAAATAACATCAGACTATCAGATTATTACTGTTACTACCAGAAGCTTCAGAAACTTTTCTTCTAAAACTAATGATACCATAAACACTAGCAAATCTCACAACAGTCACTTCATTAAGGAGGCCTCTAAACACAAGGCCCAGCACAAATAACCGGCACTTGGTTGGAACGGAACTTCTGTTGGCAACCAACTAATTCTAAGTAGACTCATATTAGCAACCTAAAATATACTTTCCAGGAAAGCTGTTGACCTAGGAGAACAAAGTCAAGTCAAATAAACAAAACAATCCCTTGTTCAAACATAACAAAAAGAACCTAGGCTCACATGAATAAAAAGTATTCCCATCAAGTCCTTATAAACAGAGAAATACAGTAAAAATGTTTCATTTGCTTTTAAAATTATGAACGAGAAACATAAAACTTCATTCTACAAATATAATAAGAATTAAAATAAGTATTTATGGCCAGCTGGGGGGAGGAACATGACCACATGATAATAAAAAAGGAAAAAAGAGAAAAATTAAGGATGGGAAGGCAATAAAATGGAAGCAAAACCAATGTAAATAGCCTATGAAGAAAACTACCCTTGTAAACTGCATTTTGGGAAATCACCATGTCATTGCATACTAATAACTCCAGAGAATTTCTATATTAAAGTCCGTTTATGAACTGCAAGTCCTCTCCAATAAGATAAATAAAGATTGAAAACAAGCCCAGCCATGCTGAAGAAGCGATGCTCTTTACCACTCGGTCACAGAAAAGGCTACTCTGAAAAACTACAAGGTCAAACGGAAAGCAGAGAGCAGTAAACCCATCATTTTTATACTTGTACCTCAGTCCAGGATAAGACAAAGTTGATGGGAAAGAAAGGTAAGGCCAGTCTAAGGGGGAACTACAGGTTAACACTATTGCCAGTAACTCAGTAAGACAGGACAGAGCGCTAAGGAATCTTCAAGAATGAAGACGAAGCCATAAGAAATTCAAGAATTGCCTGGTTGGTTTTAAGTTCCTTCAGGCAGGATCCAAAGCTCATTAAAAAGTCAACAATTTATTTTAATTGTTCCAAAAGAAATTCTTTTAGATAAGCCTTGAGTAGAATTTTCCCAGTATAAATTACATATCAGTATCTAATCCATCACCCTTATTTCCGAAATATTAATACTAATGTATTTTTTAATGTAACTAGATAGGCTGTCTGTATTAGGGTGTTGCACTGCAAATACAATAATGTGGTTGCTTTTAGTATACCTGGAAATGCACAATTAAGTAAGTCCTCACCTGATAAAAGAAACGGAAAAAAGTTAATTTGGGATGCTTGTTATTATTTAAATCCTTTCTGGATCTCCTGATTTTAAATTGCCCTTAGAACTGGTAGCTCTTTCTTTTTCCTTTTTTTCTTTTTTCTTTTTCTTTCTTTTTTTTTTTTTTTTTTTTTTTTTTTTTTTTTTTTTTTTTTTTTTTTTTTTTTTTTTTGACTCTCTTCAAAACTGATACATCTCTATCTTTTGAAAGTAAAAGTCTAAAGTCATTCAGAGCCAACTTTGAGAATCTGAGAAATACAGTGAGAGATAAAACCAGCTAAACAAATTTTGGTTAAAAAAATCACACACACACACACACACACACACACGTATATATATGAACACTAATACTTCTACCTTTTAATAGCTCAATTTATTCACTCATTCAATAACCAGTTCTAGGTAAATATTCGTAGCATGCATGCAGGGGATCCTAAAGGTCTCCCCTATTTTAGGAGATTCACTGGAAGGACTCATGAGCCTTAGCACACAATTGTACTCATGGCTTTGACTTATCACAGTGTTGTAGTAAGGACATACAGTGGCTCACAAGGGAAAAAAAATAGGTGGAGTCTGGAGGGATCTATCTACTAGCATTCCTACATTCTCTCCTTCTCATGAACGTTCACACAGAGTATACTCTTCTCCCAGATACGAAAATGCAGCAATGTGTGTGTGATGTTTCCATCTAGGAAAGCTTATTACAGACTTGGCATCCAAGATTTTTATCGGGAAGCTAGCCACACAGGCACCTCCAGGCTAGCATGCATCTATCAATGTTCCAGAGTCCCAGAAGGAGACGAGGTTTCCATATAAACCACATGGTTTGTACAGTCTAGACACAGCAAACCACTGTTATCAGCTATGAAAAGTTTTATGTCATTGTAGGAAATTGTTTACCAGGCAAGTTCCCAAAAGCTGGCCACGCACCACTTTTGCAAGCAAGCCTTTCTAAGAATAGACACCTGCTATGTTAACCCTTTTCTCTTACATGCCTTCCTTTGGAAGTTCCTGTTTATTTGTGAGAAACAGAAAGGTACTACCTCTTACTTGTGATGTCTTTGATAAAAAGAAGACAAAGAGGGCTAAATATAAAAACCATATGTGAAATGGGCCACTCCATTATAAACGTGAAACTTTTTAATATGATGCGTAAGATTCTTCATGGTCTGACCCCCATTTAATTCTCCAGCCTCATCTCTTGTCTTCAGCCTGGCCATTTAGGACCACTCAGCTCTCCAGACAGGGAAGCACGCTTTCTTATCCCCAAGGCTGGCATATTCAGTTTTTCAGCCACTCTTGCTTCATGCCGCACTCCTTTTCACCCTGCGGTATGCAACTTGAGATTGCACTTCCTTTCTAAGCCTTCCCTCAGCCCCAAGAGGGGTGAAGTGCTCTCCTTTGTGCCCCCCTCCTTCTGTCCCTCCCTCTTCAAGGCACATACCACTCAGCGCTGTCATCTTCTGTCTATGCCTCTGCATCCCCAACTGGCTGTGAACTCCATGCAGCTAGCACTCTCATCAATAAAAATATGCTGAATAAATGGCAATCATTCAGCACTTCCCTGGCTTAATTTGTAATAAACAACAGAGGGTTCCCTACGTAAGAAGGATATTTTAATGAAGGATTGCCTCCAAAGGCAATTCTACCAGTCTTTACAAATAAAGCCATACACTTAGGAAACAGAGATACAAATATGCTAAGTAGTCAGGATATCTTCAGAAGATGAAAGGAAAAAAATACTATTACTCCACACTCACCGGGAACTGCTCCCAGGTATTCTTCACGAGTGTTCTTCCTGTTTCCTCCTAAATACCTTTCTTTCCTGTCTCCTTACACTTTGGCAGAAGTGTACATATCTCTATCTTTCTCTCTCATTTTCTATGTAACTGGCTATGATAAGAAACTGAAGAAAGAAAGAGGCAGAACAAACCCCCACCACACACACACACACACACACACACACACACACACACACACACACACACAGAGAGAGTCACATGACAGATGTAGGGAAAGAGGAGAGGATTTCAAGGCAGAAACTGGCTTCAAGTCTGTGGATATAAAAGGAGGGCATGAAGTAGAACTGGTGCTTTTGTCCCCTACTCAGCACTGGGTATTCTTAAGTCTCTAATTTAGCCCCTACCTATGGCTGTGCTCTCTGTGTGCCCTCTTTCTTCTCCCAATCTGACCCCAATATTCTGCTGCCGTTTTAAATGCTGCTCCACATGCCATGTATCATGGGTGAATTGGTGTGTTGTCATCATCAAACTGTGTTAAGGGCCATGAAGGAGTCAGAAAGTAATGTTCTGTGGCCAAGGCCACATCTCCTCATCTGCTGATTCAGATTCTCTGTGGCTGCAGTCTGGAATTGTGAGGTTTTTAAAGCTACCCAGGTGATTTCTTTGACTCCGCCAGGTTTGGACACCACTGCATAGCTGACCTAGTGGACAGGGTGGTATGTAAGGCAGGTTGCCAAAAAGATGGGAGGAGAACAGTCTCTCACAGGTGTTTGAACCTAGACACCAGCTGAGTAATACAACCCCTACATTACCCACACTGGCACACAGACAACAGACCCTCATCTACCCAACAACTGAGCTACTTTTACAAGGTCCTGGGTTGAGAAAATGACTCTAAACTGCAGATTAAATTAGGTCCCTTTTGCAATATCACAGAAGTGCCATATTTTTATTCATAAAAATATTACATAACCAAATTTGTTTTCTAAGTTTAGTCTTTACAAAATCTCTAACGACTTCTTGAAGTTGAAATTAACAGGGTTTATATTATCTTGAATATAAGTAAGTGCATAAAGAGTTTTAACTAGTTTCAATTCTGAACTTTGAAGGGACTAACCAAATTTAATATTAGGGCAGATTATACCTATGAGAAATGTCAACTCAAAGAGGTAATTTTTTTTAAAAAGTTATAAGCTACACAAAGTAATGAAAGTGCTTCTTTTGTGACAACCACAATATAGCAAGCAGCATATTAGAACAATTTGAAGCTATAACATTTGATGTGCTCCTGGGCAGCTCAGTTAAGACATGATGTAGAGACATTATGGAATGCTGCCCAATGACTGTCAATTTAGAAACATGCTGGCAATGTAGCACCTAATTTTAAAACATTACCTAGCACAAAATTTCACCTGCATTACTCTGTATTATATCAACACTCTCAGAGCTGCTTTTTGGATGGGTTTCTCTGGCTGCCTGAGATGGATCCTGAGCCATGATGGATTTCAGGGATGTGACAAGCTCTTTTGATGACAGCCAATTCCACAGCATTCCTTTTTTCACTAGGGTCTGTGCTTTTTTCGAGTTTCTTACAAACTTGAGTGATTAGCATTTATAATGTCTTGAAGATAGTAAGTTACTGAAAGCAACAAGAACACATGGAAATAATATGCATAACAGACCAGGTGAAATGGATGGACACATGGTCCTGACCTCCAAAAAGGAAATCAAGAAAAATGATATAAGGGGTGATCAGGCCTTCGCAGTTTGGAATTCAAAAGAGATTTTAAAGGCAATAGAATTATTTTACAAATTTTTTTATATTCCCTCTCCCACCCTAATGAAGATCTCCAAGGATAAAGGACAGTGGAACTGACACTGACAGTCCAAACACCTTACAATGAAAGCATTTGTCATGTCCTTGGAAAATTATCTAGATAATAATATTCAATTCGACTTACCTGAATTTAATTCATTTTTTATTTGCTGTGTACTAGACACTGACTTACTTTCCACAGCATGATAGTAAGCACTTCAAAGAGGTATTGTAGGAAAACGTAGAATGGGGGGATTGTGAGGGTTACTAAAATGTACAGAGATTTTTCATGTCCCTGGTACTGTGCCTATTTTACTTAAATAGCTTTCATATCAAGTAGGTGATGTTATAGCCTCATTTTATAGATGAGAACACAGAATTTCAGAGACCGAAGATAACTTGCCACTAGAATTAAAACTCTCCCAACAGAACTCAAGTTCCTCAATGGCGTATCAATCTAGAGTTCTGGTCTCTTCAATTTGCTCTTACAGAACTGAATTCAAGGATCTGATGTCCCTGTTTTCTAATTCCACACATATCTCACTATACAAAATAAGTTATATGGCAGTAGACAGCCAATCCCTCCCAGCCATCCAATTAAACCTGACGTCTCTGCTGATAGATCATGCCATTATGTAAAAGAATATCCTTTTGGAAAAATAAAGACATTGACAGAATCGGGCTGGTAGACTATGAATACATATTATTCTCCTGCTGAAATTCAAGGAAAACCATTAAGAAGGGCAGTGAGCCTAGGAAGGAGTAAGGGAAGCAGAAGGTATTACAAGAGATCACAAGTAACCACATGATACAGCCTCTCTCAGAATACTGTAAATGCTTAGGCTTTCTCTCCAAATGAAATGGGAAGTCATTGAAAAATTTTGCAGAGAGACGTTTTAAAAGATTATTCTAGATACTACTGAGAGGTAAGGGTAGAACAGTTTTTAGAAGACCAAGGGTGAAAGTAGAGAGTACCAGTGGACCAGTGGAAGACTAGCGCAATAATCCAGTGAGAAATGATGGTGGTTTGGATCTGTACTGTAGCAGAAAATACAATAAGTGTTTAGATCTAGGTCAGTTTTGAAGGCAGAGACAAATAAGAAAGAGTAAGTTACAAGAGTCCCCCGACTGCTGAGTGTGAAGAATAAGAAAACTATATGACCCACTGACAGACACACAATGGGAATTATTAAAAGTTAAGAGAAAATCTTTGCCCATGCATATGTTTTTATGGTTTTAGGTCTTTAATCCATCTTGAGTCAATTTTTGTATACGGTATAAGGAAGGGGTCCTGTTTCAGTTTTCTGCATATGGCTAGCCAGTTTTCCCAACACCATTTATTAAATAGGGAATTCTTTCCCCATTACTTGTTTTTGTCAGGCTTGTCAAAGATCAGATGGTTGTACATGTGTGACATTATTTCTTTTCTTTTTTTTTGAGACGGAGTTACACTCTTATTACCCAGGCTGGAGTACAATGGCGCGATCTCGGCTCACCGCAACCTCTGCCTCCTGGGTTCGGGCAATTCTCCTGCCTCAGCCTCCTGAGTAGCTGGGATTACAGGCACGCACCACCATGCCCAGCTAATTTTTTGTATTTTTAGTAGAGACGGGGTTTCACCATGTTGACCAGGATGGTCTCGATCTGTTGACCTCGTGATCCACCCACCTCGGCCTCCCAAAGTGCTGGGATTACAGGCTTGAGCCACTGCGCCCGGCCATGTGACATTATTTCTGAGGCCTCTGTTCTGTTTCATTCATCTATATATCTGTTTGGTACCAGTACCACGATGTTTTGGTTACTGTAGCCTTGTAGTATAGCTTGAAGTCAGTAGTGTGAGGCCTCTAGCTTTGTTCTTTTTGCTTGGGATTGTCTTGGCTATATGGGTTCTTTTTTTGGTTCCATATGAAATTTAAAGTATTTTTTTCTAATTCTGTGAAGAAAGTCAACGGTAGCTTGATGGGGATAGCACTGAATCAATAAATTACTTTGGGTAGTATGGCCATTTTCATGATATTGATTCTTCCTATCCATGAGCATGGAATGAAAACCCCAAAAGCAATGGCAATAAAAGCCAAAAATGACAAATGGGATCTAATTAAACTAAAGAGCTTCTGCATAGCAAAATAAACTATCATCAGAGTGAACAGGTAACCTACAGAAAAAATTTTTGCAATGTATCCATCTGACAAAGGGCTAATATTCAAAATCTATAAGGAACTTAAACAAACTTACAAGAAAAAAACAAACAACCCCATCAAAAAGTGGGTGAAGGATATAAACAGACACTTCTCAAAAGAAGACATTTATGCAGCCAACAAACATATGAAAAAAAGTTCATCATCACTGGTCATTAGAGAAATGCAAATCAAAACCACAAAGAGATACCATCTCACGTCAATTAGAATGGCGATCATTAAAAAGTCAGGAAACAGATGCTGGAGAGAATGTGAAGATATAAGAACACTTTTACACTATTGGTGGGAGTGTAAATTAGTTCAACCATTGTGAAGGCTGTGTGGCAATTCTTCAAGGATCTAGAAATAGAAATACCATTTGACTCAGCAATCCCATTACTGAGTATATACCCAAAAAATTATAAATCATTCTACTATAAAGACACATGCAGGCCAGGCGCAATGGCTCATGCCTGTAATCATGAGGTCAGGGGTTTGAGACCAGCCTGGCCAGCATGGTGAAAGCCCGTCTCTACTAAAAATACAAAAATTAGTTGGGCATGGGGTGTGTGCCTGTAGTCCCAGCTACTTGGGAGGCTAAGGCAGTAGAATCACTTGAACTTAGGCAGTGGAGGTTGCAGTGAGCTGAGATCATGCCACTGCACTCCAGCCTAGGTGACAGAGTGAGACTCCATCTCAAAAAAAAAAAAAAAAGGCACATGCACAGGGATGATTACTGCAGCACTATCCACAACAGCAAAGACTTGGAACCAACCCAACTGCCCATCAATGATAGACTGGATAAAGAAAATGTGGTACATATACACCATGAAATACTACGCAGCCAAAAAAAAAAGGATGAGATCATGTCCTTTGCAGGGACATGGATGAAGCTGAAAACCATCATTCTCAGTAAACTAACATAGGAACAGAAAAACAAACACCACATGTTCTCACTCATAAGTGGGAGTTGAACATTGAGAACACATGGACACAGGTAAAGGAACATTACATACCAGGGCCTGTTGAGGGGTGGGGACTAGAGGAGGGATAGCATTAGGAGAAACACTTAACATAGATAACAGGTTGATGGGTGCAGAAAACCACCATGGCACGTGTATACCTATGTAACAAACCTGCACATTCTGCACATGTATCCCAGAACTTAAAAGTATAATAAAAAAAAAAATGAATAAGAGAAAAATCCTAAAAGTTCTCCAAAGGAAAAAAATAAGTAATTTACAGCAATTTGATAATCACATTTCTATCAGACTTCTGATCAACAACAGGGATTCGAGAAGTCAAAGAAGCAAACAGTTCTAAGGGAAACTATTTTTGAACCAATACTTCTACAACCATTTAAACAAATTTTGAAGTGGAAGGGAAAAATAAAGATACTTGTAGAGATACAAAGCTTCCAGCAGTTTATGGCCAACAGACTCTGAAAGAATCATTTCAGGATACAATAAAGCAAATGAACTAACAAATCCAAGATATAGAATGGAAGATATAGCAGTAAACAAACAAAAAACAAATCTTACAATTTAGTCTAAAGAACTGTTCATGTCTGATGTAATAAAATTGTATAAAAATGCATAATTAAAATCCTACATAAAATAATTTTAAAAAGTGGAACTGGGAAGGAAGAAAGATGAATGCATACTAAGACCACGCCTTATTTGTGAAATGAAATACATACTAATTAATTCTACAGTTTGATAATAAAATCATAAGTTTAGACATGTTTATTAAAAATGTAAAAATAATCCACTGAAAGTATATAATGGAGCGACTAATTTGGAAATCATTAGAATAGAAAAAAATAAACTTTTCCTCTTGGGAAAAAAAAAAAGTCACAAC
>NW_016107754.1:757405-785921 GCF_001604975.1 Cebus imitator | reverse complement strand
GAATTAGCTAACAGACGAAGCAAAAAAAAAAAATTATATGTATTTTATATATAATATAAAATTTATATATATATTATATTATAGAATATATATATAATATATAATACTTAGATGCTGTTTATAAGAGACAAATCCAAACCAAAATATCACTGATGGAAACAAAGTGGTGGCAAAATACCTAGTAGGAAAATGTTAACCAAAAGAAAGCAAGTATAGAGAACTTAACACTAGACAAAATAGAAACAAAATGGGGGAACTAACAGACACAGATTCACGGTATGCGTTAATAAGAGTGTCACTTAAAATGACACATAAGTCACAATCTAATGACTCAGAAAAATAGATAGGAAAAACTAGTAGAAATACAAAATATATGGTCATACCCATAAATATTGTAGATTCTAACATACTGCTCTCAGAAACTGAGCAATCAAGAACAAAGAGATAGATTTGAATACTTAATTAAAATATTTATGTAAATGAAATGGATACAGCTCTGTCCCTATCAGAAATTCACTTTTTAAAAAAATGTTTAAGACATAAGGCCATGAGAAAATCTGAACAGATTTCAAAGAGCAGATAGATTCTCTGACCAGCATACAATTAAAGCAACAATGAAAGATATCTGATTCCTCTCTCCAAAAAGCAAACCTGTGCACTTGTAGATTGTTTTAAAAACATTTTTAAAAGAAATTCTTGAATAAGAGGAAATCAAAATCAAATTATAAGCTATTTAGAAATAAACAACAGTAAGAATTCTATATTTTGAAACCTGTAGAATACAGCTATTACATAATGCAGAGAAGAAACAAGAGCCGTATTGTTTATATTAGAAAATGAGATTTAAAGTCAATGGATAAAAGGTATACCTCAAGGTACTAGAAAAAGAAAAAGAAACCCAAAAAAGATATTAGAAAATAAAGAAATATAAAATAAAATAAATATAAAATAATCCCAGTAGACTTAATTTCAAAAATCCAAAACGGTTTTGTTTTTAACATAAATTGAAATAAATTACTTCGGCCAAGAAAGAGAAATGGCAGAATACATGATATAAGAAGAAAAAGTAAACAAAATTTATCAAAGGAAAACATAAATTTTATAAAAACTCCATGTCAACAAACTGGAAAATATAAATAAAATGTTTTCATAAGAAATTGTAAATGACAAATTTAAGCACCCAAATTCCAAAATCTGAATAGAATAATAGTCCTAGAACAATTAAAAAGTAAGAAAAGAAATTTTTTAACATAGTAAGGCAACAAGATTTTCAAGGAAGTTTTAATCTCTGGGCAGACAAAGATTCACTTTATATAAATTCTTCCAAATCATAGAAATGGGTGAAGAAATTCCCAATTCATTCTGGGGCTACCATAATTTATATATCAATCAATACTAAATGCAGAAATGATAAGAAAAGCAATTATAGCCAGCCTCATGTGCAAACATAAAAGCAAAAATTTAAAGTATCAACAAAATGAACACAGTGATGTAAAAGAATAATACATTATGATCTTGTTGGGTTTATCTGAGGAATGCAAAGATGACTCAACGTCATAAACTCTATTATAATAAAACACCACTTTAAAGGAGAAAAACAAAATTAAATCACTTCAACAGATGTCAAAAAGCATTAAAACTGAAACCTGTAGAATATAGCTATTATGCACAAGGGAGTAAGAGTCACATTTCCTCATGCAAAAAAATAAATAAAACAAAATGTACTCTGTAAACTAAAAATGCATTTCTCAATTTCACAAAAGCCACGGATTAAAAAGAATAATAACTAAAACAAATATCACATATAATAAATAGTCAAACATAAAAGAATGCCATTAGGACAAAAACAAAGAAGCATACCTGCTATTACCACTTCCGTTTAACTAGCCAACTAAATTATGAAAAAAAAAAATAAAACGTATGAGTAGTAGAAGACATAAAAATCACAAAACTGTCCTTATTTGCAGATGATAAGACTATATGGAATATCTAATGAAAACTATTAGAATAAAAGAGTTCAGTAAGTGGTCAGACATTAAATCAACAGGCAAAAGTTAATGGTTTTTTAACAAACGAATAATTAGAAAAGCAACCGAGGAAAAAAACTCTTATATGAATCCAAGAAGAGTCATAAAATACCCAAAAATATACCTATCAAAAAATATACTAGATCTACATGAAGAAGTAATAACAACTAACTATCACTGAATACATATTATGTGCCAGGTAGTGTCCTAACCACTTTTCACGTGGTAAATCACTTCATCTTCTCAACAACCTTTGGATACATATACTATTATTTGTATCATCACTATTTTCAGATAAATAAACTGAGGTCCTGTGAGGCTAAATTACTTTCCCATATTATGTACTAGTCTGTTTTCACGCTGCTGGTAAAGACATACCTGAGACTGGGCAATTTACAAAATAAAGAGGTTTAATTGGACTTACAGTTCCACGTGGCTGAGGAAGTCTCACAATCAAGGTAGAAGGCAAGGAGAAGCAAGCCATATCTTAAAAGGATGGCAGCAGGCAAAGAGAGAGAGTTTATGCAGGGGAATTTCTCCTTTTTTTGAGACTGAGTCTCGCTCTGCCGCCCAGGCTCGAGTGCAGTGGTGTGATCTTGGCTTACTGCAACCTCCGGCTCCCAGGTTCAAGCGATTCTCCTGCCTCAGCCTTCTGAGTAGCTGGGATTATAGGCACCTGCCACCACGCCCGGCTAACTTTTGTATTTTTAGTAGAGATGGGGTTTCAACATGTTGATCAGGTTCCTGACCTCGTGATCTGCTCACCTGGGCCTCCCAAAGTGCAGGGATTACAGGTGTAAGCCACTGTGCCCAACCGGGAATTCCTCTTTTTAAAACAATCAGATTTCATGGGACTTACTATTATGAGAACAGCATAGGAAAGACTTGCCCCCATGATTCAATTACCTCCCACTAGGTCCTTCCCACAACATGTGGGATTTCAAGATGACATTTGGGTGGGGACACAGCCAAACTACATCACCATAATAAAACAGCTTATAGAACTATAAACTGAACCCAGACAGTCCTTCAAAGTCTTATTTTTAATAACTATGACACACTATGATGTTATAAAACTCCATTCAATCATATGAAAGAAGATTAGAATAAGAACCAACATATGTGTCAGCTCTCTCCCATTTAATTATAATTACCAATAATTCAATAATTACCAATAATTCAATGAATTATCAATCAAAATCCCAAGAACATTTTTATAATAAAACTTGAAAGGCTGATTTTTAAGATTCAGATAAAAAAAGAGTATTTGAAAGAATAGCAAATAATGATTTTTTTAAAGAACAGCGAAAGAAGGGCTTGGTACTTGTCCTTCTAAATATTAAGACATATTATAAAGGCTGTAGAAATTAAGTTCTAATGGGGAAGAAGGAGAAAAACATATCAATGAAAGGGAATAGTTCATCCAAAAACAGAACCATATATGATGAAAATTCAGTTTATAGTACTGATTGATTTCACATAAGTGGAAAAGGCTGAACTATTTCATAAACATAGATTTATTAGAAAAATAGTAAATTAATCCTTCACCTTCCATGTACACAAACTTCAGACTATATTCAAAAACAATCAAGATATTTTAAAAGACTATACAGAAAAAAACTACGATTCTTAAATTATAAGAGAATACATCTAAGTCATGGTTAAGGGAAGCATTTTTGAGTTTAAAATTACAAAATAAGAAAAGCATAAAGAAAAATATTGACAGATATGAGCTCAAAAAAATTTTATGAGACAATTAACAATGCTAAAACTCAAGTTGAGAGACTTCTGCTTCCAAAATGGTGGTGTAGAAGCAAGCTAGCTTCACATTCCCCACAACAGAAAACCAAAAACAAGTATATGGTGCCAAAATTAACACCAGCAATACCACAGAACTCAAATACCAGGATGGGAAAGTTCCCAGAACACAGAGAACATGAAAACATTCTGAGCAGATGGTACAAGAATTGAACTTTCATATCCATGATGCTCTTCCCACCAATCTGCCCATCTTCTAACATGCAGAAAATTTCCTCCCAATTCACAGTTTCTACACCAGAAAAAGTGAGAGCAAGGTGAAAACCAGCTTCATCACTATCCTGGGTTCCCCCAGCAGGAGATCTGTCCCTGCTTCAATCCCCCGAGAAGCATCACAAGTGCCTGGAGGGAGAAATGTTGCTGAGGACAGCAGGAAACTACCGTCCTCAGCCCTGGAAACTGTGCTTGGTAACCCAGACAAATCAAGTGGCTGTTCAGCAACATCACACTGCAGGAGGTATGTTCCACAGGTCCCTTGGGCACAAACCCCCAGCCAACCTTCCCACACTGCTGGGAAATTCCCCTGAGGACCCTCCCATTAAGGAAAAGAAATCCCCCTGAGGACCCTATTCAGGACAGGGCAGTGCTCGGATGATTTACTAGAGCCAAGGCAAATCTGGGTTATACCACCACCTAATGTCTAAAAGAAGGCAGCAACTTAGGAGAACAATTTTTAAAAATCAACAGGTAAATTATGAATAATCTTGAAGCAAATATACCCAATGAACATAAAACAAAAACAGAAAGAGAAGACTGGGATAGGTCATTAATCCTTCAGTGCAAAGACAGATGTACATCCACAAGAAACACCACCAAACAGAGAACAATGACCTGCTCAAACAAAGCACGGAATCAGTGACTGACCATAATGGAAAAGCAATACGTGGGCTGTCAAATAAAGAATTAAAAATAATAGTTTTAAGGAAACTTAGTGATCTCCAAAGTAACACAAAAAAGTAATTCAGTAATTAATCAGAGAAATTAACAGAGATTGAAATAACTTAAAAATCAAACAAATCATGGAACTGAGAAATATATTTACCAAACTAAAAAATCTATTCAAGGCTCTGAACAACAGGACAGATCAAGCAGAGGAAATAATCTGTGAGCTCAAAGATAGGTTATTTGAAAATACATGGAGGAGCAAAAAGAAATGAAAGAAACAAAGATTGCCTACAAGATAATAGACAATTACCTCAAAAAGACCAATCTAAGAATTATTGGTGTTCAAGAGAGAGTAAAGCAAGAGCAATAGGTAGAAAGCTTATTCAAAGAAATAATAACAAAACTTTGCCAAACTTGAGAAAGAGATAAATATCCAGGTATGAAAGCTCAGAGAACACCAAACAGATTCAATCCAAATCAGACTACCCGAAGGCATATAAGAATCAAACTCTCAACAATCAAAGACAAAGAAAGAATCTTAAAAGCACTAAGAGGAAAGAAGCAAGTAACACATAAAGGAGCTCCAATTGGTCTAGCAATAGACTTTTCAATGGAAACCACACAGGCCAGTAGACAGTAGGACAATATTTTCAAAGTGCTGAAAAAAAAAAAGTTGTCATTCAACAATACTGTATCTAGCAAAGCTATCCTTCAAATTTAAAAGACAAAGTATTTCCTAGACAAACAAAAGCTGCAAGAATTCATCACCACCAGATCCACCTTAGAAGAAACGCTAAAGATATTTCTCCAAAAAAAAAAAAAAAAAAAAAAAAAAAAAAAAAAAAAAAAACCTTTTCAATATCTAAGATCCACTGGCAAAATTAACTACTATAATTGTGGTGTATAATCAACTCATTATGCTAGTATGAAACACAAAAGACAAATCTAACAAAAACAAAAATATCTACAACAACCTGTTAAAAGATAGCAATATATATCCATCATGATCAAGTAGGCTTCATCCCGGAGGTGCAAGGCTGGTTCAACATACACAAATCTATAAACGTAATTAACCACATAAAAAGAACTAAAGACAAAAAGCATATGATTATCATGCAGAGAAGGCCTTCGACAAAATTCAACAGTCCTTTATGCTAAAAACTCTCAATAAACTAGGTATTGATGGAATGTATGTCAAAATAATAAAAGCTATTTATGACAAACCCACAGTCAATATCATACTGATAGGGGCAAAAACTGGCAGTATTCTCTTTGAAATCCAGCACTAGACAAGGATGCCCTCTGTCACCACTCGTATTCAATATAGCATTGGAAGTTCTAGCCAAAGCAATCAGGCAAGAAAAAGAAATAAAGGGTATTCAGTTAGGAAAGGAGGAAGTCAAATAGTCTCTATTTGCAGATGACATGATTGTATATTTACAGGACCTCATCGTCTTAGCCCAAAATCTCCTGAAACTGATAAGCAACTTCAGCAAAGTCTCAGGATACAAAATCAATTGCAGAAATCACAAGCATTCCTATATACCAATAACAGACTTAAAGAGAGCCAAATCAAGAACAAACTGCCATTCACAATTGCTACAAAGAGAATAAAATACCTAGGAATATAATTAACAAAGGATGTAAAGGATCTCTTCAAGGAGAACTACAAACCATTGCTCAAGGAAATAAGAGAGGACACAAACAGATGGAAAAACATTCCACACTCTTGGTTAGGAAGGATCAATATTGTGAAAATAGCCATACTGCCCAAAATAATTTATAGATTCAATGCTATCCCCATCAAGCTACCTAGGACCCTCTTCACAGAACTGGAAAAAATCACCTTAAACTTCATATGGAACCAAAAGAGAGCCCGCATAGCCATGTCAGTTCTAAGCAAAAAGAAAAAATCAGGAGATATCATGCTACTGGACTTCAAACTGTACTACAAGGCTACAGTAATCAAAACAGCATGGTACTGGTACCAAAACAGAGATATAGACCAATGGAACAGAACAGAGGCCTCGGAGGCAATGCTACACATCTACAACTATCTGATCTTTGACAAACCTCACAAAAACAAGCAATGGGGAAAGGATTCCCTGTTTAATAAATGGTGTGCAGGAAACCGGCTAGCCATGTGCAGAAAGCAGAAACTAGACCCCTTCCTGACACCTTACACTAAAATTAACTCCAGATGGATTAAACACTTAAACATAAGAACTAACACCATAAAAAAACTAGAAAAAAACCTAGGCAAAACCATTCAAGACACAGGTATAGGCAAGGACTTCATGACTAAAACACCGAAAGCATTGGCAACAAAAGCCAAAATAGACAAATGGGATCTAATTAAACTCTAGAGCTTCCGCACAGCAAAAGAAACAATGAGTAGAGTGAACCAGCAACCAACAGAATGGAAAAAAATTTTTGCAATCTACCCATCTGACAAAGGACTTATATCAAGAATCTACAAAGAACTAAAACAGATTTACAAGAAAAAATCAAACCCATTCAAAAGTGGGTGAAGGATGTGAACAAACACTTTACAAAAGAAGACATATATGAGGCCAACAAACATATGAAAAAATGTTCATCATCACTGGTCATTAGAGAAATGCAAATCAAAATTACATTGAGATACCACCTCACGCCACTTAGAATGAGGATCATTAAAAAATCTGGAGACAGCAGATGCTGGAGAGGATGTGGAGAAATAGGAACACTTTTACACTGTTGGTGGGAGTGTAAATTAGTTCAACTATTTTGCAAGACAGTGTGGCGATTCCTCAAGGGCCTGGGAATAGAAATTCTATTTGACCCATCAATCCCATTACTGGGTATATACCCAAAGGATTATAAATCATTGTATTATAAGGACACATGCACACGAATATTCTTTGCAACATTGTTTACAATAGCAAAGACCTGGAACCAACCCAAATACCCATTGATGATAGACTGGACAGGGAAAATGTAGCACATATACACCATGGAATACTATGCAGCATAAAAAACGATGAGTTCATGTCCTTTGTAGGGACATGGATGAACCTGGAAACCATCATTCTCAGCAAACTGATACATGAACAGAAAATCAAACACCGCATGTTCTCACTCATAGATGGGTGCTGAACAATGAGAACACATGGACACAGTGAGGGAGGCATCACACACTGAGGTCTGTTGTGGGGGGACTAGGGAAGGGACAGTAGAGGGTAGGGAGTTGGGGAGGGATATCATGGGGAGAAATGCCAGATATAGGTGATGGGGATGGAGGCAGCAAACCACATTGCCATGTATGTACCTATGCAACAATCCTGCATGTTTTTCACATGTACCCCAGAACCTAAAGTGCAATAAACTATATATATATTTTTTTTAAAAAAAGAGTTAGCAATATAAAAATATGTAAATTGAGACAACTAAAATTCAAAATGTAGGGGTAACAAAATTAAAGTTTAGAGGGGTTTTTTTTTGTTTTTTTTTTGGTTTCTATTTAGTTTTTTTGTTGTTGTTGTTTCTATTCATTTTTTTTGTGATCTAAGTTGTCATGTCTTATAATAACTTGTTATATCTCTAAGATTTTTTTTGTAAGCCTTATGGTAACCACAGTGCAAAAATTTATTATAGACACACTGACAATAAGAAGTAACAAACTAAAACATACGACCAGAAAGAAATCAGCCACAAAGGAAGACAGTAAAAAGAAAGTGAGGTGTTATAAATGAACCATAAAATAAGCAACAAAATCATAGTAGTAAGCCCTTATCAATACTAACGCTAAATGTAAATAGACTAAATTAAGCAATTAAGAGCCATATAGTAGCTAAATGAATAAAGAAACAAGGCCCAACTTATGCTACCTATAAGAAATTTACTTTACCTATAAAGACACACATAGATTCAGAGTGAAGGGATGGAAAAAGATATTCCACGCAAGTAGAAACCAAAAGAGAGCAGGAGTAGACACGTCGGCAAAATCAATTACAAGTCAAAGGCTGTAAAAAGACACAAAGAAGATCATTATCTAATGATGAGAAAGTCAATTCAGCAAGAGAATATAACAATTACATATATCTATGCACCCAACACCTGTAGCACCCAAGAATATAAGGCCAACTCTAACAGATTCAAAGGAAGAGACAGACCGCAATACTATAACACTAGGGGACTCCAACACCCCACTCTCAGTAATGGCAGATCATCCAGACAGAAAATCAACAAGAAGCCTCAGAGTTAAACTACACACTAGACCAAACAGTTCTAAATGACATTTACACAATATTTCACCCAACAACTGCAGAATACACATTGTTTTCATCAGCATATGGAACATTCTCCAGAATAGACCATATCTTAGGCAACAAAACAAGTCTCAACTAATTCAAAAAAATATAAATCATATCAAGCATTTTTTTCTGACCACAAAGGAATACAACTAGGAATCAATAACAAGAAGAACTATGTAAACTACACAAATACATGGAAATTAAGCAATATGCTCCAGAATGATCAACGGGTCAATGCGGAAATTCAGAAAGAAATTTTTTAATTTCCTGAAACAAATGGAAATGGAAAAGGAAGTACGATAAACAAAAGCAGTGCTAAGAGAGAATTTCATTGCAGTAAATGCCTGCATCAAAAAAGTTGAAAGCCATCAAATAAATAACCTAATGTCATACCTCTAGGAACTAGAAAAGCAAAAACGAACCAAGCCCCAAATCAGAAGAAAAGAAATAATGAAGATCAGAACATCAGAGCACTGACTTGTCTTTTTAAAAAGAGAAAAAAATGATGAAAGCAGAAATAAATAAACTTAAGACAAAAATTAAAAACCACACAGATCAACAAAATGAAAAGTTGGTTTTTTGAAAAGACAACAAAAAAAAGTCTGACAAGCCTTTAGCAAAACTAAGAAAAGAGAGAAGACCCAAATAAATCAAATCAAAAATGAAAAAGAAGACTTAAGAACTGAGACCACAGAAACACAAAGAATCATTAAAGAATCTTATGAACAACTATGTGCCAACAAATTGGAAAACCTATAAGAAATGGATAAATTCCTGGACACATGCAACCTACCAAGATTGAGCCAGGAAGAAACAGAAAATCTTAGCAGACCAATAATGATTTAACAAGATTGTTAATAAAGATTAACAAGATTGAAGCTGTAAAAAAAAGGTACCCACCAAAGAAAACCTCAGGACCTGATGTCTTCACTGCTGAATTGTACCAAACATTTAAAGAAAAACTAATACCAATTCTACTCAAACTCTTTAAAAGATTGAAGAGGAAGGAATACTTTCAAACTAATTCCACAAGGCCAGCATTGCCTTGATACCAAAACCAGACAAACACAACCAAAAAGGAAAACTACTGGCCAATATCACTTATGAACACGGATGTCAAAATCCTCAACAAAATACTAGCAAATTGAATTCAACAACACATTAAAAAGATCAGTTATCTTTATCAAGTGAGATTCATCCCAGGGATGGAAGAATGGTTGAACATATGCAAATAAATAAACATGATACATCACATTAACATAATCAAGGACAAAAACCACAGGATCATTTCAATTGATGATGAAAAAGCATTTGATAAAATTCAACATCCCTTCATGACAATAACCCTTAACAAACTGTGTAAACAATATACCTCAAAATAATTTTTTAAAAATCATGTATGATAAACACAAGGTTAACATACTGAATGAGGAGAAATTAAAAGCCTTTCCTCCAAGATCTGAAATAAGATAGGGATGCCCACTGTCACTACTTTTATTGAACATAATACTGGAAGTCCTGTCTATAGCAATTAGGCAAGAGAAAGAAATAAGAAGCATTCAAATTGGGAAGGAAGAAGTCAAGTTAGCCTTGTTTGAGAGTGACATGACCTTATATTTAGAAAAAACTAAAGACATCACCAACAAACTGTTAGATAAATGATAAATGAATTCAGTAAAGTGGCAGAATGCAAAAGTGGCATACAATTAGTAGCATTTCTATATGCCACCAGCAAACAATCTAAAAAAGAAATCAAGAAAGTAATCCCATTTATAGTAGCTACAAAAAATATATAATACCTAGAAGTCAATTTAACCAAAGAAATGAAAGAAAATTAAAAATTAAAAATTTAAAGAAAATTATAAAATACTGATGGAAGAAATTGAAGAGAATGCAAAAAATAATGGAAAGATATTCCATACTCATGAATTGGAAGAATTAATATTGTTGAATATTAAATACCACCCAAAGCAATTTACAGTTTCAATACAATATCAAACTACCAGTGATATTCTTCACAGAAATAGAAAAACAATCCTAAAATTTATATGGAACCACAGAAGACCCTTAGTAGCCAAAACAATCCTGAGCAAAAACGAAGAACATCAGCCTACATAACTCCAAAATATACTACAAAGTTGTAGTAATCAAATCAGCATGATACTGGCATAAAAACAGACACAGAACAATGGAACAGAAGACAGAACCCAGACATAAATCCACGCATTTATATTCAACTTATTTTTGACAAAGTCACCAAAAATGTGCAAAGGGGGAAGGATAGTTTCTTCAACAAATGGTGCTGGGAAAACTGAATATACATATGCAGAAGAATGAAACTAGACCACCTATCTCTCACCATATAGAAATATCAAATTAAAATGAATTAAAGACTTAAATGTAAGGCCTAAAACTATGAAACTACTAGAAAACCAATTAGGAAACATTGAGGAAACTCTCCAGGAAATTGATCTGGGCAAAGGTGTGTATGTGTGTGTCCTCAAAAGCAAAGGTAATTAAAGCAAAAATAGACAAACAGCATTATATCAAGCCAAAAAGTTTCTGTACAGCAAAGAAGACAATCAACAAAGTGATGACACAATATACAGAATAGGAGAAAATCTTTGCAAACTATCCATCTGACCAAGGATTGATAACCAGAATATACAAGAAGCTTGAACAGCTCAATAGCAAAATACCAAATAATCTGATTTTAAAATGGGCAGAACTGAACAGATATTTCTCTAAAGACAACATACAAATGACCAAAGGTATATGGAAAAATGCTCAACATCACTAATCATCAGAGAAAGGTAAACCAAAACCACAATGAGATATCATCTCACTCCAATTAAAATGGCTTTTATCAAAAAGACAGGGAATAATGAATACTGCTGACGATGTGGAGAAAGGGGAACCCTCAGATGCTATTGGTAGGAATGTAAATAAGGACAGCCATTTTGGAGAATAGTATGGAGGCTCCTCAAAAAACTAAAAATAGAACTACTATATGATCCAGCAATTCCATTACTGGATGGAAACTGAATCTATCAAAGAGATATCTATATTCCCATGTTTATTACGGCACTATTCACAATAGCCAAAATATGGAATCAACCTAAGTGCCCATAATGGATGAATGCATAAAGAAATGTTGTACATATACCCAACAGAATACTATTCAGTCATAAAAAAAAAGTATGAAATCCTGTCATTGTAGCAACAAGGATGGAACTGGAGGTCTTTAGCGAAATAAGCCAAGCACAGAATGACTAATATCACATGTTCTCACTCATATGCAGGAGCTTAAAAAGTGGATCTCATGGAGATAGAGAGATTAGTAGTTACCAGAGGCAAGTAATAGGGTGGGGATGAAGAAATGTAAATTTAATGGAATGAAATATATAATTAAATAGAAGAAATAAGACCTATGGTTCAATAGGATCAGTAGGGTAACTATAGTTAACAATCATCTGTGGTACATTTCAAAATAGCTAGAAGAGAATAATTAGAATGTCTGCAGCATAAAGAAAAGAAATATTTAAGGGGATGAATATCACAATTACCTCTATTTGAACTTTACAAATTATATGAATGTATCATGTAACCTGAAAATATGTACATCTGTATCTAGCAATATACTTTTTTTTAGTTGTTTTTTTTTTAAAGTCAAGTTGATGGAGAAAGAAGGAGGTGATGTGTGATCATAAAGGGTAATGTGGGGGATATTTGTAGTGATGCATTGGTGGATTTGCATCAAACCAGATGGATTGTGTTCATGTCCCAGTTCATGCCCTGGTTATCATATTGTACTTTGGTTTTGCAAAATGCCACCATTGAGGAAAATTACAACCACTTAACTCAGTAATATTATTTCTGAGACTCAATAGTAAAGAAATTGTCTAAGTATCTAACAATGTAAGTATAAAGACTGGCATTGTTCCCAAAAGTAAAAAAGTAAAATCCACCTGAATTTAAGGGTGGACCATCACTTATTTGAAATGCTTGGGACCAGGCATCTTTCAAATTTCTAATTTTTGGGCAGGCACTGTGGCTTATGCCTGTAATCCCAACACTTTGGGAGGCTGAGGTGGGTGGATCACAAGGTCAGGAGTTTGAGACCAGCCCAGGCAATAATAGTGAAACCCCATCTCTACTAAAAATACAAAAATTAGTCAGGCATGGTGGCGCATGCATGTAGTCTCAGCTACTCAGGAGGCTGAGGCAAAAGAATAGTTTGAACCTGGGAGGTAGAGGTTGTAGTGAGCTGAGACCATACCACTGCACTCCAGCCTGGGCGACAGAGCAAGACCCCATCTCAAAAAAAAGAAACAAAAAAATTCTAATTTTTTCACATTTTGGTAAAATATCAACATTTGGAAAATCTGGTTGAAAGACACATGGGAATATTCTGTATTATCTTTAAAACTTTGAAAAGGCAAATTATTTCAAAATTTTAGAAAGGGTAACTTAAAGCTAATACAAAGTGACAGATAATAAATAACGAGAAGATAGATTTAAACCCCCGTAACAAAATAATTTCTACAGTAAAAGAGAGACTCAGAGAACTGAGGTGGAGAATGAGGAAGCACTTTTATATTGCTTTACCTATTTATGAAAGTTTAAATGTTTTTCAATGAGTTAATATTTGTAATACTAATTGAAGCTCCTCCCTTCATTTCCACTCCATCCTCTGCCCCCAAAATTAATTGCCTCTTGAACAGGTGCTGAACCACCTAACAAACAACGAGGGAGGGTGAGGTATATGGGAAGTAAAGAAAACTAATGCTTGGCAATCAGGCAAGAGAAAGAAACAAAAGCCATCAAAGAAGGAAGAAAGGAAGCCAAACTATGTGTGTTTGCAAACAACATGATTCTACATCTAGAAAACCCCATAGTCCCAGCCCAAAAGCTCCTTCAGCTGATAAACAACTTCAGCAAAGTTGCAGGATACAAAATCAATGTACAAGTCAACAGCATTTCTATACATCAACAACAGCCAATCCGAGGGCAAAATCAAGAAGGCAATCCCATTCATAATTGCCACAAAAAGAATAAAATACCTAGGAATACGGCTAACCAGGGAGGTGAAAGATCTCCACAAGAAGAATTACAGAACACTGCTCAAATAAATCAGAGAAGACACAAACAAATGGAAAAACATCCATGTTCCTGTATAGGAAGAATTAATATCATTAAAATGACCATACTGCCCAAAGCAATTTACAGATTCAATGCTATTCCTATCAAACTACGAATGACATTCTTCACAGAACTAGAAACAAAACTATCTTAAAATTCATATGGAACCAAAAAACAGCCTGAATAGCCAAAGCAAACCTAAGCAAAAAGAACACACCTGGAGGCATCACATTACTCAACTTCAAATTATACTACAGGGCTACAGTAACCAAAAGAGCATGGTACTGGTACAAAAACAGGCACATAGACCAACAGAACAGAATAGAGAGCCCAGAAATAAGGCTGCACACCTACAACCATCTGATTATCGACAAAGCTGACAAAAAGACGCAACAGGGAAAAGACTCTCTATTCAACAAATGGTGCTAGGATAGCTGGCTAGCCATATTCAGAAGACTGAAGCTGGACCCCTTCCTTACACCATATACAAAAATTAACTCAAGATGAATTAAAGTCTTAAATGTAAAACCCAAAGCTACAAAATCCCTGGAAGACAACCCAGGTGGTATCATCCTGGACATAGGAATGGGCAAAGATTTCATGACAAGAAACCAAAAGCAATTGCAACAAAAGCAAAAATGGACAAATGGGATCTAATTAAACTTAAGAGCTTTTGCACAGAGAAAGAAACTATCAACAAAGTAAACAGACAACCTACAGGATGGGAGAAAATATTTGCAAAC
Source organism: Cebus imitator (assembly GCF_001604975.1). Classification (NCBI taxonomy): domain Eukaryota; kingdom Metazoa; phylum Chordata; class Mammalia; order Primates; family Cebidae; genus Cebus; species Cebus imitator. The sequence continues at coordinate 771,011 of NW_016107754.1, read as the reverse complement.
TATGTACCTGACAAAGGTCTAATATCAAGCATGTATAAGGAACTTAAACTTACAAGAGAAAGATAACCCATTAAAAAATGAGTAAAGGACATAAACAGACATTTTTCAACAGAAGACATACATGCAGCCAACAAGCATATGAAAAAAAGCTCAGCATCACTGATGATTAGAAAAATACAAATCAAAACCTACCATCTCACACCAGTCAGAATGGCTAGTATTAAAAATGTCAAAAAATAACAAATGCTAGGGAGGCTGCAGAGAAAAGGGAATACTTGTACACTGTTAGTGGGAGTGTATTAGTTCAACCTTGTGGAAAGCAGTATGGCAATTCCTCAAAGAGCTAAAAAGTAGAACTACCATTCAACCCAGGAATCCCATTAGTGGGTATACACCCACAGTAATATAAAGCATTCTGTCATAATGACACATGTATGCCAATGCACACTGTAACACTATTCACTATATCACAATAGCAAAGATGGAATCTCAATGTCCATACATGACAGACTGGATAAAGAAAATGTGGTACATATACACCATGGAATACTATGCAGCCATAAAAAAGAATGAGATCACATCCTCTGCAGGAACATGGATGGAGCTGGAGGCTATTATCCTTAGCAAACACAGGGAACAGAAAACCAAATACTGCATGTTCTAACTTATAAGTCCAAGCTAAATAATAAGAATACATGGACACACTTGAGGGGAACAACAGACACCAGTCTACTTGAGTGTGGAGGGTGGGAGGAGGGAGAAGAAAAGGTAACCATTGGCTACTGGGCTTAATGCTGAGTGATGAAATAATCTGTAAAACAAATCCCTGTGACATGAGTTTACCTACGTAACAAACCTATATGTGTACCCCTGCACCTAACATAAAAGTCTAAAAGAAAAGTAATGCTTGGATCTAATTCAGTGGCATATCTTACATGTAATTTTAAAATCCAAATTAAGATTGCATCCTGGTATCCACATAAAGAAGTCCATGTCATATGCATGAAATTTAAAACAAATTCATTATAGAATTGCAATATCTAGTGTTATATATAAGAACTCTATGTAAGGAATGCCAAAGCAGAATTATGGTCCTGTTATTTTGCAGATGAGAATCCATACTAAACTACACAGGAGGTCATGATGTGCACTGACTCATTTTAAAACCCTCCACTAGCCTGTTACCTTCTGTACCCAATCAATGCAGGACTTTTGAAAACAATTCTAAACTTTAGTCATCTGTATGATTGTAAATGAAGTTTACTAAAAGCCATCAACAAGATAGAGGGAAAGAATTAACTGAAGATTTTGTTTTGCACAAATGGATGACTTAAAAGAGAAAAAATACAACTTAATGGAAAAAAAAAATCTACAAAAGTTTGAGATGTGGGATTTGGTCCCAGAATTCCAAAATATTACAACATAAACTAGTAAACACACCTAGTCCAGCCCTGAAGAAACATCGCTTTCTGTCATTAGCCCACCTTTATTTTCTTAAGCGTTCGAGGTTCTTGGCATTATCCCCACTCTTTGTTTCAAAATCTTGATTTTCTTTTTTTGTTTTTTTTGTTTGTTTGTTTGTTTGGAGACAGAGTCTTACACTGTCACCCAGGCTATAGCGCAGTGGCACAATCTTGGCTCACTGCAAACTCTGCCTCCTAGGTTCAAGCAATTCTCCTGCCTCAGCCTCCTGAGTAGCTGGGATTACAGGCACGCGCCACCATGCCCAGCTAATTTTTTATTGTATTTTTAGTAGAGACAGGGTTTCACCATGTTGGCCGGGACGGTCTCGATCTCCTGACTTTATGATCCACCCGCCTTGGCCTCCCAAAGTGCTGGGATTACAGACGTGAGCCACCACGCTTGGCCAAAATCTTCATTTTCCTTTGATTTTTTTATGAAGTTATTTTTTGTATCTTCTTCCCTTTCAGGAAGCACTGCCTAAGTTTATGGTGACATATAAATTTAAGATAATTTTTGTCCTGCAAATTGAACTCACTTTCTGCATATAACCCTATGTATGATTCCCTGGCGCTCTCCATAAATCACATTCACAATTCAAAATTCAATAAGTCACACATAAAATGCAGACTTCTGTATCATGCGCATTCTGCAATTCTGATGACTGCTATCTATTCGAATTTTTTTTAATTTAAGTGAACTAATATTTCCAAACCACAGGACACCACTGACCATGCGCTTGAACACCACTTCTACTAAAATTCTCTTGACGTGCCTGTCATCTTGACAGAAGACCCTGCCACTGGTCTGATTACCGCTGTTAGTGCCTTGGCCCAAAGCACAATGATAAAAGGTTTTGAATCCTATGTTTAAAGCTAATGTCAAGGCCAGGTGCAGTGACTCACACCTGTAATCCCAGCACTTTGGGGAGGCCAAGGTGGGAGTATCACCTGAGGTCAGCAGTTTGAAACTGCCCTGACCAACATGGTAAAGCCCCGTCTCTACTAAAAATACAAAAAAAAAGCCAGGAGCAGTGGCACATGCCTGTAATCCCAGCTACTTTAGAGGCTGACACAGGAGACTTGCTTGAACCTGGGAGGCGGAGGTTGCAGTGAGCCAAGATGACATCACTGCATTTCAGCCTGGGCAACAAGAGCAAAACTCCATCTCAAAAACAAAAAACAACAAAAAAAAATGTCAAATATTCACAAGAATTATATGAAAGTTCAGACTCTTTGACTCAGTAGTTCCCTTCCTGGAAACTTATCATTAAAAAAATTCAAAAAATAAAAAAGTTCATCTACATAATATGTTTATTTCAACATTATCCATAAACAATGTGAAACACTGGGACCAATGCTACTATCCAAAAATACAGGAATAATTATGCAAATTATAATAAATTAATTCAATGGACTATTATAAGCCACTTATGAAACATGACATATCAAGATTAGAGGATAACTTAGTATAATGTTTAGAGGCAAATCATAAATTTAAAAAATGAAATATTACACTTAAAAACAGCAAAATGCAATAAAAATGAATCATAATATAGAAATTAATTTCCTTAAAAATGTTTTAAAACATTGTTTCATTTTTGATTTTACAATAAATAATATTAGGAGGAAAATAAATAATAACAAAACACCTCTTCCCTGAGGTCCAATAAAAACTTGAAAGTTTGAATTTCCATATTCCTACACAGAAAATTAAATTATTTTCAGAATCAACAGGACTCTACTGTCTAAGACCAAACCTGAAAATTACATCATTTCAAGATCTGAAAATTGTTTTGTACAGATGTAGAATCCTATCCAGTAGTGATAAAGGGATACAATAATCACCAGAAAAAGAAATTGTAAAAAAAAAAAGGTGTTGTATTGTAAACTGCACTGGATTAAAGGCTCAAATATCAGAAACCATAAATAAAAGAGGACTTAGAAAAAAGATCTACCTTGGACCAGAACTAATCCTTTATGACTAAGAATTAATGTTTTTTTCTAGTCTCTTACCGATGAGTAATTGGGTGTAAATGTTAGAACCTATGGGACAACACCATTGTCCATAATTTTGTGTGGCTAACTATGTACTATTTTTTTAACAAGTTAAAAATACATGTATGTTGGCCAGGTGTGGTGGCTCTCGCCTGTAATCCCAGCACTTTGGGGGGTTGAGGTGGGCACATCACCTGAAATCAGGAGTTCAACACCAGCCTGGCCAACATAGTGAAATCCTGTCTCTACTAAAAACACAAAAAAATTAGCCAGGCTGGGTGGCACATGCCTATAATACCAGCTACTTGGGAGGCTAAGGCATGAGAATTGCTTGAACCTGGGAGGCGGAGGTTGCAGTGAGCCAAGATGACACCACTGCACTCCAGCCTGGGCAACGGGGTAAGATTCCATCAAAAAAAAAAAAAATGTGTATATATGTATATACATATATATATGTTCTAAGTTTAAAGGGAGATTGGGAGTGATGGGGAGGAGACAGTAGGTCAAAATAAATAATGAGGTGGATTTAAGGGCAAACCTTTTCTTTTCTTCAGATGGAGTCTCGCTCTGTCGCCCAGGCTGGAGTGCAGTGATGCGATCTCGGTTCACTGCAACCTCCACCTACCGGGTTTCAGTAATTCTACACCTCAGCCTCCTGAGTAGCTGGGATTACAGGTACGTGCCACCACACCTGGCAAATTTTTTGTATTTTTAGTAGAGACGGGGTTTCACCATCTTGGCCAGGCTGGTCTTGAACTCCTGACCTTGCGATCCACCCACCTCGGCCTCCCAAAGTGCTGGGATTACAGGCATGAGTCACCACGTCCAGCCCAAAGTCAAACCTTTTACAGGAGAAAACTACAGAGGCACTACTACCCCCAAGGAGGTGGTGATGCTATCCCTTCCTGGTACCATCATAGTACTCATGTCAGAGGTCATGAAATGTATAGCATCCTTGGTTCAGAAATTATGAATGCTACAGAAAATTCTTCCTTATAAAATTGATCCTTCCTTATAAAATCCTAGCCCTGTCTTTAAAGGCTTTTCTTGTGATCAAACTAAAAAAATTTTGCTGAAAAACAAATGTAAAAATCCAGTGTGATCTATGTGCCAAAGTGAAAGTGTACATGTTTTAGGTCCAATTCATTTTCTTTATTTTGTAATTAACTGCCTAAATGGCTAGAGAAGCTCTGGATTCATTACACAATCTGGAAACAGCAAGAACATCTTTCCAAAGATATAGCTGTCAAATTATCCCTCTAATAATGTATTGTTTTCTAATGCCAGTGTAGAAATGCCAAGGCACTCTGACAGATAACTGTTTCAAAATGTGTGTTCAAAGCTTTTAAATAGCATGAAATATTGGTTTTGGAACCAGCTGGCAAGTACAAGGGCAGAGGCAGCAGGAAAAGGGGAAGACAGTAATGGAGATGCTGATAATCCTGGGACTCCTTTCTGACACTGGCATATTAACGCTGGCACAGAGGTTCCCAGCATTTGTGGAACAGCCATTACACTGAATATTTTTTCCAAAAGAAAAGAAAACATTTCTGTGTATATCAGGAATTCCACATGTCGGAATATGAGAAAAAATATACATCAGAAATCAGGAGAGAAGATAATTTAAAAGTGTGTTATCAAATATAAAATTTGCTAACTGTGGAAAGAAATTTCTAAATTTCACCTCATAGGGAAAAACAAAATAAGTTCTCTGTTAACCCGATGTGTCTACTTGGGTCTTAACACCTTAGTCTAAAACCATATGGTAGCTACTGGCCACCTGTGGCTATTGGGCATTAGTCAAATTCATACATGCAGTATGTTGCAAAACACACACTGGATTCAAAGACTTTGTATTAAGAAAAGAATATAAATATCATCAATATTTTTCATATTGAAATTTAAATGACAATATTTCAGACATATTGGATTAAATAAAACCATTATTAAAATTAATTTCACCTATTCTTTTTATTTTTCTTAATGTGGCTACCAGAAAATTTAAGATTCAATTTGTCCCTCATTCTGGCTCTCATTATATTTCTATTATACAACACTGAAATACAAAATAAATCACACTGGATTAAATTACTTTTACAAGCTCTTCTAGCTGTAGTGTTCTGAGACTAAAAAACTGCCAGCTCACGCTACTAAGTTTTAAGTAATAATGATATTTTAGAGAAACCCAGCTTTTGTGACTATTTCATTCTTTCTCCATACCCTTTCATACAGGCCTCTCAGTATCTTCTTGTTCTGTTCCCTATAGATCCCTGGTAGCCAATAAAAAATGAATGTCTGTTTATTTATTTACTGCAAATATGCAGTTCACAGAGACATTCTGGACAAATAATAATAAAATTGCCATTTGCTCATATTCCTCTTTGCTTCACACTATCCTGATGCCTGTCCATTTTTAATGATCTGTAATGAATAATAAACTCTTTATTTTTTCAGTTTTAATATCTATAAATTAGGAGTCAAAGTGATGAGTTTCCTCATTCAGGGGCACCACTGATGGGGTCCAACAGGCAGACCCCAAACCCGTGACAGATGAATAAATTCACTCAAACACAGAATACAGTGAAAGAGCAGGAAGGGGGTCCATGGCCATTCAACCAAAGAAGTTAATGGCCACTGGCCCCAACTCCCTGGCCTTGCTGGCCTTTATTCAGCAGACATTAAATGACAAAGGCAACAGTAAAGATTAAAGGCCAGGTTCTGAGGCTTAAAGCAAACTCCATTTGTGGGTAATAAACTTCTGCCAACCCCCGAATAGGAGACAGTCAAGTGCAGACGGGTAAAAGTTGGTCTTAGGACAACAAGCCATTTCGATAAACTCCTTTGCATTCCCCTGTTAACTGCTCTATGCTTCAAGCCTCAAGATAAAAGAACTAGCCGCCTTCAGCCCCCATTCTCTCATCTGAAGCTATGTAAACCACCTGGCCTTCGAAGGGGGTTTTGTGACTATTTCCTATAACTATCCCTAATATTTTTCCCTTAATATTTTTGCCACCACCTTGACTGAACAACCACATCAAGGTATTAGAGAACTTTGGAAGTCTTATATTCCAGTGGTCCCTAAACATACTGGCACTTCTGAATCACCTGGAGAACGTCTGAAAAAAGACTGATACCTATGCTTGATATCTGGACATTCTGACTCAGTAGGTTGAGATAGGCCCCAGATCCTATACTTCTCAAGAAACATCCCAGGTCACTCTGAGGTTTAGACAAAGTTTGGAAACCAGTAGTCTAGCCTAACTTTATCGGCAACTAGGGTAAGATGAATTGTCCCAGTGCTAAGGCCAAGTGACCTCAGACCTGGAGCCAGGACGTAGGGCTCCTAACTCTAGCTCACCACCATTGTTGAAAGACATTCTGTCAAACACATACTCTTCCAGAGCTCCAGCCATCAGTATGTCTTCTCTGTCGGTTTTAACATCCAACTCTGGTTCTCCATTAAGCAGAAGATTCAAGTTATAAATAACCAGCAAAGTACCTGGTAGAAAAATAGATGTTTGACTCATCAGTATTTTAAATATGCAAAAATGCTAGTCATTGTACTATCGTCTCATCTATGCAACTGAGTCTGCTATAGAATTTTCGTTTGTACTTTAGTAAATAGTATGTTTGGCTAAGTCTTGGGCTAAGCCAAGTAACAAGTTTCACTCCCTGCCAAAGAGTGTTGAGTTTCTACAGTATGGTGCCTCTTATTAGTATTCAATTCACTACAAGTCTTTCAATGTGGATTTTTAAATTTTGGCACTCTTTTCATAATTTGCATTATAAAATTTGTTAAGAGCCTGAGCCTTGTGTTATAGGTAAAGCTCTCATTGGTAGTACTGAATTCAACACATATAAAAACAAAGAGGGGTTTTTAAATATTGTACAAATAAGAAATATTGTTTTCATACACTATAGCAGGTGTTGGTAAATTCTTTCTGTAAAGGGCCAGATAGTAAATATTTTAGGCTTTGCAGGCCATACAGTCTCTGTCGCAACTATTCACAATGCAGCTCTGCCACTGCGGCATGAAAGCAGCAATGGAGAATGCATAAATGAATAAGTGTGGTTGTGTTCCAATAAAACTTAATTTACAAGAACAGATACGGGGTCACATTTGATTTGAGACCATAATTTGCTGACCCCTGCTCCAAGACATGGTTAACAGAAAAAGTCCAAATTATTTCCAGTTGATTATGACATTAAGCCAAACAGGATCATCAGAGAAATTAAAAAGACAACTAATTATACTTTTCTTTTTGGTAGTTCTTAAACACAAGGGAGAATAGCATAGTAGCTAAGAACATGGGTTTTGAAGCCTAAATGCCTGTGTCTAAATCCTGGATCAACTGTGTCAATAGATACAGTACATTCGACATGTTGAACAGAAAGGTGGTGGAGGTGGAAAGAATGGGGAAAAGATCTGCTAATCTAGAGAAGAATGTCTGTAATGCTTTTGCTGTTTGCCACAGAAACATGAATTTGTTATTTTACAAGTTTCTAACTCTCTTTACACACCTGTTATGACCCTATCTCAAATGATGCAGTAAGTACCTCCCAACTTTGCTATCTAGTGCAGCAACTGTGGGGTCCCAGTGGTCATAGCCTAAACCATCCTCTTCTCACCCAGTTTCACCAAGCTCATGCAAGTACACATCCTTCTCCCGGTGTCAGGGATTTACAGTACTTCATGTTTGGATGCTCTTAAGACAAAGCTCATATGGATAAAATAAATGACTGTCCCCAGTGTGAATCTACATGAGCTTATAAGAACAAAAAAATATGAAAACACATGTACAGTGTCTTTCATAAGACACTGAACACAAATACTTCCATCAAATTGTCAGAGTTTTGATGATCTTACCACATTTTCCATAGATCACATCAAATTGCTGCATCAATTCGGCTTCAGTTTTAAATGGGGAGTATTTATAAATTATAGATAATTCCATTGAGAATTTCTGGGGATCATCTGTGACAGATTCTCTGGTTCTTGTTAACCACGAGGGCATTGGAACTACAACCTATTAAAAAATCAATTTATTATGAAATACACAAAAAACATTATTCTTTTGTCTTATCTATTTAATTCCACTCTTCACCTAGACAAATTACAAAACACTAAGTTAAAAGTTCATTTTCCTCCTACAATCTAGTTGTATAAGAGACACATAACAAATGTGTATAGACAGAATTGTATTTTAAAATACTCCATCGCGGAATACGGGAACAGATGGAGTGTACTTCCACTCCCTCTTGAAGGGTAGAATGGCAGAGGAAACAACAGAATCAGCATTTTAAAAGTTGAAAAGCAGATGACAGCATGCGCAAGAAAAGCAATCTAAAGCCCAAGCCAGAAAGAAAAGCCAGCCTGATTTGCAATTCAGAATTCCTACAGTGAAAGGCTCAGGGACTGATGGCAAGCGTTAACTCTAGAGTTGGTGTTGAAAGAAGAACCAGAAGTAACATCTAGATCCCCATCTGACAATAGCTCGTCTCCAACTCCCAGGGTCTGGATATTTATTTTCTGGAAAGAGAAATTGATTTCTAGACTGGAAGACATGCCAGACACTGCTGTTGGGCACCTTGCTGAGATTAGATGGACCGAGTCAAAGTATACTTTGCAGATGCTGAGAACCTCAGATCTCGACTCCCATTTGTCTCCTAGAAGCTGACAGGCCTATAGGCAGAAGACTATAAGTCTTTCTTATAAAATCTGACCAACCCAGAAAGGAAGACACAAAGACAATTATATTAAGGATTCCCCAATAAAAAGGCTCAGTTAGATCACATTATTGTGACAGTCACAGCAGCTAAGCCCCACTCACACTCTCAGAGCTCACACTCTGCATTTTATTGGACTAATCTTTAACATAATCAGAATTAATGGCCATCTAAGAAAAGCCTCTTATATGATAATAGAGAACAAACGATCATAAACAAAGCAACTCAGTGAAAACAGAAACCATAAAAAAAGATGAAAATTTCAACAGGGCAAAAATCAATTATTGTTAATATCTTCAGAGTTATACAAGAAAATACTGAATCCATGAAACAGAAATGAGATATCCTTGAAAAAGAAACATTCAGAGAAAAAGATGTCTTAGAAATTAAGATTATGATTACAGAAAAAAAAAATCAGTGAAAGTGTCAGGGGCCTTTGAATCAGAGTGACTCCATCTTGAACAGGGGCTGGGTCAAATAAGGCTGAGAGCTACCAGGCTGCATTTCCATGGTAGGCATTCCTAGTCACAGGATGAGATTGGAAGTGGGCACAAGATACAGGTCACAAAGACCCTACTGATCCAGCTTCATAAAGAAGCTGGTCAAATCCCACCAAAACCAAGATGGTGATGAAAGTGATCTCTGGTCATCCTCACTATTCACTATATGCTAATTATAACGTATCAGCATGCTAAAAGGCACTCTCACCAGTGCCATGACAGTTTACAAGTGCCATGGCAACGTCAGGAAGTTGTCCTATATGATCTAAAAATGGGAGGAAACCTCAGTTCCTGGACTTGCCCACCCCTTTCCTGGAAAACTAATGAATAATCAGCCCCTTGTTGAGCATATAATCAAAAAGTAACTACAGGTATACTCAGTTGAGCAGCCGAGGCTGCTGTTCTGCCTAAGGAGTAGTCATTCTTTTATTCCTTTACTTTTTTCTTAATAAACTTGCTTTCACTTCACTCTATGAACTCGCCTTGAATTCTTTCTTGCATGAGGTCCAAGAACTCTCTCTTGGGGTCTGGATACCCCTTTCTGGTAACAAAAGGGTTCAAAAACAAATGTTAGAAAATCTTCCAGAAAAAAAATAACAAAAATATAAAAACAGGAAAGAAAGGCTAAGAAAATTAGAGAACCATTTCCAGAATCTAATAGCTAAAAGCAGGAATTACAAAAAGATAAAAAGGAGAATATGAATAGAAAAAAATCATCAGATATTACAAGAAACTATCCCAGAATTGAAGAATATGAGTTTCTGAATCAAAAAGACCCAACAAGTGACCAGCACAGTGAATGTAAATAGACCAGGCAAAGGCAAAACATTGAAATCAGAATACTGGAACAAAGAAGGTTATTTTGATCTTCAAAGAGTAAAGTTAAAAAAAAAAAATAGAAAACGAATGGGTCACATAAAAGATTAAGCAATTAAATGGCTTGAGACTTCTCAATAACAACACTAGAAACTAGATAATGGAGCAAAACCTTAGAAATCGTGAAGGGAAAGAAATTCCAACCTAGAAATAATACCAAGCCCAACTATCATGAAGCGTTAGGATAGAACAAAAACCTTGTAATGCATGTGAGGTCTCCAAATATTTTGTCCCCTGTGTTCCCTTGCTCAAGAAGTCACTGGAGAACATGCTGTACCAAGAAGCAGCAGCAAGCTACAGAAGAAGACATGAGATCTAGAATCTGAGAGCTGACACAGAAGAGAGGGAAAGGGAATCACCAGGATGATGGCAAGGGCAGATCCCAGGACGGCAGCTGAACACCGCCAGGAGGCAGGAGTGTGAGCTGCGGTACAGGAAAAGGCCCTGGGCAAACTTTGGGAAGAAGGGACCAAAAAGACAGCATTTTGAGACTGGGGTTAGCACAGTGACGTGAACACAGAAAACCAAGCAAATATTCAGAGGTAGTAATACACATAAAAATCTAAGCAGTCAATTATTAATTTTAGGGGAAATAAGTTGTACATTAAAAGGAAAAATAATAGGTTATGACTTGGTATAATTTGAAGAGTGTTTATAAAGTCTTATAAAGTAAATACTGAATATTGCCATAACTAAAATTAAAGCGATGTTGAGAATGGGAGATAAGAAGATTGATTATATGATAAAAGCCAAGAAAAAGGGTGGGTAAATCCTCTTTTAAAGTGGGAGGTTAATAGATAATGCCTACATAAAATCAAGAAGTGGCAATACAAGCATGCTATTTAGAGACATGCAGGTAAATGTCAAAAGAACAGGCTTTTTTATTTTGCATTTTTTGAGACAGGGTCTCAGTATGTTGCTCAGGCTGGGCTCAAACTACTGGGCTCAAGTGATCCTCCCTCTTCAGTGTCCCAGGTAACTGGGACTACAGAGGTACTGCACCGTGCCCAGATAAAACTTGTTAATATTGTTGCAAGAGGTTGTCTCTGTGGAAGTAGAAATGGGAAGTGGTTGCTGTCTTTAGTTTTTTTTTTAAAAAAAGGGGGTGGCCCATTTTAAGAAAGCTGTAATTAAGGGTTAGCCCAATTTTCCAAGCCCTTTACACACGCAACATGCAACATCAATGCTTAAAGCATCGTTTTTCCTCAGGTCAGGCTCCCACATGGCTGACTCCTTTTTTGCCTGCAGACTGCTCCTGTCACCCAGCCCCACCCACCGGCAGTCCACAGCACCACACCGTCCATCCAAACTCCACATGCATCTCCAGGTCTGAGACTTGTTAGGGCCATTACTCCACAGTACCAGCTTTTCCAGCTACAAGTTGTACTCTCTCCATAAAACCCTCATTGGCCACTCGAGGTGCTCTAATCTCTCCATTCATATCATTGCTTTTGATAATCTGCTAAAGGCTGACACACAGACTCATTGAGGAGCATTGTTTTTAAATACTGTCATTTTTTAAATCCAATTCATATATGTCTACCTTATTTTGTGATAAAGCTGAAAACTCTGAGATGGCCATATGATCTTCTGCTTCTTTTCCCCCTTCCATAGAGTCTATCCAGTACTAGGCAGAGAGTAGCTCCTCAACATGCATTTGTTGTATGTAATCATAACTGACAGTCATAATAATAAAACTCAGGCACTTATAATTAACAGAATGCTTCTGGATCAGCTAAAGGAGTTGAAATTATGGTCACCAGAGTTACAGTTTTAAGTCTATTTTGCATTCAATTTCTTTACATTTCGTATTCCAAATCTTTGACTCCAATATTTCATTTATTTTTAAAATGACAATCCATTTATGGCACATATGATGGAAAGATTTCACAGGTTTCTTCTAAAAAGCTCATCATGCCTAAGGGAGCCTCTTATTTTGGGGAGATTTGAGCACATGGATAATGAAAATGTTCTCAGGAAAGAGTCAAGAGGATAGGCCTTTGATGTCCCCAGAATGTCTAAATACCTTCTCTCCATTTCCCAAACATATTCCTAAGTTTCTAAATCATATCAGAAAGAACCCATGACAAGACTTCACCTTCTGAGAGGGTAAATGAAAGCAATGCCATTGTTATGGGAACAGAAGGAAAGCCTCAACTCTTACCTCACTAAGACCTTCTTCTTCACAGAACGTCTGAGAAAAAAATACACAGGTCATCGTTTCTTCCTTCTTCGTAAAAAGAATAAAGTCTTTTCCAATTCTCATGGACCCACTATATTAAAAAGGAAGAACATCATGTTTTAAATCTCAAATACTGAAAAGGAAGAACAGGCAGGCTGTTACCACTATGTACTGTCAAGATGTTCTTTCCAACATTCTGTTTTGCTGACCCGTCATTAAGAGGGTACAAATGTTTTTTTTAAGTAAAGCAGAAGAATTTGAGCTAAGCCAGTACCATACTCTTGCTTGAGATTTGGCTGCTGAGGAAAGGGTCCATTCAGGGCTGAAAAGAACAATCATCTATCTCAGGCAGGAGCCACACAAGTGAGCCTCATGTCCTCACCTTTCAACGCAGTATACTAAAAAAATGAGCTGCAGGCCCAGCACCTAGGTTAAAGTATGCTTTGAGAAACAACAGAACAGAGAGATGAAACAAAGCCCTAAAGTCTAGGGGTACTGCTTCAGGAATCCCTGAAAAAGGATTTATCTTATTACATGGGAGAATTAACTTTTAAAATGTTATAAAGATAAAAGTCAGTTATGGGCCAGGTGCGGTGGTTCATGCCTGTAACCTCAGCGCTTTTGGAGGCAGAGGCAGGGAGATTACTTGAGGTCAGGAGTTCAAGGCCAGCCTGGCCAACACAGTGAAACCCTGTCTCTACAAAAATACAAAAATTAGCTGGGCATGGTGGCTCACATCTGTAATCCCAGCTGCTCAGGAGGCTGAGGCAGCAGAGGCTCTTGAACCTGGAAGGCCAAGATTGCAGTGAGCCGAGATCACACCATTGCACTCCAGCCTGGGTGAAAGAGTGAGACCGTCTCAA
>NW_016107754.1:751906-757337 GCF_001604975.1 Cebus imitator | reverse complement strand
TAGTAGGTCACACCCTGACTCAAGTTTATATTCTTTTTAAAGCTTCACATGCCTACATCATTCTGTGTAAGTTGCTTTAACTAAACAGTATTCCCAATACCAATAATGTATGTCTTAAGGGGGAAAAAAATGCTTACCTTTTAAGAGCATTGCCGTATTGCCCAATGAACTTCAAGGTTGACAACCGTTTTTTGGATCTTCCAAAGTAAATGATATCTGAAGCTTCCTCTGTAATTGACAGTGACTTTTAAGGTGGTTAGGAAGACTCTGATACTGGCCTAAGGCCCAGTTGTCAGGACCTCACATGTCCTCAGAACATCAGGGCAAATCCATAGCTCTTGGGTCAGCCCAGAGACAAGGATTTTCATCAGGATCCATAGTCTCTGACAAAGGTCTTAACAGTATTACAGTCAGCCCAAGGTACTGCGGGCTCCACATTCATGGACTAAACTAATGTTGGACCAAAAATATTCAGGAAAAAAATAAATTGCACCTGGACTGACCACGTACAGAATTTTTTTTTTTTTTTTTTTTTTTTTTTGCGGGGGTCACTATTTTCTAAACAACAAAGTGTAACAACTAATAGCATTTATACTGCATTGGGTATTATAAGGAATCTAGAGAAGATTTAAAGTATACAGAAGGATGTATAGGTGTTACACGGAAATACTGCGCCACTTTCTTTCATGGACTTCGTCATCCACAGCTGTTAGTATCCTAGAAAGGTCCTGGAATCAATACCCTACAGATACTGAGAAACAATTGGATACTAAAGGAGATGAGACAGACCTAACCATGTGACCTTAGATAGAGTTTAAAAGTCTATAAGAGGGAACTACTTAATACTTATATCATGGTGTTGCTGACGAAGATAAATGAAACAAATTAATGGAGATGATGTATTTGTGAAATTCCGGACGCAAAACTTGGCACTTGCTGGGTGCTAACAAATTATAAGTGTTATAATTATTTGTACCACTAGTAATTTCCCCACAAATTTAGCCCTTAACCAGGCCCACATGAGACTAAGAGGGACAGGATGGCTTCTGCTCTGATACTTCCTGGGAGGGAAGGCTAATCATTTCAGACTTTCCAAGTCATTCTCCTGACCTCTCCAGGTATTCTGGAATTCCGGAGAGTAATCCTTTGGACTTCAGAATATATTAATACCATCCTCCAGGACCAAGAATGTTTTTCTTGATGGTCTGCCTGAATACATGCTGTAGAATTGTCCTGAGGACTCTGTGTCAGTCTGGGTACAGACATGCTATAGTTCAGTGGCACATGGTATGAGGTATGTAAAAGCCACCAAATACTCTGCTTCTCTGAAACTAACTGGACTTTCTATGATGTGTTCTTAGGAGGGATTAGGCATTAGGTGAGGATATCCATAGTGACAATGTTAGCTAACATGTATTGGTTTTTGGTTTTTTGTTTTGTTTTGTTTTAGATGAAGTCTCGCTCTGTCGCCAGGCTGTAATGCAGTGGCCCGATCTCAGATCACTGCAACCTCCACCTCCCAGGTTCGAGCAATTTCCCTGCCTCAGCCTCCTGAGTAGCTGGGACTATAGGCACGCACCACCATGCTCAACTAATTATTTTTTTGTGTGTATTTTAGTAGAGATGGGGTTTCACCATGTTGGCCAGGATGGTCTCGAACTCCTAACCTTGTGATCTGCCCACCTCAGCCTCCCAAACTGCTGGGATTACACATGTGAACCACCACGCCCAGCCTATTATTTGTTTAGTACATGCTAGGTACTATGTTATAAACTTACATGCACAGCTTAATATTTAAAACAAAACAAGAAAGGTGTTATTATTATTATGACCTGCATGTCACAGATGAGCAAATGTAAGTCTAAGGAGTTTAAGAAAACTGCTCCAGGTCACAGAGCTGACAGATGGTACAGCTAGGATTATAACCCAAAGTCTTGGTACTGACACGGTATCGCTCTGAACCAAATCCCATGTGTTCATTATACAGTACGTGAATGCACATGCATGGTTGCCAGGTTCTGAGCATAGGAATAAAACACTCAACAGGCCAGGCATAGCTCCTGCCTTGGACAACATTATGTCTTGGTAAGAGAAACAGATTGAAATTAAACTAAGATCATTTCTGACTGAGAGTATTAAGTGAAGAAAACAAAACCAGGATAAGGCGATAGAGAATTAACAGGAATGTCGCCTGCAGGCGGAATGATCAGGGAAGGCCACTGGCAGATGGTTAACATGAGATGGATTCCAATGATGAGGGGCTAGCCGCGTGTGGGTGCAGTGTCCTAAGTGAGGAAGTGGGAAGAATAAGAAAAGGCCGAAGGGGCGCACAGGGCCAAATAATATAAGGCCTTGGAAGCAATGCTGAGAGCACAAATTTTATCGAGTAATGGAAAACCACTGAGAGATTTCAGCAGGAAAATGATACGATAAAATGAACATTAAAAGAAAGAAAACCACTCAGGATGCTACGTGGGGAATGGACTATAAAGGAGCAAGACTAGAGATTTTTTTTAAAAACCCGGAAAGTACTGTAGTCATTTTCTATAGGTCAAGATTGATCTAGCTCCGTTTGAACAAGGGATAGATTCTACTTTTAGTCATCTTTCTTCATCTTTATTACTACTTGATGCTACTATGTAACTAAAGCGTTGAGTTTCTTCTGAAGGTCTGAATATTCGTCATTTGTCTGTGTTTCAAACATTTTGTTCATGACCCATATAAAAAGAGTTGCTTCTTTTCATAAGAAATTCCCTTAGAATATATCACATACATTCTGTCATTTATTTTAGGAACTTAAAAAAATGAACTTAATATTCAGGCTAGAAGTGAAAAATTACTTTTTTCAGCGTGGGTTTTTGTTGTTGTTACAAACTCTTCTTTCTCGTTTAGTTAAACACTAAAAGACCAAGAACACCTTCAATTAAAATGAACTGGAAAAATCAAAATTACCCAAAGTCAGAACAAAACTGGTGAAACAGTCCTTCTAAACTTGTTAATAAACACTCTTCAACTATTCAGACCAAGAAGAAACTTCAGAGCTGAAAGAAGACATTTGCTGTACTTCAAATTCTCAGCTTCTATCAGCAAATCAATAACTGAGCATATCGATGCATGCTTTCCTTGGTTATGGAACTCACCATGGCCGTTCCATATTACTTGAACTCTCTCATCATTTTTTAAATCTAGTGGTCAAAAACCCCAGCTTGTGGAACACACAGTGTTGAAAGAATTCAGGAATACAATATCTAAAACAGCCCAATGCCCTCAGATGGAATAACATTTCACTT
Source organism: Cebus imitator (assembly GCF_001604975.1). Taxonomy (NCBI): domain Eukaryota; kingdom Metazoa; phylum Chordata; class Mammalia; order Primates; family Cebidae; genus Cebus; species Cebus imitator. The sequence continues at coordinate 754,047 of NW_016107754.1, read as the reverse complement.
TCACAGCACACAGACACTGTGTACTCATAATGTGCTGGATTTGTGCTAACCTTGAATACACAAAGATAAGTCATGAGATCTATTGTAGATGCGTTCATTATGATGGGAACATTCATTTGAAGCAACTAAATCTTTCAAAATGCAGAGGAAAAAACAAGGCTAAAAACAAGAAGAGGTAACCTCTACCTCAAGGTTAAGCAAAATTAATAATAGCCTAAAGGTACAAGAAACTGCCTGGGGCTCTCACAAGCAATACCTAAAGGATGAGCTAAAAAACAGTCTTAGAGTCCACTCAGTGACTTTTTGTCTTCCATTCATTCCCAGATGCCTATTTCTTACAATCAGTAACATTTGCCTTTCATTTTTTTGACAATATTTATGTACATTTACTTTTTGTCTTGCTTTAGATGGTTACAATAAATTTACTCTACCAGCTGGGATAGGTAAACCTAAAAAGTTCAACAATAAGTTTGTGGCTCATTTTCCTTAATAGCTTCATACCTGTTTTTGAATAGATAGCTCAATTTATTTTTATTTATTTTGTAGGTTTTCAGACAGTTTCATTTAACAGCCACTTAGGTATCCTGACAATTAACTTACCAGGGCTCATGCCACATCCATCATCCAGGAAACACAACATGAATCCACCCTGCAGTTTTTCATTATCCACTGTAAGAGAAAGCAGTTATTACTAATAAATATCTGGCTTAATTTGTTAGTCAGAAAGTCATGCTGCTAGAATAATTATTCGTCTTCCACCAATGCAGCCGCAGAGTGACAGAGTTATGGCACAAAGATGGAGCCCAGAGTGGAGTCTTGGCTACAGCTTCACAAGAAACTGCAGGGGAAAAATAATCATGCAACATAAAGGCTTTAAATTAACATAAAACATCTACATGTGAAAAAATTATGTATACCACAGGACATATTCTGCTCTGGAACTGGACCAGTCCTTTAAACTTCAGGCATTTCCTCTCTGTGGGAAGGGAAAAAGGTAAATGGTGAAGTGACCCCAGGACCCCTCTCTCAAACTGACCAACCTTTGTGCCTTTCCACCAAAGCGTAATTATAGAAGAAATCTAGGCCATTCTTATTAAATCCATCAGGCTCCCTTCTAAGAAGTTAATTCCCATAAGACCCATTTGTGAGTATTTCTTAATGGGAGCAAATATTTGCCTCTTGAAGACACATTTAATTTTTGAAAATGGTTAAGTTATTTAAAATCAATTTTGATGATTTAAAGACATCATTAAATTACATAATATTAATCTTTGGTTTACAAAAATGTTGGAGGTAGGCTGGGTGTGGTGACTCATGCCTGTAATCCCAGAACTTTGGGAGGCTAAGGCAAGAGGATCACTTGAGGCCAGGAGTTCAAGACCAGGCTGGCCAAGGTAGTAAGACTTCATGGCTAAAATAAATAAACAAATAAATAAATAAGGTTAAAGGTGTAACTAAAACTAATGAGACTAATTTTAATGCCCAGTTTGTAAACTGGCCCTGACAATAATTTCAGCAGTTGGACATAGGAGTTCTAGCACATTTCTCTCTCTTAAATGACAGTGTTATTCAGGAATAATTTATGCACAATAAACTGCACGTTTAAAGTACACAATTTGACAAATTTTAACATGTACACATACACACATATGTGAAATCATAACCACAATCACAGCAGTGAATATATCCACACCTCAAATGTTTCCTCCTGACCCTTCGTAAACCCTCCCTTCGGCCCCTTCCGTGTCCCGTCACCCTCACCTTACCCTCAGGCAATCACTGATATGCTTTCTTTCCAGCACTTTTATTAAGTCAACTTCTCTGTTCAAAATTCAGCTAGAGACTAGACGTGGTAGCTCACGTCTGTAATCCCAGCACTTTGGGAGGCCAAGTAGGGAGAATGGCTTGACGCCAGGAATTCAAGACCAGCCTGGGCAATATAGTGAGACTCTATGGCCACTAAAAATTAAATATAAAAAAATAGCCAGGCAAAGGCAAGGTGGTGCATGCCTATAATCCTGCCTACTTGGGAGGCTGGAGCAATGACATCACTTGAGTCCAGGACTTCGAGTTTACAGTGAGCTATGAACTCCATTCCACTGCACTCCAGCCTGGGCAACAGAGAAAGAGGCCTTGTCTCA
>NW_016107754.1:749815-751876 GCF_001604975.1 Cebus imitator | reverse complement strand
AAAAAAAAAAACCTAGAAGTGATATTTTAAAAAGTAAGTAAGTTTCAAGAGAGCACATGAATACAGACTTATGAAACATACTCAATCTTTCTGGGTTTATAATTTCATGGTCATGTGCCCACTTCTAATCCCCCCTCCTCTAATTTACTTCTTTGTAAACTTTTGGGATCTAACCTACCATTTCATTTTCCCAGTTCCTTCTCTCTGCCTAGTCCTCTGGTCTGCTTACCTTAACTTCTGTGCCAGGACATCCCTCCCCTCCCCCTTTAAGGTATTTATTCTGTTCAGTCCTTCCTCTAGGGCAGACATTTCTTCACTGTTCAATGAGGGAACTCCAACTCTGTTGAGCTCTCTGAATAAAGGCAGTAACGCTCAAGCGTGGTTACACATTGAAATCAACTACAGATATTCTAATGTAACTGATCTTGGATAGGGTTCAGAAATTGGTATTTTCTTCTAAAATCCCCCTCGTTTATTCTAATGTTCATCCAGGATTGGGAACCACCTGATGCAAAACCAGGTTCAGCCTTGGGCAGCTTTGCATAGTAGCCACAGCTGAGTTTGCACTTCTTGGTATATATTTCTCATGGACGGAGCTTGCAGAGAGAAAGATATTCCTTCAGTAAACGGCTGGGAAAGACCCAAGATTCCTAGCAGACATATGCTACAGTACCTCCCTTTTTTGTGAATCCCTATTAGGAATTAAAGACAAACAAGTATAGCCCAAAAATTTAATACTCCCCATTATCCACTCTGAAAGCTGGCCTTATTTCAATTCCTTAACACTATGAATTTCATGTTTATTTTATCACCTGTTAATTATGCATGTCCAATACAAATCAAACACCTCCTCCCACATTAGACTTTCTCCTCCTCCTTCTTTCCTGTTCAATAAATGGCAGCACCCTGCCCCTTGGCTTCAGTTGTCCAAGTCAACACCTCAGGATCACCATTACATTCTCCATCTCCTCACCCCACACACGGGCAACTATCTAGTCCTCTCAGCTTCACTGCCTGAATGAATCTCCTGTTTAACCACTTTCCCTTTCCCCAGTATACTGTCTTATTTCAGGAAACCACCATCTCTCTTCTGGATCACAACAGCTCCCTACCTTCTTGCTCTCCCTACAGTCAAAGGGTGCATCTAGCCCTCTATTAGTGGTGCATTTCACTGCTCTCCTGCTTAAAGACTCTCCATGGCTTCCCACTGCTCTCAGGATAAAAGCCAACCACCTAACAAATCTTGTTTGCCCCCTCCATGACCTGGCCCTCTGGATAATTCTCCAAATCCATCTCTTGTCCTCCCCTCACCTGCCCATGCTGCCACCTTCCACTCCCGCACAAATACTCCCCTTGAATGAATCTTTAACGTCTCCAACATTTTTTTCTACATCCTCTCCATATTCCAGTTGCTGTACATAATGCCCTCCCATCCTTTCCATGCTTCACTCACCAGATGAATGCCTATTTTCTCTTTCAATTAGTTCATATAAGACTTCTTTTAGGAAGCCTTTTCTAATCCTTCCATGTCCTTAGTGCCCATAATTAATGTCCCTTTTATCTCTGTTTTCCCACCTTTGTAGTGTATTAAAATACCTGTTCATATATCTATTTGTCTTTCAGTGGTTCCTACACTTTTTTGGAACACAGTTACCTCACAGATATGAGGAAAGCTACGGGCCCTCTACCCACCAAAATACAGCTACACATTACATTTCTCACGGGCTCCACACTAGAATGTCAGTTCCTTAAGAGTGTAAACCCAGCACCTAGCCTGGTGCCTGGCATTTAGTAAGCACTAAAATATAGGTACTGAATGCATATCCATGTTTACTGGAACTAATACACACGAACATATAAAATACCACGGTGAAACATATTTCATTTGAATGTTATAGCCTTCAAATTACTAGGCAGAAATTTAAGATTGACAATAATTCAAGGCCACAGTAAATAAACTGAAAAATAGTCCAATCCTAGATGAACTTTGTATCTCGAGACTAATTCTATGTATTGATACATAAGCATAGTCCCTGACTTTTTTATCTGTTTTTTTTTTTT
>NW_016107754.1:744816-748782 GCF_001604975.1 Cebus imitator | reverse complement strand
CCTCGGCCTCCCAAAGTGCTGGGATTACAGGCTTGAGCCACCGCGCCCGGCAGGTAATTTTTTTTTTAGATCAATAATAATTTATTAGGTGGTAATTCTGTCAGTTGGCAATTTGGGCTGCGCTCAGCTGGCTTGTTTTTCTTTTGGGCTTGCCTGGGCTCACGTATACTTTTTCAGCCAGCTGGTGGATTGGCCCAAAGCTGGTTCACCTGGTGGAATCATTCACACGTAAAGTGTTTGGTGCTGGCAGTTGGTGAGAGGGCAGGAGTGACTGAACCACATGTCTCCACCAGCCTAGCCCAGGCTTATTCTCATGATAACAGCCTTAGAGTCTCCAAGGCAGCAAGAAAAGGCAGGTCTCAACATGCAAGTGCATTCTGGGTCTTCATTTGTGTCATTCTTACCATTGTCCCGTTGGCCAAAGCAAGTCCCATGGCCAAGCCCAGAGTAAATGTGGGAGAGGACTATCCAGGATCACAGATATAAGTGGCCTTTGTTCAACACTGTACCACAGTCTCCTTTCTTTGGGGAGTTTGAGTGGAAACGCTTTGCATTTAATCTTCAAGTGGTACAAGTTTTCTTAAGTTTTATTTTAATTGACACATAATAATTGTACCAAGATTTCTTTTTTTAATCCGTTGTTGGAAATGGTACTTTAATATGTCGGCATCTGGTCACCACCCTTGGATTTTATTTATTTATTTTTATTGCATTTTAGGTTTTGGGGTACATGTGAAGAACATGCAAGACTTGCATAGGTACACACTTGCTGTCTTCCTCCCCATCACCTATATCTGGCATTTCTCTCCACACTCTCTCTCCCCAACTCCCCATCCCCCACTGTCCCTCCCCTATTTCCCCCCCGACAGACCCCAGCGTGTGATGCTCTCCTCCCTGTGTCCATGTGTTCTCATTGTTCAACACCCACCTATGAGTGAGAACATGCGGTGTTTGATTTTCTGTTCTTGTGTCAGTTTGCTGAGAATGATGGTTTCCAGGTTCATCCATGTCCCTAAACTAACATTAGGTAATTTTAAACCAAACTGAACAGTTTTTCACAATATATACATAAACACAAAAAAGAAACAAGTGCCAGCCAGGAGCAGTGGCTCATGCCTGTAATCCCAGCACTTTGGGAGGCCGAGGTGGGCGGATGATCAACAGAGGTCAGGAGTTCCAGACCAGCCTGGCCAAAACAGTGAAACTCAGTCACTAATAAAAATACAAAAGTTAGCCAGGCGTGGTGGTGCATGCCTGTAATCTCAGCTACTCGAAAGGCTGAAGCAGGAGAGTTGCTTGAACCTGGGAAGCAGAGGTTGCAGTGAGCCGAGATGGTGCCACTGTACTCCAGACTGGGCAACAGAGTGAAGCTCCATCTCAAAAAAAAAAAAAAAAAAGAAGTGCCACTTTTATCTCAAATTGGTCAAGATCTTATTTTGCTTGTTTATGATGATGCCAAGTATTTAGGGAAAGTAGGGTGAAATAATCATTCCCTGCTGGTGTCCAGATACAAACCCCAAAGAACAGAATGTGTGAATTCTGATGACATTTGCTGTATTTTGTGACTATGGATAAGTCTTCTGAACCCTCCATCAACCGTGCATGTGCTCTGCATGAAATGCAGCTTACATCTGTTCCTCCTCCTCCTCCATTTCTAGTACTATCGCTCTACTGTAATTCTCATGAAATCTTGCCTAGGTAATTCCCATAGCCATACCTCCCTGCTCTCCTTGCTTTCATCCTTCTCCAGACTATCTTGTAAGGTATTCCTGGAATTAGTATTTTTCTTTAAAAAAGAGAAGAGCACATGTCTACATAGAAAATCAACACTGCTCCAAGTTCTTCATTGGTCCACTGACTGCAGAATAACCTTAGAATGGTATTGAAGATGCTCGCTCATTTGGTTCTGACACTTGGCGTGAATCAACTGAGCCTCAGCATTGTTCGCTAAGCGCTTTTTCTCCAGGAATCTGTGTGACTCCCTCCCTCATATCATTCAGGTCTTTGCTGGTATGTGAGCTATTTAAAGAAACCTTCTTAGACCACCATGTGAAAAATTGTATACCCCTTCCATCACTCTCTGTTCTCTTGTCCTGCTTTTTTGTTTTCCCTTTTAGCCCTTGTCATTGCCTGGTATATTACGTATTTGTTCATTTCTGTATTGTCTCTCTCTCCCCATTAGGATACATGTTCCAGGGGAACACAGACCTCAACATTTTGCTGAGTGCACTATCCCCAGTACCTTGAATAATAGACAACAAATTATTACTGAATAAGTTAATGAATCTTTGAACTAGTCTACCTTCATTTGTTTTCTCATAATTATTATTTAGACAGGAATATTCTTTTCTTCCTGGAGTATATGACAAAAATCACATCCATATTTCAAGCCCTAGCCCCTTAATATGAGGCATAATTTCTTCTTTCTCTGTGTTCCCACCATACTTTAAGTCTCTCCTACGCCAGAGTGTTCATCCTATTTTACTCAATATAATTGGATATGGAAGGGAAGATGACTTTTTCTCACCAGAGAGGCCCTATTCTGTGCCCTCACTCACTTTTCCCTGGTAGAGGTGAGTTCACTCACCTACTGGTCGCTTAGAGAAGAATAAACTGGGGAGGCTCAGTTCTGACCCTGCATTTTCCTCTTGGAGAGAGCTGCCTGTGGAGAGGATGAGTCCTGATCCCTTGTCCCAGGGCAGAGGAGTTTCAGGGGAAGCCCGACTCCACTAGGCCATTGAGACCACGTGATCCCGGGGTCTGCTCTGCAAGTCCGTGTGCTCTCTCACACTAAGCTACATACTCCAGCCTAACCTTTATCAGCAATAAAAGCTGACTCTTTTTTTATTTCTCAAGTTTTTTAGGACCTGGAGAGGAGAGGGAGATGAAGAGTGTCATTTATTGTTTCCCCAGTTATCTCAAGAGGTCCATGACGATCTCTTTCATGAAGCATAAGCACTCCTCTGGCTCAGAACATTCAGTTAACTGAGGTGCTTTTTACACAGAGATACGGATTTAGATCATGGACCATATCCTATCACCTGTGAACAACAGCCACTATTGCAGAAGAGCTGACAGATATATGGTAGGAATGCAGCGTGACTACCGGGCATTTCTCTAGGTAGTGTTACCCACAGAGCTGGATCACAGAACCTAATTTCATTAGCATCATAGTCTAATGACATAACTAATGAGAGCAATAAATACTTGATGACTACAAATAAAGTCAGCAAAGAAAACAGGTTTGGTTTGGATTTTCTAGCCCTCATATTGCACATGCACTTACACACTTTAAAACTAATAAGCTGGGAATGATGTATGCTTCATTATGAAAAACCATTAAGTTAATATGCTTTTTAAAATAAAACTATTTCTCATGGCAGGTAAATGGAGTGCTCCAAATCACTCTGATGCCTTCACAAAACTCTGGAAGATCTAATTTTGTAAATGGGTCCTTTAGCACACCAACAATCGGACTCTCAGAGCACACTTTCCTCACCCTGGCTACCCGCAGGGTCACTGTACTCACAAAGCACTTAGATTACATCAAAATTCTATAGAACGTGCTTTTATTTCGTGAAATAAAATACAAGCAAAATAACTATGGCTTTCCATTAGAAGAAAATAAAAGAAAAAAGAAAATCTGCTCACCTGAAAACACATCAAGTCTTGCAGCCCCTGCATCTCTGGAAACAATATGAAAATATTATTGCTTTAAATGAAATGAACTGCTTACATGAGGTATAACCTATTTAGTGTCAGATATCAAACAATAGAAAAATTCACTTAAATTACTTCAAAATCAATTTATAAAATGTTCAACTGTGCTATTATATCATAAGACCTGTGATTATTTGAGTCATAATTTAGAATATTCAAAAGACTGCAACTCAGACATATGAAAAAAGAGACGTAATTAAGTGAAAATTACACAAAAAACTAACAAAATGGTTATAATTTAAAAAA
>NW_016107754.1:743328-744656 GCF_001604975.1 Cebus imitator | reverse complement strand
AAAAAAAAAAAAAAAAAAGCTGGCTGGCAAATAATCCAGAAGTCATGGAATGTTTTTCATATTTTAGTTCAAAACAAAAAAAAAGAAAAATCAAATTACTAGGCACTGTAAGAAGACATTTTAAAGAACATATATGAAAAGAAAGACATCCAAATGTGAATAGGAGTTTTCTCTATGTTAGAGCTGAAAAACTATAGCCCATGGATCAAAATGGCCCATCAGCTGCTCGCAAATAAAGTGTTATTGGAACACAATCATGCCCATTCATTTCATAGTACCTAAGGTTGCCTCCGCACTACAATGGCAGAGTTGAGTAGTTTTAAAGGAGACTCTATATCCAATAGAGGTGAAAATATTTACCATCCAGTCTTTTACAGAAAAGGATGCTGATCCCTCTTCTAAGGTGATGAGAATACTGATGTAGAATCGTTTTTTTTTTTTTAATAATTTCTCCACTTTCTAAAATTCACAGTTATTATTTTTGTATTTTTTTACAATTACTTTCAAAAGTAAAACTTTTAATAGGAAAGGAGAAGAGGCCGGAAGACTGTGGCTTCAATATCGTGGATGTGAGAGAAAGGAGGAAGGCAAGGAAGTCTTCGCTGATGAGGAAGAAGGTATGTTGAGGAAGGAGTGAGTCTACAAGGAAGCTCAGTGCAACAATAGCAACCACGTAACTCTGGTGAGGAAACCTGAGTCTCTCTCAGTTTCCATCAGTTCTGAACCCAAAACTAGCCCAAACAAATCTGAGTAGGTACACTGTACTCGTTCCACAAGCCTAGAAGTTAGTCCCATATAGCTTATTCCTCTGGCCAATTGCTGCTTCTCAGCCCTCCCTGTATAACACTCCAGAGTCACCACTGCCATTTCCTGAGCACCTCCTATATGTCAAGTAAGCACTGAACGATGTATTTGTGAAAATTCTCTTCTAATCCTTACCATAGTTCCATAACACATAGGTATCAGTATCTCCATTATATAATAATACATTACACAAAGTACCATGTACACAATAAATGCTTAATAAACGCCACTGTACTGAAATCAAAGTTTTTAAAGAGAGAGTTTTTCATGCAACACTTCCATGAAATAAGGCATAAAATAGCTCACCTTTATAATATATTAAGACATTTTATAATAATCATTGTTCTTTAGTCCAGGATACTTCCTCTCTGAAGAGCTATTGCATTAGGAAGACAGCCCTAACAAATCCTTCCTACATCACCACATATTCTTCTCCTCTCTATGCAATATTCTTTTAATATCTTTCCATTCTAATTTTTAAAACTACAGGAAATTGTTAAAATATTGAATACAATAACATAAAA
>NW_016107754.1:725989-743215 GCF_001604975.1 Cebus imitator | reverse complement strand
AGTAGCTGGGATTACACGCACGCACCACCATGCCCAGCTAATTTTTTGTAGTTTTAGTAGAGACGGGGTTTCACCATGTTGACCAGGATGGTCTCGATCTGTTGACCTCGTGATCCACCCGCCTCGGCCTCCCAAAGTGCTGGGATTACAGGCTTGAGCCACTGCGCCCGACGACATAAAATAATTTCTTAGAATAACATGGGGACTTCGTAAAGCTCTCCTTCAGAAGACCAACTGAGTATCTTGAGTAAGTCTGTTAAACAGTTTCTTTTGATGTCAAATACTAGCATCTAAGCAGTGGTGGAAAACTCAAATGTCCATGAAGAAAGAGGGACTGAAGGGTTGAGGCTGCCCATGGGGGAAAACTGGAAATGGGGCAAAGGCGAAGGCAGGGGCTGGTCCCAAGAGAGCACCTGCTACTCCTCTCCAGCCCCTGATCCCGTGGAGGAATGTGGCCTTGAGGTTGCTACTTCTAATCTTTCAAGGAAGGCAGTGGGCCCAAATTTTTTATTGGGTATCTCTAACATCTTAAACCTATAAACAATTCCTTTTTCCTCCCTTCCTTTTCTTTATAAACACTGTACAAACTTTCACTATGAGCCAAACACACATAAGACAGGCTGGACCTGGTCAAAGGGCTGCCAGCTTACAAATGCTGCTCTAAGGATTACTTTATTGATCACATTTCTTTCAGTCCCCTGTGTCTGAAGTCAATCTTTCTTTCCCAATCACCCAATCACCCTCTACTACGTAAACTGGTTCCATTGTTCTATTTCTTCCACATTCTGATTTTACTTGTCCTCCTTTGTTGAATGAATGAAAGAAACAACTTCAAAGGAGAAAAGACAGTTGCAAAAATAGACAAATGTGTTCTTTCAGACTTGCAGATGTCAAGTTGCTGAATGTGGGCCATTCAGTAGGAGGCAGGACCAATGACACAGGAGGAACCCTGCTGGTTCCAAGCTTTGGACACAAGCAACAGTATCAACACTAAGCTCCTTTAGGGAAACTAATCAGAAGTGTTCATCTGTCTTGGCTCCATCCTTATTAGCTCCTTGCAAGCTGAGTTCATGGCTCTGAACAACATACTTTATTCGTTTTCTCCTCTTCTCTCCCTTTTTGTGATTCCATCAGTTCAACAGAGAGAGAGCTTCCAAAAAGGAGGAGATAATAACTTTCTACTTAGTGCCAGACAGGAATTTCTGGATGATTGGTTCACTGACTACGCTTTGTGGTCACACTTTCAAAAGGAGCATCTCCCATCTAAAGCAAAAAATGAAGAACACATGCAAAAAAGCTAAAATATTGCTGTCAACCTGTGGCAGGGAATTTAGGCTCCTACTGAGATCCTTGATCTAACAGCTGTATACTACTTCCAGGATGGACTTTGCTTTCACAGGAAAAGGTAGGAAAAAGTCTTCTATTATACGGAATACCAATAGAAATCAAGTCAAATGCTCTATTCAATTTAACTAACTAACTAACTAAATAAATAAATAAAGACCTTGCAAGGCCCCACAAATAAACTACTAAATAGAACTTAAATTGTTTAAGGGGTTCCTTCATCATCAATACCTATATTGGAAACAGTAAAATGTGGCAGTGGGGTTCCGCATGCAGACAGATCGCCCAAATTTGAATGCTAGCTCTGCCAAATATAAGTTATGTGACCTTGAATAAAACATCTAATCTCTCAGTGGATCAATTTCCACATATGTGGAACTAGGATATTAATTCCCATCTCAGCGTGTTGCCATAAGGATGCATGACATAATGCTCATATATAAAGTGTTTATGTATGTCTGATACATAGTAAGAGATCAAGAACAGTTAGTTATTTTCTTAACTGTACAATGAAATTCAACGCAGACTTCAATAAACGCCCAAATCCATGTGTAAATTCTCAAGACAAGTGTACGCTGACATGTAATTCAAAAACACTGAATGAATATGTACTATTAAATGGTTATTAACATAAAATCAGACTTCAAGTTTGATCATACATAAAAATTAATTAAAGGTGAATAATTCTTTCTTTCAACTATCCTTTTTCCTAGAATACCTTGATTTTACAGGAAATCAATCACAAAACATTCCAGATGGGAAAATATGACATGATCTTTTTTTCTTCACAGGTAGCTAGACAAGAGTTATGTCATGAAATTCCCTCAATAACCTTTGTTCAGAGATAAACCTTACCTTGCATTGTCCAGCAATTCAGCCAGTGCTCCAAAAAGGAAACTGTGAGTGGTGCTGGTGAAGAAATGAAGAGAAAACAAAAAGTTAAAGCAGGTGTGAAATCAATGTAAAACCTTCAAGTACTTGCAGATAAATGATCTCTAGTTCCAGACGTCTAGTGAATTAAGAAGTTACTCTAGAAACAACTTTCTCAGCACGGTCAAGATTCGGAACTAGATGCCCTCCATTATGAAGCCTGGTTTAAAAATACTTTTGCCAAAATATCCTGTCCACTTCTAATAAAAACTTAAGAGCCTCAGTACGTATCATTAAAATAAACTCTGACCTTTTTTTTTTGAGACGGAGTTTCACTCTTGTTGCCCAGGCTGGAGTGCAATAGCGCGATCTCGGCTCACTGCAACCTCTGCCTCCCAGGTTCAAGTGATTCTCCTTCCTCAGCCTCGCAAGTAGCTGGGATTACAGGCATGTGTCACCATGCCCAGCTAATTTTGTATTTTTAGTAGAGACAGGGTTTCTCCATGTTAGTCAGGCTGGTCTCGAACTCCCAATCTCAGGTGACTGGCCGGCCTCAGTCTCCCAAAGTGCTGGGATTACAAGCATGAGCTACCATGCCTGGCCTAAACTTTGACCTTTTAATATTGCTTTATAAGCATATTTTCAAGTGAGGTTTTTCCGAGAGGATTTTTCATTAAAATTCTATTATTTAAAGACAAAATATTTCTGAAGAATACTGATCAAAATCCTTGCCTACTAAAAGGCCATAAGGCTCCATCTGCAGGCAAAGGAATTGGCAGGAAGCCCTTGCATGCCTCACCAATCTGTGTTTTTCTGTGGAATCTTTCCACCGCTGAAAAGCCTGCTCCTTAAATAACCTCAGAAATGGCCTCAGGTCACTCTCTCCTGTACCCTTGAATGCCAGGTCCTCGGTAACAGAACACTCCAGACAGCCTTCAGTGTTTAAAACAGTTTGGAGTTATCTGAGGGTGGAATCACACTACCTTGAGAGTCCATGCTTGCCTTCCATTTCCTGATGCGGATATTTCAATCAGCAACCTTATCACAGCATTAAGGGGATATTCAGTATGCAATTTTCTTTCTATATTTAGTAAATAGGTAACAGAAGCAAGAGAGCCTCATTTATCAAAAACACATCTGCTCTTCTGTACAAGAGAAAGCATCATCGGCAAGGTCTCAGAGTCTCCAAACACTTCAGGCCACAGGACAACACTTGAGGTCAAAATTTATTTTTAAAACACACACACACACACACACACACACACACACACACACACACAGAGAGAGAGAGAGAGAGAGAGAGAGAAAATATCCCATTTTGGAGTTTCAAATATCGAGGCTAATTAAAAGTCTCTTGAGTCAGGTGAGCTTTAAATTTTGCAATTAAGAAAAAAAACTACTAAAATATTATTACAAAAAGATGTCCTTCACTCCAAAAAAAACATTATAAAAATGTAAAATAGTGTCAAAGAGAAGTATGATATGCTTTACAGAATCAGGACTTTAAATCACAGGCCCTTCTAGGGAATTTAAAATACATGACTCAATATACAGAAATTCAATACATAAACAATCCTTTAGAAGAGCAACTGCAGTAATTCTGACCAAAAACGTCATATGAATTTTTGCACTAGTTCATGCAAGAGATTTTCACTGCATACCACGGGGCAGTGTGTACAGGCAGGGTCTTTGATGTCTTGGAGCTCAAGCTGGCAGGGTACATGGAAAATGCACAAATAAACAAACTTACGAAGATGATATTACAGATTTTGATTGGGTGCTAACTTAGTAGTAGTGATGGGAAAGAGTAACTGGTGAGGAAGGGCTTGGTGGTAGGTAAAGCATCTCTTGGTAAAAGATATTTAAACTGAGTCCTGAAGAATGAGAGAATTCAGTCCCTTGCAGAGTAGGGTGGAAATTTTCTAGCAAGAGCAGGAGATGCAAAGACCCTCGAAGCGGAAAAAGAGCTAAGGAGACCAGCCAGCTCTGCTGATGGTAAAATGCCGAGAACAGGCTGAGATGAGGCCATGGTTGGGTCATACAGGGCTTCCCATCCCACAGAGAAGCGCTTGTACTTGGCCGACATACAACTGGAAACCACTGCAGTGTTTCAAGAATTGAGGCATAATCTGGTTTACATTATTTAAAAAGCTCATTCTGACAGCTTTCCTGGAAAATAAACCATCAAGCAGCCAGGATGGTAAGCAGAGAACCCAGTTAAGAGGCTGTGTGGGGTAGACTGGAAAAGGGATGGTGGTGGCTTAGGCTAAAATCAATAGCAGTGGAGACAGAGAAATAGATGGTTTCATACATTTAGAGAAAGCATGCACTTGATGGATTGGACAGGGAGGAAAAGTAAAGGGAGAAATTTAAATATCACTCCTTTTGCAGAAGGAAGTCTCAAACAAAAATCTACCTGGGCTGAGCTCAGTGGCTCATGCCTGTAATCCCAGCACTCTGGGAGGCCAAAGTGGGAGGATCACTTGAGCTCAGGAGTTCAGGGCCAGCCTGGGCAACATCGCCAAACCCCACCTCTACTAAAAATTTAGAAAAATAATAATAATTAGTTAGGCACAGTGGTGCATCCCTGTAGTCCCAGCTACTAAGAAGGCTGAGGCTGGAGGATCACTTGAGCCCTGGAGTTCAAGGCTGCAGAGTAGTATGATGGTATCACTGCACCCCAGCCTGGGCCACAGAGCAAGACCCTGTCTCCAAAAACAAACTTCAACCAACCAATCTGCCTAGAGAAGCTGAGAAGTCTTCAATTCGTATTTAACTTTGTTGTTACTTCACGTTGCTGTCACTCTTGTTAAGTTACTACACCACCAGTTGAAAACGGCACTAGAGAAGTGGCTACCACAGGGTGTTTGGGGGAACGGAGGCTGTGTGGCAGTGGCCACAAAATCCATGCAAAACTGAGGCCAAGGAATTTTTCTGAGATAAAATTCACAGTCCTTCCAGCACCCCACTGAGCATTTTTCTTAAGCTCACTCGAAACGATTATTTCTTCATTTGTCTTCCACCTCAGCTACCTTTCAACTATTTGTTCCACCTTTTCCCACTTGACATTATTCTCTATAGAGAGATAAAAACTGAGTGTCTGCAGAATATTGCCTGTTTAACTCTGCTGTGTTAAAATTATACAGTCTGTCCCACACAGCAAGGCTGGCCTTCCCTGGTTTCTTTATACCCCCATTTCTGTGGTTTCAAGTTTGGTACATCCCTGATATCAGTTCCTATACTTAGTAAATCCAAATTACCAAAAGATGCCAAAAAAAGAAAAACTCTGACGTATCATTGTGAATTAAACAGCACTAACTGATATAATTCGCTGTATGGGAAACGGCAGATGACAGAGCAAACCTCTGTCATTTGTCTCTGCAATCTCAGGATCCAAAATGACACCTAATGAGAAGCTCTAAAAGGCAGATAGACATGGCAGAGAAGAAGAAATGACCAAATGTCAACTAAAATGTGAGATTCCTATTCTTAGAGAGGTTACATTTTTGGAAAGACTCACAGAGTTTGAAATCAATATATGCAAATTACTCTGCTTGAAGAGCACGGTCCATCTTTAATGCCACCATGTTAGGCAGACTAAGGTCAGGCAGGATTGGTGGAATCACGGTTCTGATGACCAGCAATTAAACAGTTGAGTTCAACGGTAAATGTGGGGCCTTCCAACCACTTGGTGTTCGCTGAAGAGCACCAAAAGGGTTCGGCCCGCACACTGCCATGTGTGTACCTATACAACAATCTTGCATGTTCTTCATATGTACCCCAAAACCTAAAATGCAATTTAAAAAAAAAATAAGATACACAAGCTATTGTCTTGCAGCTAGAAAAAAAAAAAGGTATTACTGCTTTCTATGCTTATTATATGGAAAAACAAAAGCTAATTAATTGCTAAAGTTTCTGCTTTCCCAGAGACAGAGAACTGCTATCTAATGTTCTTTTTAAAAAGTTTGGTTAATATTGTGAGGAGATATTTGGTCTTTATATAGGTGAAACTTGTGGAAGGATGAGAGGGATATGGGAGGTAGACAGTGAGCAACTGATACCCTGAAGAGTTTGTGTTGCAAAGAATGCAAAATTTAACTGACTAAACCAACACACAAATAAATAACCATTATCTATTCATTTAAAAAATAAAAAATAAATAAATTAATTAATTAATTAAATAAAGATGGGCAAAGGACTTGAATTTGAACAGACATTTCTTCAAAGGTGTTCAAATGGCCAATAAGCTCATGAAAAGATGCTCAACATTAGTCATTAGGGAAATGCAGATCAAAACCACCATGAGAAACCACTTTGTGTTTTCTATACTAGGATGGCTACAAAAAGAAAAAAGACAAGCTGGGCGTGGTGGCTCACGCCTGTAATCCCAGCACTTTGGGAGGCCAAGGCGGGCGAATCACTTGAGGTCGGGTGTTTGAGACCAGCCTGACCAGCATGGGGAAACACTGTCTCTACTAAAAATATAAAAATTAGCTGGGCATAGTGGTGGGAGCCTGTAATCCCAGCTACTCAAGAGGCTGAGGCAGGAGAATTGCTTGGACCCAGGAGGCGGAGGTTGCAGTGAGCTGAGACTGCACCACTGCACTCCAGCATGGGCAACAGAGCCAGACGCCGTCTCAAATAAATAAATAAATAACAGCAAGAAAATCATAAGTAATTAAGTAATCAATTAAAAAAAAAAAAAGGGTTCGGCCTGGCCCAAAATAGACCTTCATCATGCGTTCATCGTTTCAAAAAGGCCTGTACAACTCAAATAAACAAATAAATCCCTAAATCTGCAAGACCAAGCTCACTTGTTGAATACGTCCTCGGGGGACCGACAGGACCTTTCTTCAAGGCACGGAGACCCTCCCCGACCCCGACCCCACCTCGGCACTCACGAGTTGGCGTGGATGAAATCCAGGTGCAGCTGGGCGCGCCGAAGTACAGCATACCTGTCGCCCATGGCCTCAAACGCGATTCGGACAACCCAACGGGTCAAGGACACTTAACAGGCAGCCATTTGTCTGTGCCTACGCCCGCGCCCACGCGCACGCCCACGAGCAGACGCCTGGCTCCGCAAACGCGAGCTCCCCCTTGCGGCGCGACCACGAACCTCTCCCTGCGCCATTGACCCAGTTGTCTCGCGAGATTGTTGCTTGGTCTTGGAGCCATATGAGAATGTTGCATCTGAGCTAGGTTCTCCTGGAATTGAGGTTTATGTCACCTTTTCAGATGGTTGTTCCCCACCCAGCGCCTCTCAATCACTCCCCAGCTGGAAAATGGAGCCCAAGGCTGGGATTAGAATTTGATTAAAATGATTACACACTCACACACACAAGATCGTGGGGAACGTGGGCAGCATGGCAGGACAGTGCCGGGAAGGTAATAGTTCTCTTCGCTTGTGCAGTGTGTTACACAGAACCAGAGGTAAGGGTGCTCTGTCCTGTAATCCCAGCACTTATCTTCCTGTGTCTCTTGAGTTGATCATGTTTTTTTCCATTTGGAGGAAAAAATAAAAAAGTGATAAGCCTGAGAGAAAACAAAAGGAAGGGCTAAAGACAATCAAAACAGAATTTGGACTTTACTGTAATATAGAGGCTTGTCCCTAGGTGAGAATAGCTGCCCTCACCTGGATGGATCACTAACCTTTTTTTTACCTGTCAGCTGACGTGCAACTAGTGCACTTACTGGCCTGGCTCAATGCCTAGACATTGTTTGCTCCAAAAGACAGAACTAGGCAGGTGGAAGGTAGGGGTGCGGGGTTGTGGTAGGTAAATAAATATAAGGAAGGACTGTACAGATGTGTATAGATGTGTAGAACAGCTGTGAAAATGGTGTTTCTCTACTCACAAAGCACTGAGTTCTAAGTCACCAAAACCCAAGCTGAAATAGGATTTATCAAGGATGCTGTATGGAAAGGTCCTGGTTGGGCTGGGGCATTAATTAAGCAAGTTGACTGCAAAAGAAAGGGTCAAACTCTGATTCAGCATCTAGAGCTTTTGACTTAAAAACTAAGATGGGAGTCCCACTTCTGGCCCCCACACTCAGAGACTGACGTGAGTGAATTCAGAAATAACTCGAGCTTGTTAGAGGGCCTTTTAAAAACAAAAACCTGATTCCGTGCAAGAGAGCAAGTTACTGCTGCTTACCGTTCAGAGACTTACAGGTGTTTGCCTGCATTGCAATAAAGGACTCATTTACTGAGCTAGACTTATATTTATCTCTTCATTTTGGAGAGTCTAATAAACTGTTATTACAGTTTCTTTACTGACTTTCAAAAGTTTTGAAGTTTGAAAGACACCTTTGCAACTAAAACAGCATGAGCACAGCCAGAACAGAGAACCCTGTTATAATGGATCTGTCCAGTCAAAATGGTCAGCTGAGGGACCCTGTGAAATCCAGTGGTGGCCCTGGAGGAGGGGGCACACCGACACAGCAACAGATGAACCAGCTGCAAAACACCAACACAATCAATAATGGCACTCAGCAGCCAACACAGAGTATGACCACCACTATTAGGCCTGGTGATGACTGGAAAAAGACTTTGAAACTCCCTCCAAAGGATCTAAGAATCAAAACTTTGGACGTGACCTCCACAAAAGGACATGAGTTTGAGGATTACTGTTTGAAAAGGGAGTTACTGATGGGAATTTTTGAAATGGGCTGGGAAAAGCCATCTCCTGTTCAGGAGGAGAGCATTCCCATTGCTTTATCTGGTAGGGATATCTTAGCTAGAAGCGAAAAATGGAACAGGCAAGAGCGGTGCCTACCTCATTCTCTTACTTGAATGGCTAGACCTGAAGAAGGACCATATACAAGCAATGGTGATTGTTCCCACCAGAGAACTTGCTCTACAGGTCAGTCAAATTTGCAACCAGGTCAGCAAACACATGGGAGGGGCCAAAGTGATGGCAACCACCAGAGGAACCACTTTACAAGATGAGGCTTGATGATACAGTGATTGCTACCCCTGGGAGAATCCTGGATCCTATCAAGAAAGGAGTAGCAAAGGTTGATCATGTCCAGATGATAGTATTGGATAGGCAGATAAGTTGCTGTCATAGGATTTTATGCAGATAATGGAGGATATTATTCTCATGCTACCTAAAAATAGGCAGATTTTACTATATTCTGCTACTTTCCCTCTTAGTGTACAGAAGTTCATGAATTCCCATTTGCAGTAAACCCTATGAGATTAACCTGATGGAGGAACTAACTCTGAAGAGAGTAACCCAGTACTATGCATATGTAACTGAGCGCCAAAAAGTACACTGCCTCAACACACTTTTCTCTGGGCTTCAGATAAACCAATCAATATTTTCTGTAACTCCTCTCAGTGAGTTGCATTGCTAGCCAAGAAGAGTTCTCAATGGGTTATTCTTGCTTCTGTATTCATGCTAAAATGAGGCAGGAACATCGAAATCGTACATTTCATGATTTCCGAAATGGCTTATGCCGCAATCTTGTTTGCACTGATCTGTTTACCCAAGGTATTGATATACAAGCTGTGAATGTGGTAATAAACATTGATTTCCCAAAGCTGGCAGAGACCTATCTCCATCGTACTGGAAGATCAGGTCACTTTGGTCATCTTGGCTTGGCCATCAACTTGATCATATATGATGATCGCTTCAACCTGAAAAGTATCGAGGAGCAGCTGGGAACAGAAAACCTATTCCAAGCAACAGTGACAAGAGCCTGTATGTGGCAGAATACCACAGCGAGCCTGTAGAAGATGAGAAACCTTAGCAAGCACGCTTTGACAAACTTACAGAAGGCTGGTTTGGATCTGTGACTCATCGTTTTGGGGGTAATGCTCTTCTCTTTGTGGGTTTTTCATCTTTTATTTTGGAATCATAAAGACTTGAGCTCGGACATTTTTTCTTTAACTGATTCAAAAAACATGGTAAAATCTTGATTTTTGTGAATTTATCTCAATAAAAGCCCACTGGAACTTCAAAAAAAAAAAAAAAAAAGAAACTAAGGTGGTTCAATAATACTCAGCAAAGATTTTACATGATAGTCATAAAGTCAGAAACAAACATCTATTAAATAAAGAACTTGAATTAGACACGTTTATAATTTCCAGGCTTCATACAGGCAGTGAAACTCTCAAAAAAGAAAAAAAATTATTAGTTTTGGAGTAGTCATTCTACTTCCAAAGAGAGCAGTTTATCAGTGACTACATTTATGGGAATCAGGAGAGGAAGAGAGAATTTGAATGACAACCCAAAGGAACATGATGTTCTAATTTCAAAACTGGAAGTAAACATAAACATTCCAAGTAATTTTCCTGATTGCATTTTTGTTTTAACAGTGGCTGATGTGGTCGTGTTTTGACAGCAAACTTCTCTTTACTAAGCAACTTGAACTATCTTTCTAATTTTTCCTTCTATAGAACTTCACAAATAGGATATTTTATTTTCATTTTATGGGCAAGAAAAGCTTGACAAGCCTCTTCTGGATTTATTTTACTACCCAATTTACAGCTGCTATCAATCTCAAAGCAACTTACTATCGGAAGGGCACCAGAGCCACCAGCCTATAATTAGTAAAGGCTGTAATATCTAATTTTTACCAGAGGGCAGGGTGTGATTATTGCAGAAGCACTTTTTCTAATAATCTGAGCAGAGCCTTCCTACGGTAAGTGGCCAGCCCCAAAGCACCAGACAGTACTGGTTAGCCTAGATGACAGGCATAGGGATTCATTAGATTGTGCTTAACAAGAGGCCTGAAAGTCACTGCACACAACACTGTTTAGCCATTCTGCCATCATAAAGGCAAATCTTGTTTCTCCACAAGGAGTACTTTTGTGATTGCTTATTTCAGTCATATCTCTCAACTGTCTCAAGACTCATTTTTACATTACTTCATGGTTAAAAAAATACTGAGGGAGTGTCAGGGAAGGGAAATTTAAAATTAGGATGTCCTTTGATCATCTTATGGTGGGTACTGATTGGTACAGTCTGGGATAAGAGACTCTTCAGCTTTTCCTAACGTAACCTTTCAGGTTTGTAACATTCATATTGTAGTCACAAATATGGCTCACATCTTTCAAACCACACTTTCCCTCTCATTTAAAAAGCTATTATGTGAACCAATGTTTCATTACTCTTCACAAACATGTTGAAATTCAAGGCAAATTTTATAAGCATAAAAAACTGATGTTTTGACCCTACCAACCATCCACAATGGTATGCCATTTCCTAAGAAGTGACATTGGCATATTATAAAAAACACAGAAAGCAAATGCTCTTAAATCGATAATATTAAAAGAACCCAAGGACCCTCAATCAGCATTAGGAAAATATACGCAAAAACAACTCACACTCTTTGCTACAGTTTGAATATTTGCCTCCTCCAAAACTCATGTCAGAATTTAATTCCCAATATGGCAGTTTTGAGAGGTGGGGCCTTTAAGAAGTGATTGGGTCATGAGAGCTTGGCCCTCATGAATGGATTAATTCACTCGTAGATTAATGGGTTAGCATGTGAATGGGACTTTATGAGAAGAGGAAGAGGGACCTGAACTAGCACACTCAACCCTCTCATTATGTGGTGTCCTGGGCACCTGGGGACTCTGCAGAGCATTTCCACCAGTAAGAAGGCCCTACAAGATGTGTCCCCTTGACTTTGAACTTGTCAGCCTCTATAAGAAATAAATTCTTTTTCTTGATAAATTACTCAGTTTTAGGTATTCTCTTATTAGCAACATAAAGTGAACAAAGACAGTCTTCTTATTTTATTGCGTTCGTGTGAGACAATCTGGTCACACGATTGTCCATCTACTCCATGTTAGACAATGGTGGAGTTTTTATTACATTCATCTAAGTTACTTATATTACTGGAAATCTTTATGTCCAGGTATGCAGCACAGTGGTAAGCATGTCTGAAGATTATAGAAAAACATGAGGCCTTGAATTTGCTCAAATATAGTGATAGCATTAGAAGATTTAGAAAATAGGGTAGTCACTTTGTTTTGAGTATTTTCAACTGCTTATTTCCATCTCACAGCTGAAAACTTGTTTTCCTGTACTCTTCTATAGTGAGGGATGACCATCTGACCCAGTCTTCAGGAATAAGTTAGATGTAAAAGTATGCTAAGTGGTTTCTAGAAAGCATTTTCCCTTCCTATTAAAAGGCACAGGGAGGCCTGGCTCTGTCTCCCTCCTTCTCTGTGTCTGCCTTGAATACAAGCACAATACCTAGATCTTTGGGTGTCATTTGCATCCATGAGGAAAAAGTCAAGAAAATCGCTTGAAGCTGCTACATATATTCTTGAATTACAGAACCAAAACCGGCAATCTCTCACCTCCAGATTTTTTGTTACAAAACAAAACTTAAATTTAATCCTATTTGTTTAAGCCATTAGAGTTTTTTTTACTTGGAGCCAAAACTATTCTAACTGGCAAAGAGAAGCAAAGCATAATGCCAGAAAGCACAAGAATTAAATGTTCTTTTCATCCTTGGGCATCAGGAAAAGAGCATTTATTATAAAGAGTGATCTTTTTGTTTTTTCTTGGCAGAAGTGGTAAATGTGAATTGGCAGTAAGGAAGGAAGACACTGCAGACTGGAGCAGCCATTGCAACAAAAAGATAGAGGAAGGGTCACTACATGTGTGTATGGAATATAGTAACTAGAATCACTAGATTGAAGCACAGGAAGAGACAAGGTTGGCCAGGTGAAAAAGGAGAGCATTGAAAGAGGGGTTCGCATGTCAGGAGTTTGCGTGTCAGTAAGCAGGTTTCTGTTCACTGTGATATATCATTTGGAGTCATTATGGGCTCATCTAGTGAATCACTGATTTATTTGGTGAAAGCCAGCTCTGTGGTCATCCCAAGAAAATTGGGAAAAAAAAAAAAAAAACCTTTTTATCCATTCAAAAAAGTTATAGTTTGATAGAGGCAAATGTATCAGGTTTCAATGTAGGAAAGAGAAACCATTCCAGGTACTTTAAGAACAACAAAATATAATACAGGGAAATGGGTATTTGTAAAACTTCTGGGAGGAACAGAAGGGCCAAAATCAGGGGCCCAGCACTGGACAATTGAATTCAGGCAAACTTCATAAAGGTGTAGAGCAGAGGGCAGCATCTGCTGATGCCACTGCTCCACTGTCTCCAGCTACCTATGGGAATGGCTTCCAGATGGTAGAATGCTGAGTCTGGCCATTGCCTCTAAACACTCACATCCCACATTCTGCAAGCTAGCAGCAAAGGAAGGAAGGGAGGGAGAGAGGGAAGGAGGGAGAGAGAAAGGAAGGGAGAGAGGGAGGGAGAAAGAGGAAAAGTATCTGACTTCTGATTTATAGAACATAGTCTAGTTGGTAATTTCTAGTTTTAATGTAATTACATCTAAATATAGTTTCTAGTTTTTCAACCTCTCTAACAAGACAGATTGAAGAGAAAGTACATAGAGACAGAGGCAATTTATACTGCATTGATAGACTTGTAACACATTAATTAGGTCAATAAGGTCTCAGAGGTTTGCTGAGTGACGTTTGGTCAAGGAGGGAAGAGGGTTAGGAAAGACCTCAAAGGAGCAATGAAATTTGAACAATGCCTTGAAAGGTGAACTTACATTTGCCGGGAAAAAGAATCAGGGTTGGCATTCTAGGTAGACTGTCCAGTTGGCAAAAGAAAAAGTATGAAACTGCCTAGGCATTCAGTAAGTAGCTCATATATCTGGAGTGTGTCATGAAAAGTGGGGCAGGAGGACAGTGATGATCGATCTTCAAAGTCCACCGAAATCAAATGAAAATCTGGAAAGGATTTGATGAAACATTCAAGTCAAACACAGAATAAAGCCAGCAGGAAGAGGCAGTGTGAGGAACCAGAGAACTTCTTTACCTAGTTTACTGACCATTCTGATGCAGGTGCTGATGAGTTAGGAGAGGTCATCAAAGATGATATTTGGCCAAACCCATTACAATACTCTTTGGTTCCTGATACGGATGATGAAGAAGGAGAAGGAGAAGAAGATAACAGTGATGATGAAGAGGAGGAAGGAGGATGAAGGAGAAGATGACTAATAGAACACTGATGGATTCCAACCTTCCTTTTTTTAAATTTTCTCCAGTCCCTGGGAGCAAGTTGCAGTCTTTTTTTTTCCCTCCATGTGCTCAGTCGCCCTGTTCTTGAGGTCTCTTTTCTCTACACCATGGTTATCAACTTATTTTGGGGAAAATACCTTGAGCAGAATACAACAGGAAAAGAGTTTCTGCCCCTTTCTATTCAAAATTGACTTTTATCCCTTCCTGTCTGAACAAAAACTGTATGGCATCAATGCCACAAGCTCTGTGGGAGAAAAGAACAACCTGCTCCCTTCACTCTGCTGGAAGCTGGAGGGTGCTAGGCCCCTGTGTAGCAGTGCATTGAATTCTAGCTTTTTCGAAGACAGCGGAATACTCCCAGCTATGGAGTGCAGTTCCTAGTGAGAACGCAGAGGGTGACTGATCACTGCATCTCCAAATGAATTTGTACTGCCCACAGACCAGGAGATTCCCAGACGGAAAATGCCATGAATCTCCAGCATGGCTGTTTCAGCTGATGCAGCAGATCTCTGCCGTTTCAACTGGCACCCAGAACGCCTGGGAGTCAGAATCACCCATCCCACTGAGAAAAAGGGGGCTGAAACAGGGAGCCAGGTGATCTGGCTCAGCAGGTCCCAAACCTACAAAGACCAGCAAACTGAAATGCTCTGGACTGAGAGTTTCACAGTAAGCACAGCTGGACCCAGGACAGTCCAGTCTGTGGAGGGAAGGGCAACCACCATTACCAAGGCAGTACACCACTACCGAGGCAGTCCGCCATTACTGAGGCAATCCACCATTACGGAGGCAGACCACCATTACTGCAGCAGTCTACCATTACAGAGACAGTCCACCATTACTGAGGCACCACCATTACTGAGGCATTTCTAACTATACCACTATAAACAAAACTGCAAGGAAGTTCACACAGCAGCTGGGCAGAGCCTACAGCAGCCCAGCGACATCTCGGCTGGCAGACTGTGACTAGGCTACCTCCTTGCTGGGAAGGGCATCTCTGACAAAAGGCAACAGCACATCTGGAACTTTTAAATAAAGCCCTCCCTTCCCAGGACAGAGCACCTGGGAAAAAAAGTCAGTTATGAGTTCTGCTGCAGCAGACATAAACGTACCTGCCCAGCAGCTCTGAACAGAACAACAGAGCTCACAGCTCAGCACTTGAGCTCCTATAAGGGATAGACTTTCTCTGCAAGCAGCTCCCCAACAACCAAAGAGAACCTCATAAAGGAGAGCTTAGACTGACATCTGGCAGGTATCCTTCTGGGACAAAGATAACAGAAGAAGAAACTGGCAGCAACCCTTATTGTTCGGCAGCTGCTGCAGGTGATCCCCAAGCAAGCAGGGTCTGGAGTGGACCTTAGCAGTCCTACAGCAAAGGGGCCTGACTGTTTGAAGGAAAACTGAAAAACAGAAAGAAATAACTTCAACATCAACAAATAGGATGTCCACTCAGAGACACCATCTAAAAGTCACCAACCACAAAGACCACAGGTAGATAAGTCAACAAAGATTGGAAGACATCAGCTCAAAAAGGATGAAAACACCCAAAACCAGAACACCTCTCCTCCCCTAAGGGGTCACAACTCCTCACCAGCAAGGGAGCAAAGCTAGCTGGAGAATAAGTCTGATGAACTGACAGAAACAGGCTTCAGACAGTGGGTAATAACATACTTCTCTGAGCTAAAAGAACATGTTCTAACACAATGCAAAGAAACTAAGAACCTGGAAAAAATGTTTGACAAACTGCCAATGAGAATAAACAGCTTAGAGAAGAATATAAATGAATTGATGGAGCTGAAAAACACAACAGAACTTCATGAAACATACACAAGTTTCAATAGCCAAATTGACCAAGCAGAAGAAAGGATATCAGAGATTCAAGATCAACTCAATGAAATAAAATGAGAAGGCAAGAATAGAGAGAAAAGAGTGAAAAGAAATGAACAAAGCCCCAAAGAAATATGGGATTATGTGAAAAGACCTAATCCACATTTGATAGGTGTACCCTGAATGTGACGGAGAGAATGAATCTAAGCTGGAAAACACTCTTCAGGATATTATCCAGGAGAACTTCCCCAAACTAGCAAGGCAGGCCAATATTCAAGTCCAGGAAATACAGAGAACATCACAAAGATATTCCTCAAGAAGAGCAACCCCAAGGCACATAATCATCAGATTCACCAGGGTTAAAATGAAGGAAAAAATGCTAAGGGCAGCCAGAGAGAAAGGTCTGCTTACCCAGAAAGGGAAGCCCATCAGACTCACAGCAGATCTCTCGGCAGAAACCCTACAGGACAGAAGAGAGTGGGGGCCAATATTCAATATCCTTAAAGAAAAGAAATTTCAACCTAGAATTTCATAGCTAGCCAAACTAAGCTTCATAAGCAAAGAAGAAATAAAATCCTTTACAAACAAGCAATTGCTCAGAGATTTCATCACCACCAGGTCTGCTTTACAAGAGCTCCTGAAAGAAGCACTAAACGTAGAAAGGAACAACCAGTACCAGCCACTCCAAAAACGTACCAAATGGTAAAGAACATTGACACAATGAAGAAACTGCTTCAACTAACAAGAAAAACAACCAGCTAGCATCAAAATGGCAGGATCAAATTCACACATAACAATATTAACCTTAAATGTAAATGGACTAAATGCCCCATTCAAAAGACATAGACTGGCAAATTGGATAAAAAGTCAAAACCCAATGATGTGCTGTGTCCAAGAAACACATAGGGCCAAAATAAAAGGATGAAGGAAGATTTATCAAGCAAATGGAGAGCAAAAAAATGCAGGAGTTGCAATCCTAGTCTCTGATAAAATAGACTTTAAAGCAACAAAGATCAAAAGAGCCGGGCACGGTGGCTCAAGCCTGTAATCCCAGCACTTTGGGAGGCCGAGGCAGGTGGATCACGAGGTCAAGAGATCGAGACCATCCTGGTCAACATGGTGAAACCCCGTCT